>NC_064753.1:34638321-35238321 GCF_011397635.1 Epinephelus fuscoguttatus
CATCGATCACCACGCAACTTTGTAGGCATATGACCACACATAATCTGAGGGGACCCCTCCATTATTGACCCCATCAAACAAAATGGGGGTGCTAGAGAGCTAATTTCTTATCTAGGCCTAACCGCCATATCGATTTTTACTAAACTTGGTATATATGTAGAACAGGAC
Source organism: Epinephelus fuscoguttatus (assembly GCF_011397635.1). Taxonomy (NCBI): domain Eukaryota; kingdom Metazoa; phylum Chordata; class Actinopteri; order Perciformes; family Serranidae; genus Epinephelus; species Epinephelus fuscoguttatus. The sequence goes on from NC_064753.1 coordinate 34,638,490, forward strand.
ACCTCAAGGTGACTGGAGAAATTTAACTCTAATTGGCAACTGGGTGGCGCTATAACAACAGAAAAATGCTTAAAAATGGCTAAAATGCGACCGATTGCTGTGGCTCCCCCTGTGGACCAATGTTGTTGTTTTTCTTTTTTTTTCTACGTTTTGGTATGTCTAAGTCATGGTGTGGTATGCTGTACTGTACATAATCACAGAAACTGTCAGTGTGTCATTCTGTCAGTCCCACATTTTTCTACTTACTGACCAATCTATGTGAAACTGCACATAGGCATTGAGGATTGGCATAGGTAGAAGGTGACAAAGCTACGAATGGGTATGGACCAGTAAGGTTATATTTTATGCACATATGATTGAGTTACTTTTCAAAACACATACTCTCATGTGTGGAAACAATTTCTTAAAGGGTCAGAGAAAACTTATTATTCATTATTTTGAACAGCATTATGGATGGACAAATGTAAGCATGGACAGGTAATGTTTTCACTTGCATATTTTTTAAAATTATGATCTGTCACTCATCTGTATGACTACAATTGGCATTTTTAAGGATTCCATGAGTTAGAGAGAAAAACAAAAGTGTTATTCCTGCAGAGGAGGGGGAATGACAGTTTCTAATATAGTCATGGGATAGGACGCAGACCTGAAGTGGTTGTAGGCTTAAGTGCAAAACTTACTCCTCAAAAGTATGAAAACAGATGAGGATGCTCTGTGAAAACACCTGTGTCTCATCAGAGAGAGTCAGCTCGATTTTGTTTTATTATAAAGCATGTACACTCTTAGAAATAAGGGTTCCACAGGGTTCGTCCTGAAGGGCTGAGGTTCTACGCAGAGCTATTTGCTTCTGAAGAGCCCTGTTTTGAAGAAAGGGTTTAAGGATTCTTTGAAAGACTTAAGGTTCCACTAAGAGCGATTCTCATCTAACTAACCAACACGTTCTCATCTTAAGTCATCACATATCGCCACTCTGTCAGTGGCCTTTCATGTCTATACATTTCGCACTAGGTATCCTCCTGCATCTGCTGTTAAAGTTTAAAGACGCCGCAACCTACGCCATGTCATCAACAAAAGCAAAAATTAGGTTAAGGCAACAAAAGCACATGGCAACTAATGTCGGGACGTCAACAAAAGCACACAGTTAGGTTTAGAAAAAATTTTAAAAAATTATTTCTATTTCTTTAACTGTGTGCGTCAAACATCACCAGACGGGCTCTGACATGGAATCCTCAGGGGAAGAGAAAGAGAGGTCTGCCAAGAAACACCTGGCGCAGGGATCTGCAGGCAGACACCAAGAAGATGGGATACACCTGGTCACAGATAGAAAAGAAAGCCAGCAATCGGGTACTCTGGATGTCCCTTGTTGACAGCCTATACCCCAAATGGAGTGTAAGGCATAATACCACACAGGTTTAGGAAAAAAACATCATGGTTTGACTTTACATTCATACCGCAAGCGAACATCAGCCTCCCAGGTGAAAGTCTGTGGACTTTCCTGCCCACCCTATTGAGACTTTCCACCTCGTTATACTTCATCGTCACCAGCAGTGTTTCAACCTGATGCCGTCCAGCTGTGTATCCACGAAAGGTGCCATCCGGCCATGTTCTGAACTGACGCCGCCCCCCCATGTATCATATTGTCGTGACAGGTGGCTTTTGGCGTCAGGTGTCTTATTTGTGTTCTGCCATAGTTAATCTGTTCAATGTCAATTCATGCCAAGCAATACCACATGGTCTGCCAAATTTTATTTTTTCCTTTTTCTTGTATGGGTACTGGGTACTTGGCATTTTGTATTTGGTGGAGCTGAGTTTCAGTTCTGTTATTTTAATTACTTTACTGTTTCAGGTCAGTACTATTTGAAAGCCCCCTGGGTATGTTTAAGATAAAACACTCCTGGGTGAGGTCTAGATCAAACACATATTGGGTGGAAAGGTTCAGGATAGAAACCCCAGAGAGGGTTAAGGGTGGTACCATTACACCACAGAGGGGTTCTCTGCAGAAGCTCTCACAGGGGGCTCTGGATGAAAACCTTCACATGTTTAATAGTGAGTCGAATCTTTGGGAATTTAGGTTCTGAGTAGTATCATGATACCACAATGAAAATGAGGCAGATGTGCCTTTTGTCATTTATAAAAAGATAAATCACTTTTCTATAATACATCAATAATATTTCAATGGAATAAATTACTTATTGACTTATTCATAGAAAAACAGCATCAATAAGTGATCAACATAGGGGGGATCAAAATAAAATAAATAAATAAAATAAAAATCAACCAGCCACCCTCCTCCCCTGACAAGTAAAGAACAGTCCCTAAAGTGCGGTGAGGTTTGTGGACCCTTACCTGCCACAGAGAGAAATGTGAACGGCAGTCATGATGCCAACAAAAGAGGAAATCAGGCTACTGGACCTGGAGTTGGACTTCTCTGTCGCCGCCGGTAAGCCGTTATTTTGCGCCGCAGAGCTGCCATAGGCTATTTGACCACCGTATTCCTGTCTGTGACCCCCGTTCAACCCACAACCTGCATGATTCGCCTTTTGTTTCTGCTGCTGGTTGAAATCTGGGGAACTGCCTATTGGTCCGACATCCCATTGTTCCAACCATATTAAACTCATTGTTCCGAAGTCCGTTCCCAAATCATCATGATGCTCTGTGGTTAAGGTCTGGTTAGGTGTAGGCACAAAAACCACTTGGTTAGGGTCAGGAAAAGATCATGGTGTGGGTTAAAATCAAAAAGAAAATGACAAACTCATAAGCCGTGAGCCTGCTCCGCCTCAAGCCGGTCGTGGCGCACCACGCAGCTGTTCAGCACCGCGGACAGTCGGACTAATGGGATGTCGAACCAATGGGCTGTCAAACCAATGACATGGACCCGAAATCTGTACTCACAGTGTGCTGAATGATTTATTTTGCTGGCACAAAACTATTTTTAGTCGCAAATGCGAGTAAAATGCTCGCATGTAGAGCTCTGTGGAAAACAAACCACTGCCGACAAGCAAAAAGTCATAAATAATAACTTTCACTGCTCAAAGATACTCACATGTCTGGAAAACAAACCACTACAGCAGCATATTGAGTGCCAGGTGGCCAGCGTGCGCCGTTAAGCCCTTTTCGCACAGAGCGCGCAAAGCGCAGACCTCTGCCGACAAACCCATTCATTGTGTATGTGCTACCACCAGCACGCGCCGCATTTGGACAGCGCATGGATACTCACAAAAAAGTGCCGCGAGAATAAAAAAAAAGAAAAGAAATAAAGTCAAATTACATATTCCTTCCGCAACAATTTTAAGACCTTTGAGTAATGAATTTAAGACCAATCTGAGACATTTCTAATGAATTTAAGACATTTTCAGGCCTTACTTTTAGATACATGAATTTAAGACTTTTTAAGACTTTTCAAGGATCCACGGATACCCTGTAAGAAGGAATATGCTTGTGATCTCTAGCTCTCTTCTGGTATGTCCCTTGCTCCCAACAGGCATGGAACAAGCCTTTCAAAATTTACTTTCAGTGAACCAAAGTGTGTGTCAGTTGCCTCTGCCCAAGAGGTATTAACTGCTGGGTAAACAATAGTATGGTACGAACTTATCCACAGCCATGGCAGCATTGATCTGAGAGGTTTGGGTCCATTCTTGAGGGGGTGATACATGCCCTGTGTAGAATTTTGATCCGTGCGATTTAAGCAAGAGTTAGATGTTATTGATATCCCTTTCTGCAAACGTTATTGACACACTGCTCTTCTTCTTCCCACTGGAGCTGAGTTTGTACATTGCAAATATTATAAGTGTGGATCTGCAGTGTGTACAGGCCAGGAAATGTTTCACAGCAAGGAGGGATGCTTATTTTAACTGAATTACGGCCACAGTGTTATTTTTGTATTTGGAAAAAAATGTAAAGCATTATGTGCAGGTTCTAATAGGTGCCACGACATACCATGTTTTACAAATTGTGAGAATTTTGGGAGGTGGTTACAAGTCAATTACGGGGGTTTTCTTTTGGGCTTAAGCCAAGGCAACTCCTGTAACATCAGACTTTATATGTTAATTACTGTTCAAGCCCCAAAGTGGCAGAACCGAATACAGAGTGGGAATTATTATACCCTATACAGTGAATTCAAAGTACCCTACAATGCATCAAGAAAAGTAGTGTACAACTGATGGTCACTCACCAAGCATTATCCCATCTTCGATTGCACGGAAGGAATGGACGGACTATATGAGACAGACAACGAGACAGACAAGGAGAGAGAGAGCAACTCGGTTACAACCTGCTGAACATTCATTCATTCATCTTCTAACCGCTTCATTCTCTTGAGGGTCGCGGGGGGGGGCTGGAGCCTATCCCAGCTGACATTGGGCGAGAGGCAGTGTACACCCTGGACAGGTCGCCAGATTATCGCAGGGCTGACACATAGAGACAAACAACCATTCACGCTCACATTCACACCTACGGACAATTTAGAGTTACCAATTAACCTAGTCCCCAATCTGCATGTCTTTGGACTGTGGGAGGAAGCCAGAGTGCCCGGAGAGAACCCACGCTGACACGGGGAGAACGTGCAAACTCCGCACAGAAGGGCTCCCACGCCCGGGATCGAACCGGCAACCCTCTTGCTGTGAGGCGAGAGTGCTAACCACCACACCACCGTGCCGCCCCACCTGCTGAACATGTTTGACTTATAATGTTGATGTCTGTTTTACCAGTTCCTCTTTGCCATGTAATAAACTGTCAATTTAATGTGTAGTTGTTGGTCCCCAAGGAGATAAAAATAAATCAGCAACTGATCTTATTTGTGCTGTAATGTCATAATACACAATGTTACACATTAAATTCATAAGTTATTACATGACAGACTGGTAAAACAAATTTCAACACAACAAAGGTTAAACGGGAAATGACTGACATTAGTAGGACAGGTTGCAATCGCACTGCTCTTTCTCCCCTTACAGTATTTGTCCGCCAGTGTAATATTACTAATATGTTTAATGTGAGCAGAACAGTGCATCTTAACACAACGCAAATAGCCACAAAATATTTTCTAATGTTATTTACTAATTTGGGGAAATATACTCAATATAATTCCATGTTTTTATCACAAATACACGTCAGTATTTGTTATGAATGCTTCACCAGCCAATGTTGATGTGACATGTCTATATTGTCTTAAAATCAGGCATGTTGGAAAGTGTTTTTTCATGTTGCAGGGGAGCTGACAATAAAGTTCTTTACACTGAACTCCCTACATCGTGAGTAGGGAGTAGTGAATGAGTGAATGGTTTCGGACACAGCCTGTAATTCTGATTGATATTTGGCACACATATTGAGGTAATGCTCTCAACAAAATAAAAAAGACTCTTGAACCATAAAAGTCTGTCATGATGGATTTTTTGCTAATTTGCACCAACTTTGATTTGGCAATAGACCTGCTTTCTTCTGACAGCCCGAAAAGGGCTTGGACCCATGATTGCTCCTTGTGGCTATATTCATTTATTGACTTTTTTTAATATCACAAAATGTTAGAGTTATTTCCAACATTGTACAGTCGGTGTGGATAGATATATTTTCCCTGACCATATACTCAGCTAGTCCTTGCTGTGTGCTGCTGTCTTGGGCTCTGATACATCTTGACAGAGAGAACTTTGATCTTAGGATACATTTCCTTCCACAAAACAACTTTTTGTTTATGTCACCAAACCAAGATTTTGGGATATTGAGGAGTACAAAAGAAATCAACAGTCAATTTTAAGGCCTGATTCTTTTTACCAAGAGCATGTATCTGTTTCTGCTTCAGCCTAAGTCTGTTCCTTTTCCTTTTCAGCACTAGACCTGGAGCCTGTGTCTTGGTTTGAACCTGCCTTTTCCCTCAGCTAAAGGCTGTCCTCAGACCATGTCTGTTCCTGAGCTCTTATCTGTCTCACTGTCAGAGCAAGCTTCTGTCTGTTCCCTAGCTTGACTTTTCTAAGCTTCTGCTCAAGTCTGTTCCCCTCAGAGCTTGGCCCAAGTCAATTTATCTTTATTCTGAGCCACAGCCCTGTGTGGTATTTCCCCCTTTCAGGCCTAGTATTCCAGCATCCAGCTTCTCAGCGTCTAATGGTCCTGTGCCTGCCCCTTGATTTTTGGATAGGCTGTGTGGTTGGATACATTGACTTTTGTGGTTCTGTCTGTTTTCTCCAAGCCATCATCCTAAGTGTTTCCGCCCATCTTCCCAGCATCTGGGCCACACTCCTGAGCAGTCTCTCCTGTCCCCTGGCTGCCTTCCCGAGCTCTCCCACCACTGTTCCCATTGCCTGAGTAGTTCTTCCCTGCCAGTTAGCAGTGCCCAGGCAGACCCCCTGAGTAGTCCAGCCTGTATCACCAGTCCAGTGTTCATCCTCCTGGCTACTGTCACTACATCCCTGCTCCCTGTTACCCCATCTGGCAATGGTTGCCAACCTCGGACCAGCCTCTCTCCAACCCTAACCACCATTCCACAGGGCAGGGTGGTTGTCTTATAATCACATTGCTAGGATTACAATATGTAACCACCATTCTGTCCATTGGCAAAAATCCCAGCTCCACATTATGACCAAAATCAGTTAAACTGACCTCTGGGCCAGTAGCCCATTCGTCAGATATCCACCATATTCAGTCAAATCCATCAGTCAGATATCTACTTCACTAAAAAAGCATTGTCATTGTCAAACTCTTCTTTGAAAGGCACATATATTTTAGTTAATGTGAGGGTCCCTTCAAATGGGAGTCTCTTCAGTACATCATCTCTGGTCTAAAGGCTTTAGTTGCTAAGACACTAAAAGCAAATTTTATCCATATTTGTAATGCTAATTTGAATCATGACAGCAATACTCATTTTCAATATTCTGAATTAAATTATTGCAATAAGTTTGACTGTGCCTGCAACTTAGCAAAATCATAGTTCTAAAATTAATAAACCTAAAAGCAGGAATGCCACATCATCTGTCTTTTTGGACACCAGTATGTTACTAAGTTGATATGGTGACCTTGAAGCAAACAGTTCTTTAAGACTAGTTTCTTAAGACATTTAAGTTCCTAAATGCTCCACTCTTTTTACCAGTTACCTGCCTGCATGGGTTTCTGCCCTTTGTTGATGAACAGGTGGTGTAAAGTGGTTTTTTAGAGCTTTTTCTTGCTGAAAACAGCTGCCTGCTGTGGCCAAGAGTGATGCTACTAGAGCTCTGAGAGTGAACCAAAATAGTAAAGCTGTAGCTAACAAGGAGCCGAAAGACACTTTAAGGTCCATAAAGCAAATGGAAAGTTAGAGTCAGGTGATAAGTACCTGTGGATTTGTCACTAGGGTTGGGCATTGTTAGGGTTTTAACCATTTTCAGTTCTGGTTCTTTGAGAGATGGGAACAAACCAGGTCATATACCTTCATATGACCATATTCCCATTTACAGTTCACATCATACAGTTGAACGGAACCTGTAAATTAATTGCATACAGTTTAATTCGGTTGTTCTCATTAAACAATAAAATTCAACAATAATTTGTTTCTTCTTGATTCTTTTACATTCACTGAACTGTAATTTTAAAACTCCAACCACCCAAATAGACCCAGGGTCTGACGTATGTCGGCCAGTAAATATAATCAGCCAGATGCCCAACAGACTAGTGCTCAAAAAAGTGAAAAACATAAAATAATAATAATATGGATGCACAAGATTTTTACCGATATCTGATATGCTGATACATAACAACTCATCTGACTGATAACAGATACTGATACAGATATCTATATCCGCTTTTCCCTCGACCTAATTTTAGTGATGGTCAAGTTTTTTCAGTGGTGGAATTAACGCCATGTAATAATAGTAGTAGTAGTAGCAGTAGTAGTAGTAATAGTAATAATATCATTATTATTCTAACTTCATTCACATAAATTGTCAGATATTGCTGGGACTATGAGTGTGCCACGCAGAAAGAGACACAGGCAGGCTTGTTTAATTCATAGAGGAAATGGAGGTCAATATAAAGAACAAACAAGTCAAAACGAAAAACAACAATGTCCTGGAAAAAAATCATGTGGCTGTGTTGAAAAATTATGTTGGTGTGTGCAAAGTGAGTGTGTGGTTGAGTAAAAGAGAGAAACGGTGGCTGACAAAATACAAGTGTTCGCGATTGAAGCAGAGAAGTAAACCTTAAGTCCATGGCACACAGCTTTTCACTGACTCGTGTGCTTGCAACTTGTATTGGTCGTCCCGTAGTGCCTAGACATAGCAAAAACAAAACATAGCCGATAGCTTTGTGCAGTATTGTCTGGCCCAGAGAGAGTACCAATATGTGACACTGTCCTCCAAAATATGACCACAAAGGTTCTCCATACAAGCTGAAATTGAGGCCCATATTTACAGTTATTGTTAGGCAGCGACCTCTAGTGGCCATGGTTATTATGACAGGAGCAAAGGAAAAGTCAGGCAACATAGCATAAAAGTGACAAATTCATTAGGGTGGGATGAGGAGGAGATGGATGGGTCGAAAAAACAAAGGACTTTTATCCTTGAGACCAGAGATTGTGTCCCTTGTGAAACCAAAAGTCAACTTTAGGAGCGTAACATAGCATTGTTGTAGTTTATCACCTCATGTATGTGACGTATATCAGATGAGATATGTTAGGTAAGTAACAAATGCACTTATGTTAAGCTAAACCACAGTCTTTTTTTTACATACTTTTCGTGCAACTGTAACCATTTCATAATGTTAACCATTTACTTCAAACTGCAACTGTTAACAGTTAAATGCAAGCTATTCTGTCATCTACCTGTAGGGGCGCTACTTTAGGAAACACTCCTGTGGGTTGTATTGGGGGTAGGAAAATTCGACCTCTGTGATTGCATGGGTTGAAGGATTTGTTACAATATGTAGTTGTTTAATAACTGAACTGATTTCTTAATGAATCTTTTTAAATCAGAAATTTGGAATGGTAGTACTACCAGTAGTAGTATGGTTCAATATTGATAGAAAAATATTGATTATAGCCAATTTAAAAATGCTGTTGTCTAGTGTTGAGCAGTCCTTTTTTATGCAGTGAAGGTGCAGAGAGCAGAGAAAGTAGAGCAGAGAATGTCTTCCAGAATGCACAAATGCAAATGTCATTTTCCCCAAATGAAAACAGGAGAAACAAACATTTTAATACCACAAGCGTTTACAACAGGTCTTTCATATATTAATTACCCAAGGAGGTGGGCTTTGCATTGTTAAATGACACCACGGGTTTCCCCCTAAGGGTGGAGCTGACAGATGAAGGAGCGATTAAGATGGAAAAATCTTGATGTCGCCATTTTCTGATGCTGAGGATCATTGCCGGTGACAGGCAGGGTTGTTCCACACTCACACAACTTGAAACAGTTGCCACAGGGTATATACACCTCATCAGTCTTCACCTGTCCAAATCAGTTTCAACATCAAACTAGTTAAGATCAGGCATAGTGCTAAATGCTCCACTGCAAAGACGGAAAATTTGTCTTAGTTTAGAATGATGTGAGAATCTCAGACGTAATACTGGCTGTTTTAGTTTGGGGAAAAAGATGTTAAGAAGTTCAATATTGTTTGCCTGTGAGCCCTGCCTGCACCAATACTTGCATATCAGCCAGATATTCTTAAAGGCTGACATTTGCAGGCTATCTTTGTTATTTTGGAAACTCATTTGGGATTATACTTAACTGGGAAGGCACTAATAAATGTATTCTCTGCCATTATAGTATTTGTTTTCCATCAAAGCTACTTGTAAGAGAGCACCAGGGTTCTGCGTGAGACTCACATTAGTCATGCCATCCCCGAGAGTCACTGACTATATAAAACACTCTCCTCCACAGGCTGCTCTGATTTCTTCTAGTGCCTGTGTAAAGGCTTGTTTGAAGTTGACCAATCAGCTCTAACGTAACATCTAACTTCAGGATGATTTAACAAGTGGAAGAGTGGAGCTCATTAGCAGAGAAGCTGCTTAATGTGAACTGACACCCCAAACGCCCTCTTTCCACAATATATGACAATATCAAGACTTTGAAGTAAACCACTTAAACTTAATTAGAATGGTTTTACTGATGGAAAAAATACAGATTCTTTACGCACTCCAGGTAAATAAATTAAACTGATGGATCAAAACAGTGGGGTTAATTTAGGTTTGCTGATTTTTTTCACCACCACCCAAAAACGTGCATGCATACTAGCTGCATGATCAGGTAAAACTGTATGTTGTCTTTAGGGTTGACAGGTTGACTTTCATAGGAAATCAAATAACTGGCTTGGGGGGATTAACCTTAAAACATGTTACGTCAGGGCGGTGCAAAGTAGTGCCGTTAATTTGTTCTACTTCAGGTGTTGAAAGAAGGACATTTTGGCAAGACTGATCCATGTAAACAAAAAGGAGTTCATCAAAATGAATGAATGAACTCATAATGTTTCATCTCTGTATATTTTAGACCTCGCTGGACTTTCCTCAATAGCAACTCCTGCGGACTTATTTTAATATTAAAAACTTTATGTTTCTTACAAAACGCACCATGTATCATCAGGGCTGCAAACTCCCAAACTTCTGACATGTGACACACGCTTTCACATTCAGTCTCACACACATTCAGTCTCACACACTCATGCTGGCCTAACAACATTCAAGAAGCCAAAACACTGACAGCAACGAGTTGGTCACATAGGTACCACCTGGCCGGGGCAATAAGGGCTGTAGTCCTGAAGATCTTCTCTTTAGCCCCCAATTATTTTCCACTTTGGCTATTTGATTGTCACTGAAGACGACATTAGTGTTGTGATTTTGTACCTTCACTGAACAGAAGCCATATGAGACCAATCAGAGACAGTTTACAGGAAAATATGTGGAAATACTCAAAACTGACTTTTTATACAAAGAAAGGAATAACTTAATGTATTACATTTGCCGAATTTACAAGAAGGGACAAATAATTAAGAATTTGTTGTCGACAGCATTTTAAGTCGAAAACACACAAAACTCAGCAATTCTTTGAGGGAGTCTGGTACTTTGTGTGCTGCAGTGTACTACGATTACTGTACTCTTTAGACTGTGCCCAGAACACATCAAATCGACTGCACAGTAACATTAATTTGGCCCAGCGTTCTCTGTCACAGGTCATGTTGCATAACGCTGTGGCTCCACAACAAAGTAAAACAGTACTGGTCTTATTAATTTTATGATTGGTGAAAACTCTGTACATGAACACACTTTTCTAAATTCACAGTGGACAGACAGACAGCAGCATATGATGGAGAGATGAACTACACACACTACACTGCGTGAACTGTGTCTGAAAATTGTGTGTGCATGACTGAAAGAAAATCTTATTAACATACAGTGATGGAGGAAGAACTTAGATATTTTACTCGGTAAAAGTAGCAACATGGTAAAAGTAGCAACACTGAAGAAATACTCTGTCACAAGTCAAAGTCCTGCATTCAAAGTATCAGTCAAGTAAAGGAACAAAAGGTATTAACATTAAAATATGCTTGAAGTAAAAGTACTCATTGTTTAGAATGGCCCATTTTTATCATGATATATATCAGAGGCAGGCAACCTTTTTGATTTAAAGTGCCATTTTTAAATGTTCTTGTTAAATGGTGTGCCCAATCAATATAATGTCAATTCCTTGCTCCCCTAATTCCAGAAATGCCACGTGTAAGCTGCATGCTTTCTTCTAAAAATAGATAGATAGATAACAATAAATTGATTCCAAATATGTGCAAGTGATTAAGTGTGCATGTGCATATGGGTAATTAAGTCCATGGCATTGAAATCTCACACCAGCCAGATACCCAAAATTGGTAACCCTGGTTTCATTTCGGCAAAACAGATGTCTTAAATGCAAATCTTTCCTCATGAAACAATAGCACAGCCGACCTTGTACATATATTATAACCTGCAATGTTAACATCAGCAAACAGTGTTCTTCTTCCCTGCCTTTTATTGACATGAACATGGAGTTATTGCCACAAGCTGTCGATCAGTAGAAAAGCAGGAAACTGAGGAACTTGCATGTACAATACATGTGCATTTTTATTATCTTTGACCCCAGTTTCAGTTCAATGTATTTCAACCACAATTTCATTTACAGTGTTTGTGAGTGAATTACTAAATTCATTTTCATTCACAGCCTTGCTTTTAACACTCTTCTGTTTCTGTCTTGTATGAATTCATGCAAAGTTATACATACATAGCAGGATATGTGAGAGAAAATAAAGGATTAACACTAAGGTTCAAAAACAAAATCATCCCAGACGGCCACTAAGTACAGCAGTACAATAATTAGATTTACCACATTTTGCATCTCAAAGCATCCCTTAGCAGTTTCAATGTTTTTAGTACAGCTATGGGAGGATTAAATGCACTTTCATTTTCTAATTCGTGCTAACCAGCTGCCACTTTTCTTTAATATTTGATCTGTAGCTGATCATTTAACCTTGATTACAGTCGAGCAATGGTGTCTGGAAATGTAAATGTGTCTCAATAGCTAGCAATAAAGATCAAAAATTCATCTTAGTGGGAGTGCAAAGTCAGTGTGAGCCAAGGTTGAGTTCTTGTTTTTCATGACTATTTCATTGGATTTTTCTCACTTTTTTGTGGAATGTGTGAATATGTGTGTAATTATTTGGACTGAACTGTAACTGTACAAAACATATTGCCTTCATGCTGTCGTAAGATAATTATTAAGCACTGACACAGTATGATTTTGGACAGTGGCTTAACCTTAAGGACCTGATTCCCAGCAGAACTTGCACATCCAATCAAAAAAATGGGGGGGGGGAGATGAGAAGATCAAGGTCAATTAGAAGTCTTGCATTTTAATCAATCTTGAGTCTCATATGTGTGTACAGGACAGAAAAGACTGTGTTAAAACTATTTGGGAAAAAAACTTAAACCTGACAAAAAATAGGATTAGAACAGAACATCAGAACCTCTGTTCCCTCTTAGATGAGGATTTATAAGCACAGTAAATACCACATGCCCCCTCAACGCCTCACGCACCACACACACAAACGCACTTTCCTTCAGAACATCCTGAACTCTTTGAGGGATGATTTCAACAAAGTGCTGGAAACCTTTCAAGGGATCTGAGTCTGTGATGACTTCATAGCTTTTTGGCGGCACCTTCACAGGCAGAGACAGATGCTGGAGATTTACAGGATGATTCAACAATTGTTGAAAAGCCAGATGGAGTAAGAGGGAGGACTGTTCTATTAATGAAAGTGTATTAGAAAAAAAATGCATAAACATTTGACTACCTAAGAACACATTTTTACGAGTCTTGTCAGAGATGTCATAAATCAACTCAGAAATAGCACACATTTAGATTGTGAGAAATAAATGCACATGACATTTAAAAAAAAACACTTACAAAAATGGTAAATTTTAAGCAAGTAAAACAGCCTCAATCCTACTAAGAGTCCATTAAAACAAAACACGTGCCAGGTCATCCAGCTGACATTGATACCCTCACAGCAACATTGTCACACAGTCCTTAAAACAGCATATTAGAGTTGGGTTAAAAGCTCTGAGATCTTGATTAATTTACATGTGTGAGAGGTTAATTGACACTTAGAAGGCTGTTTATGATTACTGTTTTGGTATTTCCTACTGTTAACTGTTGACAGGAAATCATTTGTCTGTGCCTTCCAAAACAGGTCATTGTTGAAAAATATATCAGTTTTCTGATGTGACAGCACTGTGGTTAATGTTTGGTAAGATTTAGGTACAAAAACAACTTGGTTAGGATTTGGAAAATATTATCATTTGGGTTAAAATTAGGGATGGGCAAACAATCAAAATTCAGTATTCGATCATCAAAAAAATTAACGATCAATTATCGATTAATTGATAAGCGAGTATTTCAAAAGAGAGAAAACAAAAGAGTGCAGTACAGACTGTCGTCGCAAGAGAGCGCAGCTGCCCCAGTTTTGAGCTTCAACCCCCCAGGCCAAAGAGGAAGAATGGCGCGCATGTGCAGTTCACCCCTGAGTGTTTACAACCGTTGCCAGCCAGAGTTACAGGCTTCAGTTTTCAGCAAAACCTCCGTCTTTCAATGGCGTAGTGTTTTCAGAGGCCTCAAGGGAAGCCGCCAAGGCTTTGGAGAGCGAGGAGAGCCTCCGTCTGTTTCTGATTTTTTTGCCTGGCATAGGTCCGGCGGGGGTCTCGTAGGCCCGTTGAGCCACCGTGCTCGCCGGGCGGGGGGTCTCATTGGCATGGCAGCTTGCCGGACCTATGCCAGGCATTGTAAGGGAAACACTGCGACTATCGATCAAAATTATTTGTGATCGATCAAAAGCCTTAACAATCAATCATCAATAATGGAAAATTGATGCCCATCCCTAGTTAAAATAAGTACTCACTTAAGCCGGGACCTTTGCCTTCATGCTTACACCAATAAAGGCATGGTTAAAGTTAGGGAATGATCATGGTCATACCTTTAAATGAAACAATGTTGACTGTAAATTGACCTGCACTTGTGTTTCACCTTTCCAGTCTTCTGACCACTCAAAACGCTTTTTACATTACAAGTCACATTCACCCATTCAGTCATACACTGAAGGCCGAGGCTACCATACAAGGTTCCACCTGCTACTCAGGTTTTAACACATTTACACATTTGGGGTTCGTTATATTGCTCAAGGATACTTTGACATGCAGAATGAAGGGGCCAGGGATCCAACCACTGATCTTCTGATTATTGGAAGACTCTCTATCTTCTGAGCCACAGTCACTCCGGGGTGGGCGTGGGTGACCAAACCACACACCCTGACCTCCTCCTCCATACCTTATCGCTCTATAAAAATGTCATCTCACTTCCTCCCCTGCCGCCTTCAAAATTACTGTAGCTACTAGAGGGCTTTGTTACTTGAACGTTTATATAAGAATTTTTGGGGCACTGACTGAAATGACAGATGTTGTCTTGAGAAGACAGTCTCTACAAGAGCAGAAAATTAACAGCATATATTGCTTGTTTAACTTTGTTCAAATGCGCATTAATGACGTCAACAAAGCAGTGAAGATTTGATTTCTGTCCAGTTTACTGCCAAGTAGTCTGACTCAAAGAATATAGTCTGTGTGCATAAGCCTGCTTTTGGCCGCCTATTTCAAACAAACCTCTCCCCCCTTATGCTATCTGTGCGTTATTGTTTTTAAAATCCCTGTCACTACCTGAAACTAGTCTTCTATAGTAGACCTACATGTTTCCACAGTCCAATTTAGTGCTGTGCATGAAACAACAACCTTTGAGCTAGCAACCTACACACTTTTAATGTTTAATGTAGCATTTTCTTTTGCAGGGATTTAGCCATTTTAATGTCAGGGCTCACCCCCCCATGTGCTAGTGTACCATATGTCTCACTGTATTATTTTGCAATGGCACCATCGCTGCATCCTGGGCTGAATGCAGCCCATGTTAATTGTGATTGGTTTAAAAAAAAATACAAACAACCCAGAGCACTTTTTTCCTTTAGTGTGGAATTATAATGGGCCCAGCCAGACCTTTCTCAAGCGCTGGCCTAGCACTAAAGTGAAGTGTGTAGATATGTGTAGCTACATGAGATCAACCGCCAAGTGACCAAACAGAGAAAGAATATGATGCCTAAGGGTGCTTTCGCACCTGCCATGTTTGGTTCGGTTCAATCAAACTCAAGTTCGTTAGCCCCCTAAGTGCAGTTCATTTGGGCAAGTGTGAACGCACTAAAACAACCGAACCAAGACGGAGAAGAAAGTCCCTCAGTCCGGTACCAAACAAAATCTAGTGCAGTTCGTTTGTGGTGAGAACGTGTTCCGACCTTGATCTGAACCAACTGCAGTCACATCACACATTGTTTGGGATAAACATGAGCATGTTACAGTCCTGGAGGATTATTAATGTGCACCTCCTCCTGTACTGCCTTAATATGCACATTCAGCACATCCAATGCATCAAAACATTGTTTTCTAGTTGGAGCCGCGTCTCGTTTTCAAACTGTATGGTTTGACTAAAATGAAAAATAACAGCAATATAGTCCACGATGACCAGCGTTAAAATCAACCTGCGTAGTTGTCCCTCCATTGTGACATTATAGTGTCGCATTTATCTTGCAAGTGTACTCTTCTTAAACGTTTTGTTTACTTGCTGGATTTTTCCTGCATGGAAATTCTGACCAATCAAGAGCAGCTTTCTTGCGCAAGGCATTTGATCTTGTCCACTTCTAAATGCTGCCGTGAGAACACGAACCAACTCGTGGCAATTATGCAACTTCGTGAAAAAATTAGTCCCTGATTCGGAACAAAGCAAGATAACTCTAGGTCTGAAAGCACCCTAACACTCAAGACAGCAACATGCCATTGAGTAAGTGTATATTTAAATGCATGATTACATTCAGATTGAAAAGCCATTTGATATACAAAACCTTCCTTAATAATGACAAGTGACCATTATTAAGGAAGGATCACCAAGTTTCAGCTCAGGTTTCTTTCACCTCTCACATTTCTCTAGACAATAATAGCTTATACTGTCATTTTTGAATTTGTCTTTAGATCTTGTATTATAACTTCTCATAGCTCATGCCAGCCCACAGGATGGCCCAAACCAGTAGTCTCTTACACCATCAGCAAGGTGTAAAAGTGCATGTCTGTACACTTCAAAAGACTTCAGGGGTTGCACACTTCAGATCATTGTTTATCTTCTGTCGTGTTTGTGATATTTAGTCATCATGAGTAATGTGTGAGTCAGTCTCTTTGAACCTGATCTTCATGACCCACTTTAGGAGCCAAAATCAGCCTCTGTTAATATCCCATATGGCTCATGGTACTACCTCCAGCACAAAGCAAATCAGTTGTTTCTACATGATATAATTTCAAAAAGGAGTGTGTAATTGAAAAGACAAAATAATGCTCTTTACGCATCATTATGTGAATTTCTTCAGAATGGGTACTCCAGTTCTTACATAATGCTATTAGTGCGGTACTCGGGTTAATTTCTTGGTATGTATAATACATGTTTTGATTGTAGAAAGAGACATTCACACTGCAAAGAGTGCAGCTGTCTCAATAAATGTATATTCATATGCATTGCACGGAGACCCAGCAGTGTGAGTAGCCAACAACGACTGTCAAAATAAATGCCAAAAATGATCCCCAAATCCAAAAGATTCCTGTTGAAAAGACATATTGATACCTATGCTTGTTAGTTGTTTGCTTCTTTCTCCCATCTCAAGAAGAGTAAAGTCTCACCCACAGACAGGCACACACATACTGAGGATCTCCCATCAACTAACAGTCGGCAGACACAATAAGACAACATCTCTAAATGCAATCCTGTGCAACAGCCATGCAATAAATAGCCTACTGCTTTCGTGGTTTATACAATTCTTTTTTTTTTTTTTTTTTTGGAGAATGTGTCAGAGAGGTGTTGATTCAACTGTGTGGTAAATTGGTAGGCTGTAGAGGTGGTGTTATATTGCAAGACCTTTCAGTAAAAAATTAAGTAAAAACAACAAAAAGACTCAAGCTGATCAGAAGCACACAAGTGTAAAAGATGCTGGGGGGTTTACCCGAAAGTTTGCATCCACAAAACTAGGACCAGGGGAACAATTTTTCAGGATTTATTTTACAGTCTTGGGGAACATTAAATCAGTCTGGCAGAAAAAAAAACACCATGCTAATTCAGGGATGATTCAGAGATGGGAAAAAGTGAAAAATGGACAAGGTATACGCTCAATGACAAAAATGTCCAATCTGTTCATTAAAAGCTCATTTACTCCCCAAAAGAAAATGAGCTGGGTCATTCATGGTCTGCCAGGCAATTCAGTGACAAAGAAAAGAAGACAGAGCACTCAACCCTTTGAAAAGAGGTCCTTTTTAAATGTCTTAAGAGAAAAATAGACCTTTGGAATCTCTCATCTATTTGCTCAGCGCATTCCAAAAGCATGAGGTGATGACTGTGATAATTAACAATTTTCCTGACGTAAACAAAGAAACAGGGTAAACCACCAGACCACAAGTGTGAAAGGGATTTCATACCAGTTTCACACTGACGCCCACAAGTTCCTTATCGCAAAGGCCACTGCGTTGAGGTTGATTTAATTTGTCTTCAACGTTTGTAGAATAAAACTGCCACTGCCACCATGAACCAGTGCTTTTCTACCAGAATCTGAATCCAAGGCTGTAGCTAGGCAGGCAGCTCTTTAAGCTCAATGGCCCAAGTACAAGTTGATTAGATTCTGGTAGTGATCCAGATCTTGTATTTACACCATTAAACGATTAATGGTTTTCAGCCAGAACCATTATGCAGCCATCACAGGCTAGGGTAAAGAGTCAGGCATCTAAGACCCCCAAGTTGGCTGTATTACTTTTGCATGCTATTTCCTCAGTAAATGTATTATAAACAAATAAACGGCTGTAGCTGCAAATTTGCAAGTGGGAGAACTGGTTGTTCATGGTACTTGCTTTGTGATGTGGGTGTATTGAGACCAAAATCTTGTGTTTACTGTTCATGTTTAAGGCCCCAATCACACAAAGTATTTTGCAGGTTGCAAAACTCCAGGCACGCCACACTGCCTTTTCATTTATTTCTTTTTCGTTTTTGTTTTTTTTTTGGTAATTGAATGCCACTAGTGAAAAAAAAACAAAAAAAAAACTTGCTGTGCCTTTTTATTGTTGCCAGACAACTGCAGACTCACATCCTTATTCCAACCATCCCGTGTAATCAATCTACCGATTTATTTATTTTAGTTGTTTGACAGTAATAAGTATCTAGTTCCTAAAATGTTAAGGTAGAGGGTAGTTGCTGTAGCTCTGGTTGAGGGTGAGAGGCTGTCAGCAAATTATTTGTGGGGTACAGGGAAACAGAGATCTGTGTGGGTACATGTAACCCTAAAAAAGAAGGTGGATCATGGGGAGTACCACCAGTTGCTCCAGGAGCTTCGCCTCCATGATGGCTGTTTCCAGGCATATTTTAGGATAACTCGGGGGCAGTTTGACAACCTGCTGTCTATCATTGTGCCGTATAGTTCTGGGTATCCAGCAACTGCTACCACCCTTTTCTCCTCCATTGTTTGCCAACTGTAAACTTGTTGTCGTAACCACCACAGAAGACCCACCGCCTCTCAAAGAATCCGATTGGAACCTTGCAAAAAGGTGCCTCCAGCTGCTGAAACGATTTCTTAGTGATCGGGGCCTTAGAGATTTTTTCAATCACACCGTTGTTTCGAAAAAGTTTCTTAACATGAAGTAACAGCAAAATTTGAAGAAAAGCACCACTACAGAGCAACATGGGCTCAAAGTCAAATCACTAGTGTTTGATTTATGTAACCACTTATCCTGTTAGGGGTCGCGAGTGTGTTAGAGCCTATCCCAGCTGACACAGGGCGAGAGGCGGGGTACACCCTGGACAGGTCACCAGACTATCACAGGGCTGACACATAGAGACAAACAACCATTCACACTCTCATTCAAACCTACGGACAATTTAGACCAACTACCCTGACTGCATGTCTTTGGACTGTGGGAGGAAGCCGGAGTACCTGGAGAAAACCCACGCTAACATGGGGAGAATATGTAAACTCCGCACAGAAGGGCTCCCCCACCCTGGGGTTCGAACCAGGAACCCTCTTGCTGTGAGGTGACAATGCCTACCACTGCACCACTGTGCCGCCCAATAGTATTTGATGACACATATCATGTTTTTTTAATCAAGTATTCCATTACATTTTAAACTATAATTTACACTGTGACATGCACAAAAAGGAGAGGTTCACAACTATCACATCTATCTTAAATTGTTTTATATTTCCACCACTGACATCTTGTATGTAGTATGACAGGATATAAGCACCACTTATGTAGACAGCATATACAGACTTAATACAGCCTGCAGCATTTCCCATTTACAGCTGCATCCATTAAAAAGCATTGACAATTGGCTGTCATCACAGCAATCAGCCTTCTAGTATTGATTTGAATGAATCACCAGAGAATAATAGTGTACTGTGAACAATGCACATCAGCAGCATACCGTATGTCCAACAATAGAAGTTGATGAGTACCCTACAATTTAGTCTGTGCTTCAACAGAAAAGATCATGATTTTGGAGACGATGGCATACAAGCACACAATGAGGGCTTTGTTGTTTAGAAGTTATTTTATATCGACCTTTGAACAGTGATATTAGTACAGACTTTTGATTAAACAATAATTATACAGTGGTCTCATCAATGCAAACTCAATAGCTAAGCACATTATTGGATGTGATCATGTACAGCTTGTGCCTTCCCCTTTCATAAAGTGGTTATCGCAGGAAATTACACGACAACATATCTAAACATTTTTAAATATGTCAGTGTACCTGATCTAGTAATAGATCTATAGTGGATCTCTCACTCTGACCCCGAAACACCATTCCAATTCAAGAAGCGCTTGCTCAGACAGATTTGTTCTGAAGTGGTGTGCATGAGGGATTTAAGAGAATGTCTACCATTTTCCAATCTTGTTTAATTTTTTTGAACGTGTGACCAGAACTCACTGAGCCATTGTACAAATCACATACAGTTTCCCTTTCTCAACAGAAGTAAAAAAAAAAAACACATTTAAAATCATATCATAATTCCTGATCTGAAAGACTTTGACTTTTAATATGACACTGAAATGAATTAAAATAAGACATATACCAGAGACAAATTCATGCAATATTAACATTCTGTTCACCAGATCATCATCATGTTATGCTGAGAGTTGCTTTTTAGATTTTATGATAATCATTGGTATATTTTGGCACAACAATGTATACATTTCAGTAGTTGTTAGAACAATTCTCTCACTCTGACAGCTGCCTCAGGGTCTTTATGCAGATCTCTGTCCAAGATCATCCTCTGTTGCACCTGACAGTGTAATATCACCGACTGTAGGCTTCAGCCTAATATTCTCCCGTCTAAGATATTTCCATGGCTTTCATGTCCTTTCCGACTGCTTCTCAAATTAGTCATGGACAGCTTTTCTTTGGAAGGATGTTCTAACTTTATGTCAGAACTCCCACTTTTTTATCTCTGTGACATGTCGTTGGCACCAGTAATATTGATATTCTCTAATTGTTTCGGGTCCCCTAATACAACAACTGACACTGCTTAACTAGTAATTGTTTTGTCTGTTTGTTTCTGACAGCAGCACTTAAAGCTTCTTTGTATTCCTATATGACTTTTTTGTTAATTGAACTTCCTGACAAATAGAGCAGAACAGGCAGCCCTTTATGGCATTTTCAGGGGTGTTGATTATTCTAATAAAAATCAGTGATTATGACAAGTTTGCTTGGTTAAGAGTAGGGCTGCCCCTGACAAAGAATTTCCCTGGTCAACCAACAGTCGTCATTTTAGGGCCATTAGTCGACCAGTCGCCCCCATGTTTACGATATTAATTTAATTATTAAATGATATATTTTGGGCGGGGCAACACAATGGTTTGAGTTGAAGGTGTGAGAAAGAATAGTATCAGTAACGTTGTTAACACTGTGCTACATTACAGAGAAATACAAAACCGTACTAATGAACCTTCATTAATATAGGCCTATATTTTATCTACAAGTGCACGTCACACACTGAGTGAGCCGCCTGTTAATGACACTGTGGGCAAAGCAGTAATGATTGTGCTAAGTGCCTAATGGGCATGTAGCTACTTCCATGTTTCAGATGATACGTCATGTTTGTAGTCCATGTTTGTAGTTTGTGTAATGAAGATGAGTTTACAGTACCTTGGGTTCGTCATCTGTTCGAAATGATCCCACACTTTGGATTTCCTGCCCGACATGTTATTAACTAGCCTGTGGAATAACCGCAGGTACCAGCCCTGGAAATTAGGGGCTGTACAAATGTCCCATCTTTAACCGGCTGGAAAACGCGAGGTTGGGCACTGAGTGCATCAGCTTTTTCATATTTATCAGACTGAATATTTACGGGAAAAGATCTGTCGGCTGTGATTGGTTTGTAATGTGATTCCTGTCTGACTGCTGAGCGTGGCCTCTTCCTGTGTCTGTCCTTTCAAATTAAATTTCCACATGGTCCGTTTTTTCCTCAACTAAGCGACCAATGAAATCTTGCCGACTAATGACCTTTCTGGTCGACTAACATTCGGTCAACTATTAGGGGGCAGTCCGAGTTAAGAGAGTTTGTTGAGTCTGACTTGGAACACTTGTATGAACAAGCCTTAAAGAACAAAGTAGGAGAGTTTTAAGATAACACAAGCATGTTCTTTCATAAGACCCACTGTCTCCATCTGTACTGATTCCTTACTGTGCACCTGGCAAGCATAAATACAACCAACATACTGTTGTTTGGAAATAAAAATAAAATGGATCCACAGCAAAATATAGCATTACTACAGAATGTGTTCAAAAAGGGAAAAAAAACACCTGTTAGACTGAGAAGAGTGAAAAGGCAAAGAAAAGGAAGCATTCTAGCTATTCATCAGCACACTACCTTCTCACTGAGAGTTTACATTCTGCTCAGCCATGCACCGGTACACCATGAAATGAAATTTTAGCTTTTCCCTCCCTGGAACATAGATTTTATTGTTCTCTGCGCCAGGATGCTTTAGGGAAGATAAATGGAAAGTTGCCACTTTATCCCTTTTATGAACAAAATTTTAGAGCAATTTTGAAAATGCATACAAACTCATTGTTCACACAGGTTTCATGGGAATGCTTTTTAAGATTCTGTGTGATGAATGGTGTGTGTCCTTTTTCTCGTCACAACAATGGATGTCATGTTATGTAAGTTTGAATCAAGCATAGATCAAGAGGCAGGAAGCAAGAAGCTCAAACACAAACCACTTGGGGCACTTCCAAACTGTGGGATCAATATTACACCATATTTTAAAATGAAAAAAATACAGGTTTTAAAGGTTGAAACTTGACATTTTAAAGCTTGAAATCTAATAAAAGGTTTTGCAAGACAGAAAGTTTTGAAGGCTTGCATAATGTTTTGATAGGCTGAAAAAAAATCCAAATCTCTACAAACATTATTTTGTATTTGAGTTTTCTTTCACCACTGCACCACTATTTTCCCAGTGTTTCTCTCTTGTCAGAGTTTCAAATTTGTCACTGCTGCTATCCCTGTGTATTTACTTTGTTTTCTAGGTCTGAAACCTTGTAAATGGTAATCTGAAAACTGCTGGGAAACTGCTGAGGAAAAAAAAAAGTTTTGGAACGTTGAAACTTGAGTTTCAAAGGGCAAATGTTTATTTTGAAAATTTGCAGCATTACATTTGGACTCAGAGCTCAGAGTTTACAACACCCACTTTTAAAAGACTTGCCCACACAGTTACAAGCTTGTGAGTCATGTGATTTCTGGTTTGACTGTCCCACAGCTCTGGCCTAGAACTCTGAAACAGACACTGCGGTCAAGCTGTCTGCAATATTCCAGAGTTTGCTAAATTTGAACTGATTTTAAATGTAATTTCTGAAATTCTCTAATTTATTAAAATAATACTGCAGTAAAAAATTGCAGAGGTACCAGGGGAACTGTTGTACAAGAATATTGTGGAGTTTGTGGACAACAAGTTGATCAATTTTTGCATGTAATTTTGTAAATATACCTGTACAGCAATGTATGGATATGGGGTATGACTTAAGCATGTAATTACTAAAAAATGCTGCACTAAAAACCTTGAAAATCACGACAGAGGCCATTCTAGCGCCTTTTGGCGTCCACATGCTTATACAAAGTGTTGTAGAGTGCATGGCTGCAGTGTATGTTTTGGAGTTTGAGGCCAGAGCTGCAACACAACGCTGCCAGAAACTAAATGACATGCAAGTTGCAACTGTGTGGGCAAGTCTTAATCAAAAGTGGGAGTTGTAAACTTGCTCTGAAAGAACAGTCTACAATACGAGTGCAAACGTACATCCACAAATTTTCAAAATTTACTCTCTCGAACTAAAGTTTTATCATTTTAAAACTTTTCTCCAAACACATACAGTACGTAGCAGTTTTCGGATCACCACTCACAAGGTATCAAACCCAGAAAACAATCTTTTTTTTTTTCCTCTCTCTCTCTCTTTTGTCAGCCTATCAAAACAAAACAAGTTTGGCAGTTTAGTCCAAATCCATGAGTAATTGACCTACATCTTTGGTGCAGTGAATGTTTTAACCAAACTGAGATGTGGACCAAGAGACTGAAAGTAGAACCGTAACGATCTGACAGAATGCTGCACCAAGAAGATCAGCAATGAAGCTTAACTTTCTAGAGGAAAATGTGGGAGAACAAACACTGTCAGTTTTGAATAACATCTGGACAACTGGCCCTTGCTAATGCTATGCTAATCTAGCATACCGTACATACAATTAACTGTAAGAAAATGTATCATTTGAAATATATAGTAATTTTGCTGTAGTCTGTGTGGCACTCAGCTTCTGCCATTGTTTGAATGTTTAGGAAGGTGTGCTTCAAAATAAAGGCATAAAAAAGACGATGATATGCATCAATGTTTTTACTTTGCATCTATGATATCAGACCGTTGCTCTATTAAATCAATATATAAATCCAGGACGATATCTCATTACATATTCCATAATTCCACACCTCTAGATTTAACCATACTTCAATTGCGATTAATGACAATCGTACCCTAACCACAGCCATACTGCAACTGCCATGGAGGCCAGTGAATATTACTTAGTTACTTCTTAGTACATATTTTGTACTTATTCAGTCTCTCTTTCAAATTTAGTGCAGACAAATTTGGAACAATATTTGAGTGCTGCTTGGGCGGAAACAGATCATATTTTGTGGTGGCATGTCATTGTATCTTGGTGGAAAAGGAGCTAACATTATCAGGGTCATCATCACTGCCAATCAGAGGGGTGGCTCCCATCCCAGCTGACATTGGGTGAGAGGCGGCGTACACCGTGGACAGGTCACCAGACTATCACAGGGCTGACACATTCACACCTACGGGCAATTTAGAGTCACCAATTAACCTAACCTGCATGTCATTGGCCTGTAGGAGGAAGCCGGGAGCCTGGGGTTTTCTCCGTGGGTAAACATTACATCTGGACATGAAATTGCTGAGCAAATTCTTGAGTTCTGAAAAAGTATCAAATATGGACCTCGTCTGACAACAAGGCAGAGTAATATTGAAAAAAACAATGGGTCCTTAAGCAGGTGTTTGTTTTTAATTAGGAACAGTGGCTTATGCCAGCTGAAATGGCCACTTGACGGTGGCAGATTTTATCAGCTTAAAGTCCCTAGCTGTCTCTGTCTGGCTGATATTAAAACCATTATCCAGAAAAGGTCCTAAATATTCACTTGATGGCTACATATATGATGAAATGTTAATTCAGTGTTGTTTAATAATGCAAAAAGACTAAATGTATGTGACTGGACAATCACTCTTTAGAGGGCAGATTTGGTGTATGAATGATCATTTGAGCAGATATTTGTGATGAGACACTAAGTAATGCAAGAATCCAAGGGATCAAAACAAGAATCAAACGACAGTTGATCAGCCCTCCACCCAGTTGTGCATCTGTCTATCAATACATGTCTCACCAAGCAGTCTGACAGGTGTTTGGGTGACATTAGGCGAGAGACAGAAATAAACCACAAAACTGGTCCGGTTGAAGTGCAACTGAAATTCAATCAGTCTAACTCAGAACAGTCTGTTTTTTGAGGACTGTTCCAGTCCTTTCAAGATAAGCTGGCGACTGAAGGCCACACTTTGAAGCAGTTTGGCCCACAGGCTTTCATCTTCACCTGACTAGTGATTTATCATTGCCTCACAGACCAGAAAGCAGTACTCCTCCCTCAAGGTAACAAAGAAAACACACATAGTAACTTGCCACTGTAGGTTAGCAGGGTTTATAAAGGTATATACTGTATATAGTGCTTAGGGGAGGGGAGTTTTCTGACAGCATAAGTAAAGGTCTGTTTTTATCCTCTTGGTTTCTATTTTGATTCAGCTTTTCTTTGCAAAGTTTGCCAATATTGCTGTGGAATAGCTCATCAGGATGTATCCAAGCACTTGTTGCCATCATTCATATGCATGGGCAATAAGCTTATAGGTGGCATAAGTGAAATATGAATCAGAGGATGTGGTGATTAACTATTATCCTATCATCAACACATGACATTACATCTTTCAAAACACAGCCACAGCTTTGAATACAGTAGCTCTCTGACACATTACTTCCTTCAGTAACAGTACAACATGTGACATCGGGTGAGATATTGTGATCAAGATGGCAGGTGCAGTTTATTCCTCTCACCTTGCCAAACAAGAAAAGCAGAGTTGCATGCCCAAGCATGACACCTTCACGGGATCAAAAACTCAGTCATGACGTTGTTTCAGAATAAACCACGTTGTCCATGCTGCTCGCAGCAAAGAAATGTCATCCAGTGCAACTAATAATGCCATTAGGTGACAAAAATCAGAGGAAATGTGTGAGATTATTGATGTGTAGACTATAAATAGAGGACAAGAGGAGAAGGAGGAAGAGAAAATGAGATTTTAATACACACTGTGTCAGTAAAGGAAAAACAAGAGGCTATTAAGAGAAATAATAAAGTCAGTCATTAACACATATCTGATGTGTAATAAATCTAAAAAAGAGACTGTCAAAGCTATCATCCAATATGTACATAC
This sequence comes from Epinephelus fuscoguttatus, assembly GCF_011397635.1. Lineage (NCBI taxonomy): Eukaryota > Metazoa > Chordata > Actinopteri > Perciformes > Serranidae > Epinephelus > Epinephelus fuscoguttatus. The sequence continues at coordinate 34,665,111 of NC_064753.1, forward strand.
TGAACTTGAAACTGATAAGGTCTGACCTGCATGTATGGAGGTGTAGGTTGATGGATGGATGAAAGACAGGATAATAACTAAGATGAAGAATAACAGCAAAGTCGGAACATGTGTAACACAGTGTCTACAGTAAACAAGGTCTCATCATAAATGGTTCATGTAAAACTTGACTGCGTGAGGAGAACTGAAGTCAAAGATGAAAGTGAGGAGGAAGAGTTCAAGTCAAAAGTTGAAATGCATCCATAAATCAGTGCCCTAACCTCTAATCTTCCAACATGCAATACTTGTAGCAGGTCATTTTCCTTGGAATCGCTTTGATCTCCCTCGCTGTCTGAATCAAAGTGATTCGAGGAAAATGGATGGATGGTATGTATGCAACAAGAAAACATGTACTGTATATCAAGAACTCTATATAGGGGATCCACAAAACAGCATGTATGTCCAAGAGCGGTTTTTTATAAAATTCCAGAAATAGAAAGATTCCACATCTGAGAAGACGCAGTTTCTAGAAAGAAATACATAAAAGTAAACTACACCAACAAGACTGAATTAGTTCTGAGCACTTTGTGTTTTGGGGAAATTGGCTTAGTTATGGCTCTGTAACTGATAATAACTCTGAATATTCATTTTGTTTTTTAATCATTTTACTAATATGCAAAATGCATTTACTGGTGAATTCTGTCACCGTAAATTACAGTACTAGGAGCTGACTGATGACTTAACATATGAAACAGCACATCACAATCTAAGAGTGTAGTTTTTAACCTCTTTAATATTTAACCGCAAAATATACGATGCAATCCATACCAAGATTAAAGAGCTTTATTTCACAGTTTGTGGCACACTTAAAAACTGTTTGGCCAAAGTCCACAGGCTCTGTACAAAACAAGCCACATGGGGATTTGTGTGTGTGTGTGTGTGTGTGTGTGTGTTCTCCTTTTGTACCCTTCTTGCCAGTTTACCTGCTGACTTGGAACATGTATAAACATTTTAGACCATTTAAGTGATTGGATTTTGGAGGCAAATAAGATTTGGTAAATGTACTATAAATATTGTAGAATGGTTGCCCATGTTAATTCACTAACTGAAGAATATGGCTTTTTTTTAAATACTGTTCTCTAGCATCCAGAATAGACACAGTGACTAGGGCTGTAACGGTATGAGATTTCCATAGTACAATAACGCCACAGAAAATACCGTATCATATTGTGTTGTATCGTATCGTATCGTATCATATCATGGTATAACAAATTATTATTATTATTATTAGTCAGAATGACTCTCAAAGGAATTAAAATAGAAGGGTTATTCATATCACGGTATACCTTGAAGCCAGTATATCTCTGCAATCCTTACAATGACACTGGTCAGCTCCTGCCTGAAGGCAACAATATGTGCCAGCCAACCCTCCTTAGTTCAGTGTTTCCTATATATGCATTTAGCAGTGGTGCTGCTAAATGATTAGCAGCACTGCTATGTAAAAAATTTCCCTATATGCAATTAACTCACTATCTCTACTTTAAGCTGCCAGAGTTGGGGACAAGCAAATATTATAAATCGAACACCCCCAGATAAGAGTGCTCCAATCGATCAGCATTCGATTTTTATGGCCTATTTCCACCAGATGCGTGTTGGTTGTGTCTGCGCTCCGGCACGGCAGCGGAGCCAATAGGATTCAATTCTAGTCAATGTGTGTGTTTCCACCGGCTGCGGCTGTGCTGCTTTCCGGCTCCGTCACAGCTGTGGCGCTCTGGAGCCCTCCGCAACAGATAACAGATACGCAGGACTTCTATTTTTGCAGGACGCCGGAGCACAACGCAGCAATTTAGCACAGAACAGATCGTGCGGGGCAGGAAGTGCACAGAAACAAAATAAAACATCCAGTTAATTTTCAAAATAAAATACACAGTGTTGGGCGGCACGGTGGTGTGGTGGTTAGCACTCTCACCTCACAGCAAGAGGGTTGCCGGTTCGATCCCGGGCGTGGGAGACCTTCTGTGTGGAGTTTGCATGTTCTCCCCGTGTCAGCGTGGGTTCTCTCCGGGCACTCCAGCTTCCTCCCACAGTCCAAAGACATGCAGATTGGGGACTAGGTTAATTGGTGACTCTAAATTGTCCGTAGGTGTGAATGTGAGCGTGAATGGTTGTTTGTCTCTATGTGTCAGCCCTGTGATAGTCTGGCGACCTGTCCAGGGTGTACCCTGCCTCTCGCCCGATGTAGCTGGAATAGGCTCCAGCCCCCCCGCAACCCTCAAGAGGATGAAGCGGTTAGAAGATGAATGAATGAATGAATGAATGAATGAATACACAGTGTTCACGGCGGATTATATTTCCCTGCACTACACCTTGAAAACTACATAATGGGCAGAGGCAGGCCTGAAGTCAATAGGTCAGAGGCTTTCAGACGCCATTTCACCCTGTTGACACCATGGACGAGGAGATATTAATCATGGCAGTGCACCGAGATGTCTTCTGGCGGAGCTGCACCGATCCGTACAGCAGCTGGTGGGTATTGACGGACGGCAGAGCACACAGCAGATAACCAGCGCTGCCGTTACGCAACGGACACGCATCCAGTGGAAATCCGGCGTTACTGGCCGACATTTGTTCTAAATAGTTTTAAGGCTGATCAGATGAGCAGTTGAAATAGCTTCAGTGTGACAGTCTGTAGCTCACACTGAACATTCACCGTTACATTGATGGTTTACTGCTAACCTGACGTCCAGGTCACCTGCCTGTCCCAAGTGCAGACACGCTGTGACTCTGCCATTTTCTGACAGTATTAAAATTAGCTTTGTTTTGTCCTGTATTGTGCCCACATGACCAACATGGCATCTTCATGTATACCAGCTCTCGCTCATCTGCACGATTTGAGTCATTTTGTCTTCACAGATGGAAATGCAGGGTTGATTAAGGGAGACTGGGGGCAACTGTAACACTTTTTAGTTTTGATGTTATTACTCAAAATCCTCTTTAACTAGGTGGGTGCAATTTTTACGTATGTAGCTTGTATTTGTGTTCTACTTGCTAACAGTCATCAATATTTTTACAAGCAATGTCAGAGTGACAATACTGACTATAACACTACATGTCAAATGTTATATCTGCCTCTAAGCAGGAGTGATTGTAACATTAGCTTGGGTTTGGGACACGTTATTGAACGTAATTTGACATCTGCAACTGTGTACAAATGTAAAGCCCCTTCTTGTGTCAGCAGATGCACTAAATATCATCTGAATGAAAGTCATACACTTTAGCGCCACTGCTAGAATACAATTCTATGGAAATCGCTGTAGTGAATTCACAGACATGTGAATGATACCCATCTTCTCATTTTACTCTCAAAAAGAAAGTTGATAAACATATTTTGCAAAATGTCCAGCTGATCCTTTAACATGCTTTGCTTTTATGTGCATTACTTAAAAAAATTGATGATTTCTTCTTTTAATTCTCAATGGCAGATGTTAAATATGTTGATTTAAAGTCCTACTAAACCCAGCAATCAGATTGAACAGGTTATTAGGCTGGATTGTTAAACTGATCGCATGCTTTATTAATCTGCGTGCTTGGTTTAGTAACCCTTGTATAGATTCCCACATGAATATTATGTCTTACCATTGGGCTCTGTAGGAGCAGTATTGTACGACAAAATGCTTAATTTCAAATGGCAGTAAGGATTGTAGGCGACTGCTTTGAATTCCATCTCAAACACAAGAAAACATGCTAAATGTCTTGGCACACGTGCATGCACTCACACACAAATACACACACTCACACACACCCTCCTCAAATTTCAAATTACATTAACCTCTCTTAATCCTTGCTCTTGTGTTTCCTCTCTCTTCTCTCACATTTGGGGAGGGCATTTGTCTGCATCCTCTCTCTTCCCTCCTCCTCCTCCTCCTTCCTCCTTGTCTCCTAATTAATATCCAATAAACTCCATGATGACTTTCAATGGTCATTCCGTGGTTGTAACCCCCTCATTTAAATGCCACTCAGCTCAATAATTTTTCTCATGAGTGATATACTACCCAAAATCAAAACATTAATTAAAAAGCCATTTTCTCAGTCCTCACCAGGATGACATTTTCCCTCAGCAGTTTGTTGATTGCTCTGCTTGGCAGAGCAGTGGCTGCAGCTGCTCTACTACTATACAACTCAACTGAGTTGGTGTATGGCAGAGGAAAAGACACAACAGACAGTGGGAGGAAGACAAAAAAAGAAGAGGGCTACAAGCTACATGTGCATGGGTGTGTGTGTGTTACACGCTGGTATCCAGGTATTATAGAGCATTGTGTGGAATGTGACTGCCCACTAGTGTTGGAAAGGAAGATGTTTGAAGCACTAATGTACAGAGCCCTGCAGCATCAGGTATTGTCAGTAAGACTTTTAAACATATCACAAACATACCCTGAAATATATCTAACCAAAAATACGGGGGTAAATATCAGCCATGTGCACCTCCTTATGTACCGTAAGCTTATGCAGATACTGAGGGAAAAGTGACAAGCTTAAAATATGAACATAAACATCATCAAATTAGGCTAATTAATTACCTATTTGTGGTTAGTTTAACTACCAACTACACACTACCCCCCTACTCTCCCTCTGTTTTCCCACTGTATTGCTTTGTATAATTCATTTCTAAATAACAACTTCTCACTTGAGGCTTGTACCACAAAGCAGGATTTGGGGTTAGCGGTAACTTCAGGTTTAACCCTTAGTTTTCAGGGTTACGATAGTGGTTCACTTCTGTCTGAGGTACATCACCATGGTAACTTACAGTATGCCAGAGATGGGACCAAGTCACACATGTGCAAGTCTCAAGTAAGTCTCAAGTCTTAACCTTCAAGTCTCAAGTAAGTCCCAAGTCATTTTTTCTTGGGCAAGTCAAGTCAAGTCACAGGTTATGTCAAGTCAAGTCAAGTCCTGTAATAGGTCAAGTCAAGTCCAAGTCAAGTCACCTTATTATTGTAATTTTACCTGCAGAATCTGATCTTAATAAAGTGAAAAGACAAGATATAAGTAACTGTCAGTAAACATTGACTTCATCGCTGCAATGTTTACTTTGCAGGGACGACCCCCAGGCGTGCGTTGCTCGTTCATAAAATGTACAGCTGGTCTTGTGATGAACCGGTCAGAATGTTCGCTCACGTTTTCTGGGGTTAATGTTAGCAAATAAATTAAAAAACAAGTTCCACCAAACCGACCCAACCGCCCACCCCCGTATCGTATCAAGCTAACGTTAGCTAACTACCGACTAACCAGATAATATTAGCTAATTGACAAGCACTTACTGGGCAGAATGGCTCTTCAAATGACAAACAAAGTTTGAAGTTGTTGCCTGGCTGTTCGAGATGTTTATGTCGCATGTCTTGCACTGTGCTGTTCGTCTTTTGCCGTAATAATGGTAATTGTGACGTTGACTCTCGGTGCCCCTCCCGCTGACATGTTGATGCCTATCTGATATAAGAGGGCTGTTTCTCCAATAAACACGTAAGGTACGTAGAGAGGGCATGACTGATTGACAGGATATTGATCCAATCATGACAACGCCATTCTCAGCCTGCGCTCCTACCAGGTAACATCAACATTATTTTTTAAATTAATTTATTAATTTTATATTCTAACCGAAAACATGATGTGAATAACATTGTGAATGTGAATAACATTCAAGTCATTGTGTCTCAAGTCAAGTCCCGAGTCTTTAACTTCCAAGTCCGAGTCAAGTCTCAGGTCTTTTATTTTTTGTCAAGTCAATTCAAAAAAATCATCAAAACAGCGACTCAAGTCGACTCGAGTCCAAGTCACAATGACTCGAGTCCCCATCTCTGCAGTATGCTTTAACCTAACCTCCTCCAGAGCAGGTTATGGAGATAGCAGATCAATGTGTATAAAAGCACCACACACTGACCAGTCAAATCTCTTGGACATTGGTATCATCATTCATAGGAGATCCCTTAGAGCTTGCTGTGTGGGCCATTAGAGAGTCTCTCAGGAAGAAAAGAGTGTTTAGAGACCAGCAAAGCCCTTTGGCTTTTTCTGATGATTTCTTACATGAGGGATATAGATTCTTGTGATTCATCAGCTTCTTGAACCATTTCATTGTGCTTATGTTTACCGATACCATGTCACAACTGAGACTAATTGAAGCACTAAAGCCTTGTACTTGTGCTTATAGGATGTAGAAGTCATACTTCCTTCTTTGAATTACGCTTTTATGTTTATTTTTTTTCGATTTTCTCACAAGTCTGTTGTAAAACAGACTAACAACCAAAAGAATATGGCTAAAATTAACATACACACTATACAAATGCATCTAAGAATAGCCTTACATTATTGGATTACAAAAATGTAACTATAATTGGATCTACTTGTGCCCTAATGGCAGTGAAATTATAAACCTATTTATTTACACATTCACACAGTCAGCCTGCTGTGCTTCCTGCATTTGGCGGCTGCAACTGTGCTGAGTTTAGCCTGGATTATTTTCATATTTGTTTAATATCATACTTTGCTCTTTGACTTGTCCATCTTTACGAATGGTCATATACTGTAAACACTGCCACGTCTTTGAGATTGTGTTCATGGCTAGATTGGGAAAACCTGGGTTGACTCACTGTGTTACTATCCACCATCGTGTGAATGCTTAGCATGATTGAACTTGATACTGTATGCCTGATAGGCCACAGTGCCTGTGGGAGCAATGTGTGTTCATCACATAATCTCTTTTAATATTTTTTGGCCGCCTGAGTTTACCATAAAATAAATTATTTTGGACGTAGACGCGTGGCAGGTGTGCTTGAACACCAGCTGCAACCCTTGACAAACCAAGTTCAACTTTTGGAACATAGCAGCCCGCACCGCATGTCATGTGATGGGGAACAACCAATCACAGCTGACGGATGTGTGTCCCTTCTTCTGCAAATATCAGACTGTGACAAATTTGGAAAAGTTGATCATTTTGGTGCAGGGCTGCCAGAGCTTTTCATGTTTCCAACGAACAATATGCCCACAAAAGTGCCTGGAGGAAGATCAGCCCTGCACTCAGGATTCTAGATACACAGGCTACGATGTGGTGCTTGTCAAGGTTGCTTAGCAATCTGACGCAACCTGATGCCACGCTCTTGAAAACTGGCTCAAGAAAGGCACAACAGTAGCACTCAGCACCTGACCTTGCGTTTTCCTGACGGTTTAGGACGTGGCATCTGTACGGCTCCTTAACAGGTAAGAGCAGCCATACTGCCCGTGTGAGCAGCATTGCTCTGACGCTACACAGCTGCTGCTCAGCTGCAGAGCATCTTGAGTTTCAGAGTCTCATGAAAATGGTCTTTAGATAATCATATTGACATCGTGCCACCTTTCACTTCAGTTCAAATGTCTATATAAATATCTATTTTTAACTCAACACTTCCTGTTTCCGTTTCAAAATAAAAGCCCTCTGACAATGTTTCTATGGGCAGAATCCCTTCATTAAACGCAAGGATTTTAATTGCTAAATGTTTACAGGACCATGCTATTGAAAATGCAGTGGCTTGCACAGCTCCATCAAACAGTGGAGTACTGGCTTTTAACAGTGGAAATACAACAGTCATAGCAGCAGGCAGGTATATAGCAGCAGCGGTATCCGTGTGAAAATCGCACATGTAGCAGTTAAGCAGTCCAGCAAGGTCACTGTCATGTGCTGCTGATGCAGGCAGTGTGGCTCAGGCTTTAGACTGAGTGAAGCCAGATAACGTGAAGATATCCTGGGTATGTTGAACTTGCTTAGTACCACAGGCCAATGGACACAGCCACTCAGCTACAATGCAGTGGTGCATATACACAGATCATCTCATTCAAACAGAAAAAAAAAATAAAATAAAATAAAAAACAGTTCTACCCAACATTGAGGGTGTTAATTAAACATACAGTTGCTTTTGGCTGTAAGCTTTTGCGAAGCGGATATGGAAAACAGGCTAAATTTAGCCTTTCGCTCTGCAGTTCTCATCACTTCCTCTGCCTATTCTCTATCTCACAAAAAAACAACAAATGTGTATCTGGGTTTTCATAGGATCCATGATTATTTCCATTCCACTATGGAAGTGCATTCGCTCACCATTATAAGGAGAAAACGGCAACGTAAGCCGCCAAGTTCTGATAAACACATGAATACATGAATATATGAGTGGGAGCCGTAGCGAGCAAATGTGTTGTTGAGTGGAGAGGTTTGGGCCTGAGCTGTTTACATTGTAGAGAGCAGTAGTGGAGAGCTGCTCTTTTATGGCTTCTGTTGAAAACTGTGTGTCTAGACGAAGAGCCTCTCTCAGTGGATGCCATTAAAACCTCTCTTCTTCCCAACCTTTGTTTGTATGTACACATTTTATGAAATAAAGATGGAAATCTCCTCATTCAGGCCAAAAGCAATCAATATGATAATTTGTGTATTTTCCATTCACCTGCAAGTACAGCTGCAGTGCACTGTGTTTATGGTCCCCACAAGAGTGATTCATTCTAATGTGTCCACTGAAAATATTTCTCATTGTTTCTCCATTCTGACTGACATAGGACAACACAGACATCCTTTCATTATTTTGAGCTGTATTGAATTTCAGTGCCCAGTGTATTCCAGACAGTATTTGCAATGGGCTTTGTTATGGGGCTGTACTTGTGCCTTGTCAATCTGGCTGCACATTGTAAAACAGCAGCATTAAAAAAAAAAAAAAAAAACAAAAAAAAAAAAACATCATGATGATTTATAACCTCTCATAAAGGCACAGTAAAACCTACAAGGTTAGTCAAGGGCATTCAGCCTTCCTGCCTGGCTCACTGTTTGAGGTGAGAACTCTCCTGTCCCTAAACACACACACACTCCCCCAACCCCCTTCATATCACATTTCACAAATATCCCATGATGCGGAGACTCTATGACCCTGATGTGCAACGTGTTAGTGTGTGTGAGAGTGTTGGCAGGCGGGGGTCGGTGGGCAGTGTGTGCATTTACCACCGTACCACTGTGCGAGTGGCAGTATGCTTTTGAACATACATGTACACACGTGTCCCTTCTGAAACTTCAGAGGACATTTTAGGATAAAGAGTATAGAGTGAAACATCTAAACATTCTCTGCCCATATTTGCACGTCATCTCTGCAGTGGAAGTGCCTCCTGGTGACTATGATGTATTACATGTCACTGGGATACATCCCCGCAGAATACTAATGCAAGCATCTGTGAAAACTGTAGCGTTATTTGTGTGCTGGTGAATTTCTATCAAGTTTTGGGTTTAAAAAAAAAGGTTTCCTCGTGTATTTTACTTGAGCGATTTAGGTTTCATGCCATCTGAGAAGTTAGATTGGTTGGGTCACATTCATTTCACCTTGCTTTGCAGTAAGTAAGGTGATTGTGAGAGTAAAGCTGGGGTTTAGGGTTTTGTGGATGTGAAAGACTGAAGAAGGCAACAAAATAATAGTGATACCAAGGCTGGAATTTGATGTTAAAAAGGAGCCTACAGTTCTGTTCAGCCTGTAATTTATTCCTTCTCTGCTGTGAGCAGCCTCAGAAGGACGCTGAGAGGATTCGTGGTGATGGGAGGTCGTAAACTCCGTCTGACCCTCAAACCCACCTGAGAAGGCTCATTGAGTGTTTTTACTTTAGATATGCAACTTGTGGTGTCTGTTGTTGATGGCGGCGGGGCATTAATCACAGTGGAGCAATAGAAGGAGGTGGGAGTGTGGTGAAGGATAAGGGAGGACTGAGATCTGCCTAGTGATTTGCTGTGCATGTAAGCTGATGTCAGAACAAGGCAGAATTTACGGGCATCATGAGTATCCCTTATTGTTTGCTGCCATCAGCTGAGTGGCCATTAGAGGACTTACAGGAGCCATTCACATTGTAATGATAAACAATGGAGGCTATTCATCATTCACAAAAGACAGAGGAAAACTGTAGTAAATATTTGTAATATCTTTTTTTCCGGACAAAAATATACTATTGTTTAAATACAAACTTAACAACAAAAACAACACAGCTGAAGAGTCAATATGCAAAACAGAGCTGTTTGAAATCGCATCTGTTCATGGTCACAATTTTAAAATCGCAAATACAGTATAAAATAGGCATGCAGATTAAATAAGATCCTTAATTAAATGGACGAGAATGCTAGAGACGAATGCTAATCTGCATCTTAAAACCAACACCACAGAACTCCACACAATTTAATAATGCCTCTCATCTTACCAAATGGGGTACACACAGACCCCAGAGGTATACTTTTTGTCATATCTCACAGGTGTATCATTCCAATTTTTCATGACTTTGTCAGTCAGTTTGTTCTTAATGACTTTGTGTCATTGTTTTCTGTTTTAATTAGTGCTTTTTAAAAGTACCAATGTTTTGGGGTCTTTGGGGAACCCACTCAAAAGCACCCAATTCCGCTGATGCAGTTTTAATAAATGGAACTATTTACTGAGTTCATGTTTGCTATGGCTTCTAATTAAATTTCTGCTCTTTGAGGTAAGATTATGTTCAAACTGTAACAATCCTAAAATAACAATATCTTTTTTTTCAGATGACATTAATTAAATAACTTAATGTTTTGTGAAGAAATAACAATTTACCACAATAGTTGTTGCTTACTATTGTTTAATCTTGAGGTCTCCAGGACCACAGTCGGTAGTGCTTGAATGTTAAATACGTTGAGAGGATGAGGGTTGATTTATAAAATTATGTTTTCCTTTTACTCCGCAGCTCACTACCCAAAGCTACATACCACAAAACAACTTGTTTCAACAAGTTATTCAAACTCACAAATTACCAAAAGCATAATGCCTTCTAAAACCCATAGATTAAAAACTAATGAATATATAAACTACGTGTTAATGATGTTTAGAGATAAGCTAACAATGTTTAACTTAGATTTAACATTCTGATTGCACAGTTAAATCATTATCACAGATATTGCCTATATTCTTAGCGTTAGCCATTTACTAATTACATCCAAGTTTTTAGTGTCCCATAGAGACATCTACTACTGTGTTTAATTCTATTCAGTTTAACTCAGTTCAATTCCATAGAACTTTATCTATCCCGAAGGAAATTCTTGTGCCAGAGAATGCTTCAGATACTTTGTTTAATTAGCACAATAAGTGGAAGGGCATGAACTACATGCTGTTGCCACATGCTCATGAGAGTGTGGGCCATTTTAAGATGAAGGTCTATGGGAACTGAGTTGCTTTTGGAACAAGCCTCAAGTAGCCATTTGAGGAACTTCAGTTTTTGGCACTTCTGCTTCTTTTTTCAACCCTCAAAGTTTCCACCTGGTACCCTGGAAATCCAGAGTTCTTGCGAGAGCACAATTTGAATTTGCTCAGCGAGTCACTCTGGCAATCAGTAATGATGCTCATTACCCATGCTGTTGGAGCACCAATCACATCCGTGTATCTGAAATATGGGCGGGCCAGAGGCGAGCTAAACAGATGACGACAACGCTGTGACGACAAAGTCCGGAATCAGTCAGTAAACATTGCAAGATGGCTACGGATGAACACCAGTTGTTTGAAACAGCTTTGGCCGCTACAATGAACGAGTTAGACTTGGCTTTTTCTCTAAAAGAGGAACAGATGGCGGCGCTCGAATCTTTCCTTTGCAAGAAGGACGTTTTTGCTGTTTTGCCGACCGGATACAGCAAGAGTCTAATCTTCCAGTTAGCTCCACTGGTAGCACTCTGGATACGTCACCCCGTGTATTGTTCTGATTGGTCGTAGTGTTATCCAATTGCGTGTAGTGATATTTTCAAATGCATGCTTGGTGCCGCCCCTCAAGTTGGGCCATTTGCATTACTCATAGCCAGACCCTAAATCTTTCTAGATTTGGGTCTGGATTTCCAGGCTAGCCACCTGGTGCAACCTCATGCACAAGCATGTGATACAAACTAAACTGGGACCCACATGTGAAAACAAATCAATTCAACGACAGAGGGCATTTGTCGTTGAATAGGTTTGCTTATTCCCATTGAAGCAATAAAAAAGAATGTAACTGTTGGTTGTCATGACAACATATGGGTACCTTTGTGTAATCTATCGATAATTAGCCAGCTACTTAAAGCTGGCCTTGTGTATAGCTTTGACAAATGCAAAGACTATCAAAGGAGCTACATTTGGTTGCCTTTTTCAACATGAACAGTTGAAGCAATTTATTCCATAACAGGAGGAAAAGGGATGTTCACATTCTGGCACATTTCAGCCAGGACTCAATATGAAACAAACTGGGCTAGGTAAATAAAAATTCTTCGGGATGCAATGGCTCCATTGTTGGTGATTTGTAGAGCCTAGCAACAGTTCTCCAAATAAATTGTGAATCAGCAGTGATACTATCCTTGTTACTGACATATATTACCATTATAGCTGTAGCTTCATGCAGGCGTGTGACATTAAACAGCTTGTTGGTAATGCATAATTAGCATATCTTCCTACTCCTCTCTGCCCTTCTAACACTCCTACCATTCTGACATTTAGGCTTGTTTGAGAAATATCAGACGACAGCACACTGTGGTATTTTTATTTTTTCTCCGTTATTTAATGTTCAATAATTCCAGATGCATTGCAGTACACCACACATACACTGTATCTACTATGTAGTGTTTATGTAATTAGAAAGAAAAAAAAAACCCTCAATTGTAGATCAAGTTTCTGGGAGCTTTAACCCATCACATGGGAGAGCATTACAAAGAGCACCCTGGGAGTCTGACTGTCACTCAAGACAGGAGTTAGCCATCAGTAGTGATGTGGCTTTAGAGTAATCAGTGTGGATTAGAATTTGCTAATTGAACTGGCTCGGATGTCGTCTTTACAGTCTAATTCAGGTCAGCTTGCAACCTGCCTCGCTTCTGGGCTCCAGGGCATCTGTGGCTAATCAATGCCATGACCTCAGAGAAATGAGCCTGCCTTCACAGCAGTTGGCATTCCCCAAACTGTAGCTTGTATTTTTCTCCTTGTCACTGATGGACCATTGTGTCAATTTAACACTGGGAAGAGTGTGAATTAAGAAATGCATTATTTTTTGAAAAATATAAAAATAAACATGTGACAAGTATTCAGCTAATAATTCAAAAAGGTAAGGCATTCACAGCTTGTGAGATGCAAAAATACACTGAGTCTGTAAAAAAAGCATTTTGTATTAAAAAAGCAGTTACCTTGAATATTAGAAATTTTTCCCATTTCAATTTTTAATTTCATGAAATGGAAACATGCTACATACAGAGTACAAGAAAAATGGGACTGGTGCAGGAAACAAGTATGCTTTCTCAAATCTTTTTATAATGTGGAGTATAGAAAGCAGCAAAATTTGATTAAATGGTTATAATAGAAAAATCACAGCTGCAACCTATGATATGCTACAATTTCCATAAAAGGAATGGTAAATCAGTAGAAGCAGCAGGAACCATGGTAGACTGGTATGTGTGTGGGCTTGTTGGATGTGTCATGAGCTAACAGTCTTATAAACTGACCAACTTGGTTTGTGAATTAACTGTGACTATGAGGTTATACTGGCCCAATTTCTAATTTCCTGTGTTGGACTAGAAGTGTACAATCACTCATGTGCACTGATATGAATATACAGACAGCCTTTCATGTGTGCCACAGATATTTTTGTAGGCAAATAGTGGGTGTGGACAAAGATGTTTCTCCAGTGCCAGGTTTTCTTCATGTAATTTAGGGCCTTAAAAAGATTTATATAAAAATATAAACATTAAAACAAGATGTTTGTTTTATTTAGGGATGCCCCCGACTAAGAATTTTCCTTGTCAACCAATAGTTGTCATTTAGGACCATTAGTCGACTAGTCACCCCCGTGTTAATGATATTAATCTAATTATTAAATGATATATTTTGGGTGTGGCAACACAATGGTTTGAGTTGAAGGTGTGAGAAAGAATAGTATCAGTAGCATTGTTAACACTGTGCTACATTACAGAGAAATACAAAACTGTACTAATGAACCTTTATTAATATAGGCCGATATTTTATCTACAAATGCACGTCACACACTGAGCGAGCCGCCTGTTAATGACGCTGTCGGCAAAGCAGTAATGATTGTGCTAAGTGGCTTATGGGCATGTAGCTACTGACATGTTTCAGATGATACGTCATGTTTGTAGTCGACCAACGAAGATGAGTTTACATATCACCTTGTGTTCATCCTTCACCTTCTCAAAATGATCCCACACTTTGTATTTCCTGCCCGACATGTTATTTACTAGCCTGTGGAATAACCGCAGGTACCAGCCCTGGAAATTAGGGGCTGTACAAATGTCCCATCTTTAATCACCTGGAAAACGCGAGGTTGGGAGTAGGGTTGCGCTGGTTCTCGGTAATACGAATTCGGTTCGGTACTCCGTCTTGGACCTTTCTTTTTTTTTTTTGAGACCGACCGGACCGCATACGTCGGCGGAACATACACGGAGCGGACTCCACAGAAGTCCACCCGGACTAAAAGCAGATGTCCGCAAGCCCTGTGCGCGCAAAGCTCAGATTTTACGACCGCCAGTGTCACACAAAAGACTGCTCGGCATGTATTTTTCACATTGCAGGGATTTTTCACAGACATTTTTACAGGAAACTACAACGCGGAAGTGCGTTCGACTATGGAAGCCCGAATGACTGCGGACATTCCTCGCGGAGTCCGCTCCGCTTATAGTATGCCCGAGTCTGTGAGCACTTGTGTCTGCCTCTTCGCCAAGTGCAGAGCGAGCAGGAGAGAGAGGGGGGTGGGGATGGGGCTGGGACTGAGCTAGGGGGTGCAAGTGCGCATGCGCTGAGGCCTCTACTGCAGCCTGGAGTTTGTTTAACAGTGATGGGGAGTCGATAATGACGGACAATTTAGCCTCGAAGAAGAAAGAATGCGCCAATATGGCAACACTTTGGCTCTGAGCCAGACGAAGGAGGTAACCCTTGTTTGCACTGACTGAGTAAGCTAAACCTGCAAATTTATTTGTAAGGAATAAAAGAAACAAAGTGTTACTGTCACTCTATTGGCCTATGGTTGTTTTTTATTTTAAATGAGTCAATTGCGCCCCCAAGTGGCGAAAATCCGGTATTACCGACTTGATGCAGTTTTTCACAAAACCTGACCGTTTCTGTTTTTTTTTCTCATACCGACCCAACCCTAGTTGGGAGCTGGGTGCTACTCTTGCGCCTTTTTTGTGCCAGCTTTCAAGAGCGCGGTGGCAGGTTGCATATAAGGTTGCTTAGCAAAATTAACCAACACCATATAGCCTATTTACCTGTAATCCTGAGTGTAGGACTATCGCCCACGGGACAGATGTAAAGCTCTGGGTACCCTGCACTAACATGATCAACTTTTCCGTATATATCAGACTGAATAATCATGGAAGTAGGGAAAAATATCTGTCGGCTGTGATTGGTTTGTAACGTGACTACTGTCCAACACATGAGCATGCGTCGCCTCTTCCTGTATCTGACCTTACAAATTAAATTCCCTCATGGTCCAGTCATATAGGTTTTGTTTTATTTTGATAAGGCGCAGCTCCTAATAGAGTTTGACGGGGGTTTTTTGCAACTAAGCAGCAAAGGAAATCTTGCCAACTAATGACCTTTCTGATCAACTAATGTTTGGACGATTATTAGGGGGCAGCCCCAGTTTTATTTCAGAGTTTAAAAATGTTTGTAACATTTTAAATATAGAAACTGATGTTGGGGCAGGCAAATAGACAAGACTAAATTGAGATATGTAAATGTGTACAATAAATGACATCATTTGGGACTGCCAATTGTTTAGCTATATATGCTCTCTAAATCTCTGCCAGTTGTCCCTTAAAATTAATATTACATCCCACAATATTAAAGTGTGGGGACAGAACACCAGTGACCATTTGGTTTTTCTTTGAGCCTTCTTTGAGTGGGGCTAAAAACATAAAATTGTCCTGAGACTGGCACTTGATTAATGGCATGTCATTATAATTTGAAGGGCTCCCCCCTTCTACCCTTTGGAGCATGAATGTGTTCCAAACTGTCATGGCATCCTACCTATATCTGCCTGTCGGATTATAAGATATCTTGTGTGTAAAGCTGCCTGAGTATTATACAGGGGGGAAGCTCATTGGGGGTTTGGGGAGCATGAGTGTGCTTGGTACATTTCATGGAACCTGCTCATTTGATTTTTGCATTTCTTGTGAACAAGCTACAATTCTGACCTGATGGTGGCACCATGGGGAGATGTGCCACCATGCAGTATAAACATTAAACAGACACTGGATGGATAACCAAATAAAAAAATCTGCCAAAGTGAGCACAGTGTAAAAATCCAGCAAAATACAGATTCTCTGATTTGATATTTTTTATTCAAAATTTCATTTGGTTTCATAGGAGACAGATCTATGAACCCTTTATGTCATTTAGTAGAGTTTCATTGAGTGGTACCATCTGTCCACATATTTGCCTCTCTTCAGCAGCCACTCATTTATATCAGCTGAGTCTCCCAACATATCGCACTGGCAGATAGAGTACAGTCAGCTTGTAGGAGCGTGTGGGTTGAGAGCATCTGCACGTGGTTTTATATGAACTAGTATTGTTTTGGCTTGCTGGACCACTGGACCAAAACTCCAACTGGCTTCTTTTCCCACTGGGATGTCATGTTTGTGCTTGCTGTCTATTTGTATTTGCATATTTGTTTTCTACACCTATGGTAATCTTGTTTTCCAGTTGATTTTTATCTGAACAGTGCGACAAAAATGTGTGCTCTGAAAAGCTGCTATGCAATTATTCTTTTTTTTTTATTATTGCTTTACAAAATTCAAATTATTTTCAGAAACAAACTAAGCTGCAATCACTCAGAGCACTATCACTAACACTAACAGCACTATCTTTCAAAAGGGTTTGGCTTAGTATATTTGGCTTATAACAATTCAAACAAGGGGTGGGGGAAAAAAATCAATAGAGTATGGGTTCTGGATATTTTGCACGGCAATATTGTGTCAATACACAGACGCCAAGTATCGATCTTTTATTACATATGTCATTACTTTTTGCAAGCGCACATTTTAATACAACTTTTGGTACGAGAATTATAAAATCAATTGATTTCCACCCCTAATGCACACCTTCCTAATTGTCAGATAAAAATATAAATATCTCACAATTATGAATTTGCACAAGGTCATGATTTTTTAACCTTTCTCTGTTATAAGCGAACTACAGGAGACACTGTATGCAAGGTGCTACAACCCTTTTATAAAATGGAAATAACACAAAGCAGCAGAAGGCTCAAATTCACATTAGTGAAAACAACTCCAACGTTTCAGCCAGGAAAGTAGAGAAGTCGCCCCCTGGCAAGGTGACATCCTGACTTTTACCCTCCCCCGATAGCCCGGGATAAGGAGGGAGTGGGACACAACAAGCCTTTCAGCCACAGCCAAGGTTTTGATGTCCTGAGCCAAACACTGCTGCTTACTAAAGATAGAAGGCTCTTATCAATTAGTGGCTGAAGACACCACACTCTCAGCACCTTGGTCAGATAATTCGCCCTTGTGCTGGGCGATTGGATTCCCACCTCCCTATTTGTCTGCCCCTCCTACTGTCCTTCACAGTTTGGCATAAACACCGTGCAGTCTCTCTCTCCCAGCTTCTCTCCGATACAAAAGGTAACCTTAAAAGTACAGTACGTGGATATAATAAAGAACCAGCGGCAGATTTGATACTGGAGGATGAACATCTTAGTAAAATACATGTGCTTAGGCCAATATGTGGAACATCCTTTTAAAGTGAAATAAACATGAGTATGAGTGGTTGTTTTCCACATTTTATGATTCTGTTGAACTTGCTAGTGGGCTCTCTTTTCTTTTCTTTTTTTTTTCATGTTTCTAACCATAACAGCTGCACAAAAAATCGTGTCCTTACCCGATGCAAATGAAAATGTGACATCTAAATATTTTAGAGGATACAATGGATTGATTCCTTTCTCTGCTAAAGATCCATCCATTGAAGAGGCTTTTGCAGTGTTTGAATAACAAATCCTTGGAGAATGAAGTTTTCATGTTCTCTTACTGCTTTAATAAACATCAGAGCCCGTACCGCTGGCAGCTTGACTCAGCTGCAGCACTGTTCATCCAAAATCTATCCTTTATCAGGAGTACAAATTCAATCCACTGCCTTGAAAGATTTATAGATTCATGCAAGTTTTACACCACTGGGAGCGCTAATGGCTTTTAGTGCTGGGGCCCCAAGGAGTCATTGTGCATGAAAACCAGAAAACGCAGAGCAGCACTTAAGCTTACCGCAATGTCAGGTTTCTGTCGAAAAAGATGCCGTTGACTTGGAATACTGGTTCCAACCAGTGGGTTTTTGAATGAGGAGAGACAGGGTCTTCAGCCGTCAGCACACACTTAGGCTTGAGGTGCTTACTATCTCTTCCTTTGTATGACAGCGTTCTGTAACTGCATAAAGCATTTCTCTAGAAAATGTTCACTTTCCTGAAATATTTATTTATGTAAAAAATATATATAATATTCTGTTTTAATAATGAATGTCAAACATATACGATTTCAGTGCCTGTAAGACGCCATCCCTGACTTTTACTTTATTTCGGATAGTGTTGTGCGTCATACTCTGAGCTACATATACACAAATTTGTTAAATGCAAAACAAAAATATGCCTTTGACACTTAGTTTACACATGTTGTGTGCTACAGAGGAAACTCGGGAGAGATGAGAGTGAGCTAAATGTCTTTCTAAGAAGATGCAAGTCAGACATGCACCACTAGAACCTGGAGCACCCAATAAATCAACCAGCATCTTCTGCCACAAACCTGTCAACCTATTAGGGATAGACAACTGTGAAGACAGAAGGTGTGTATGGTTGAGATGTGGCTGGGGAGTTTGAGAGAAAATATCAGATAGCAAGAGGATGCTGGAAGGGTTGGACACACATGACAAGGAAAAGAAAAAAAAAAGCCAAGATTCTTTTTTAGCCAGTTAGTACCTGAGTGCTGAGTGAAGTATACAGGAGGAAGCATGGACATGGAATAAAAAATGCCACTGCTTACTATTAATAATTTAATAGATTGCAATGGCACAAAAATAACAGCCGGAAAAAGCACTGCTGTTGGACCTGACATCACGGAGTAGCAGTATTTTGTCATGTTTGAATGTTGTTGGCTTGTAGTATGTCGGTCAGAGTGGATCCACCAACACAGGGTTTTTAAAAACAAGTTTTTACCCTCCTCACCGCCTTAACCCTTAGCTGAAGTGTACTCACACACTGCTACACTTAACAGTGCTTATTCTGGAGGGATATGTCAGCTCATTTTCAACTTGTTTCAGTATAATAGATATAATACTTCTCTGTCCTGGGTTTCTGAATTTCTCTGAATCATCTGTGCAATTAAAAAAAAAGATTTAATAAATATAAACATCTGTCAACAAAGACAGTGTCTAAGAAAGTTATGACCTTGTCCTTCTGAAACCTGATAAAATCGAGTGATTTTTACAGAGTTCGTCGGTAAGGTTGTGTTTTGACTCCTCTATAATGATGCCAATCAATAGGTACAGTAGCTACTTGTACCCTTGAAACCTGAAGCCTCATGTTTCTTACTTGTAGGTGGCAAGGGAAAAGGGAGAGCCTCATCTTTCTGGATAAATATTTTTCTATTCCTATATGTCACTGAAATTCAGCAGTCACATTCACACACCCTATAAAAAATAAACCCAATGGTCAGAAAAATCCATGTCAGCAAACCACAGATATGTTACATTTACATGTTATTATGTAGCAAATAAGCTGAAATTTAACATTTTAACAATGCCGTGGTTAGTGTGTGGTTGGGTTTAGGCAACAAAACCACTGGATTATGGTTAGAGATCATTAAAGATCATGTTTTGGCAGGGCACACTCCCAGCAGGACAAGCAGCGATGTCTGTTAAAAAATAACAGCTTTTGAGACTACTACAAACCCCCATGTTTAGAGCCTATAAAGGAGATGGAAACACAGCGATACTGGAGACTGGAAACTGGAGACTGCAGTGGCCTACAGCCTGGCAGGCGTCTCACCTCGGTGACATGCCACCTACCATCCCCTCCACATCCACATGACAAAGTCAGCTCATATATGACGTTGCTTTACCAACATTGATATGATAGCTTTAAAATGTGCAACTGCAGCATATATGTGGAAACATATTATTTTACTCTGTCGACTGGGCATAGACCAGCATGTGGCTTGGGTGCAATGCCTCTTCACTGAGACCAAAATGAAATGTTAAACTTACAGTTCTCTTTCAGTCCTGCAGGACTGACTAAACTTTAAAGAAAGGAAAGTAGCATTCACATGCACCTAAAGGCCTTTCCGGTCATCAGTGTCACTATCTAACCTTCAAACACCTGAACGGTCCAAGGCAAGTTGGCCTATGTGACTTTGAAGCTTCTTGGAACACTTATCTACTTATTAACTTAAAGAGTCTAATGCTAGCTGACACTACCAATGCGCTATATTAGCAGCCAAGCTCAGCAAATAGCACCACATGTTCCCAGTAGCTTAGAGGCTAACAAACACAGCTACAGTAACTCACTGACCATGCTACAGCACACACACAAGCACTAATGCCCAGGCTAATTACTGAAACTAGTGAAGGCAAAGTGCATGCTGGCGCCTTGAACAACTGCAATCTTTAGTCTTGCAGTTCTTGCAAACTGTGATCTTCAATCCCCTCAAACAATCTTTGACCCATGGCCCACCAAAACAGTCAAAAGCAAAGGTCTAATATGTGTTTTTATTTTAGTTAAATCTAACTATTCACTTCTTCAACCTTTATGATTTAAAATGAAACTTTTAGTGGTTTTACTCCTTCATTTCTGACCCCGGGGTTACAATTTCTTGATCCAAACAAAGAGCAATTAATTCCTGCATATCAGCCAGGGCACCACATTTGAACTGTCAGAGATTCATTCATAGCTCCAGATTGCCACATCCTGCTGTTTTTTGTTTCTGTTTCAACTCCCTTCTTGCCACAGTCTCCTCCTGTTCTTTATATGAGGTATAAGGTACTCAGAGCATGGCACATCAGCTTGATAGATGAGTAAATTAGTGAGATGATCTGGAGGATCAGGCAGCATGGATTAGTTGGGCAATTAAATTAGACCACTGACAGACGGAAAAAACCCTACACTTTTCTGTTGTCTACAATATCTTAAAATGGGACTCAATAGGCTGAGAGGAACTTGTATTTGGGTGCTTTTGAAGTTGACTGGTGTCAGTGTCTACTGACCCTGTAAGACTGTATTGGGAGTCATGCATCAAAGCAAATGAGATGTACAGTCTGTAGCTTTAGTGTAGCAATTAATGAAGCACTTTATAAGAATTAGGTCAGAATCAATTGGTTTGATGGAAAACTATGGGGGATAAAGTCCAGGCTGGAAGTGGATGGAGTCATGTTTTTACTGCATTAGTTTTAAGGATGCAACAGGATGTCCCAGAGTAAATACGTGGGTCATAGGATTTGTTGATTCATTCTTGATTCTATAAGTCCTCAATGAAAGTGTAACAGTTACAACAAACCTTTGCATTTGGCTCAATTGGTAACTCTATTTGTACCTTTGAATTAAAATTAGAGACATTTTCTTACAATTGTCATGCTTTCAATTAAAAAGAAAAGTTACTTGAAATTCATTTGCTGAAGTGATTCACATAATGATGCATCAATGTGTGAGGGCTCTTTAGTTTGTGGAGTTCTTAAACTGGTTGTATAAAGAATAGGTTAATCTGATATGATTATAACAAACCCAGTGCACACCAGAGGTCTACATCTATGCAGGTAGCATAGTATGTTGTGTATTTTTAAGCTCTATAAGTGTAACGATTCTGTTCACTTCAGTGTGTTATTACAATCAACCTGGAGAGACTTGAAAGTGGTTTGAAATAGGTAATCCATCACAGTAAACAGCATGTTGCCTTTGTTTGTGGTCACAGAATGTTATGGATGCTCAAGAATCTCAAGAATAGAAAATCATCAACAATAAAAGAAAAAATGTTTGAAATAAAATGGCAGCTGATTTACTTTCTCACTCATTCTATTGTTGGTTTCAGCTCTACACTTACATCTGTATCATTTAAACAACTGAATTATATACCTTTTATTTCCCACTGCAATGATAAACCAACAACTTATTCTTATGTTAAGTACTCTGATCTTTGTCTATTGATATTCCTGTGATTACTTGTTACAGACTCCTCCAGGGGGTATTCATAGCTGGATCAGCAGTCTTCTGTGTTATTACTTGAGACAGAAAAAAAACTTGAAAGGCTTACTAGGTTGAACCTGCTTTGTGAGGCAAGCCAGTGATATTACTTCAGAAATGCAAGTTGTATTTGCCGTCTTTAATTAGACTTAGTTAGCTAGCTTCTTGGTTAAGACTGAAGTTGACATTGCTCACATGGACGTGGTAGTGCAGTGTTCTTTGATATGGCCCTGACACACCAACCTGACAGTCGACCTTCGGTCAAAATTGGGCTGTCAGTGTGCATCTGTCACCCTAGTTGCTGCGTTGTGTCCTATACTGTTGGTCCTTGATGGCCCCCATCAACCTCTCTTGGTCAATTCAGCATGTTGAATTGACGCTAGAGACAGCGGAGCCCATCAGTGAGTGAAACCACTCAGATTATCAGTTCAGCTCAGCGCATGAGAAGAGAAATGGAAGTGAGGAAAGTAAACAAACAGCTAAAGTCAAAAGGGAGTGAGATCGAAACAAAATTGTTACATAAGGTCAGAATACTTTTCTTTAGCCTTTGAGCGCAGAAACGTTTTGTGATGGCTTGTGTATTGTTCACTGCCGCATGGTAAATATGCTCTATTCTTTCAGCATTTGTTTGTGTTGTTAATGTGCTAATTGGCTATCTAGCGTCAAGGCAGTCTTCTGGTTTCCCTTTTTGAATTACGATTACAGACTATTGCTATCTGCTGGTCTGGAAAGTTATTTCCTCTCACTCAGGCACAGATGGTATGTGCCTGAAAAGCTGTAGTCTTTACAGTGTGTTCATGTGCAACTTCTTGACCAAGACACAGGCAATATGAGATGACACAACAGGTGCCTTTCATTGGCACTAGTTCTTTGAAGTCGATTTGGTGTGTCTGGGGCTTTAGATCAAGGCTACGCTGTAATTATTGTATAAAGAGGCAGACACATACCCCCATTATTCAAATATGCCCCTGGAATGTAAACTAGAATGTAGTATGAGTGTTATATACGCTATATCGCTGTTGACTGTTATATTGTAAGCCTCAACGCACCAGTCAAGTTTCTCTTATGGTTTATAACTATCCATGTCTTTGAAAACATGGATGCTCCATACATAGAGCAACTGTATAATTAATACAGTTTCAAGGTGGACACCCAAGATTAGTGTTGCCAATTCAGTATTCAACTAAGTGTCTCCCCTTCACATCAGAAAAAGTGTTTTATACAAAACATTGTGATGTCACGGTGAAGCTGACCTTTGGATATAAAATCATCACTTCATCATTATTTCCTATTAGACATTTGTGTGAAGTTTTGTCATAATTAGCATAATAATTCTTAAGTTATGGCCAAAAATATGTATTGTGAGGTACATTGTGAGTAACCTTGACTGTTGACCACCAAAATCTAATCAGTTAATTCTTCAGTTCAAGAGGACGTCGGTGCCAAATTTGAAGATATTCCCTCCAAGTTTTCTTGGATGTAAGTTCACGCTGACCTTGACCTGTGACAACCAAAATCTAATCAGGTTGTCCTTAAGTCCAAGTGAATGTTTGTGCCAAATTTGAAGAAATTTCTTCAGGGCATTCTTGCAAATATCTTGTTCACAAGAATGGGATGTACGTATGTCCAGACAACCTGAAAACATAATGCCTCTCACCATGACTATTGCCAGCGCAGAGGCATGAAAATCAGAAGGCCCACAATCATATGCTGGCTCCCTAAAATGTCACTCAATCATCAAAACCTTGAAGAGTTGACAGTGGTCTCCACCTATAATAAATAAGTGATGACGGCCCCGGACCTGTAAGCATTTTCTCAGACCCAGGTATGTATTCAGATTTTATGGACAATTTAAACGATAACTTCAAATAAACTCTTTTCCCCAAAGTGTAGGTTGAAGTAATTATTCTTAAGAGTGGCTCAGGGCGCTTTGACATTAGATAGATTAAGTCAGTAACATTCATGGAACTGTTACATTATGGTAACAGTTTTAGGCTAAGTGACAGCACACTTCATCTGGCATGAGCAGCTTTAATGTTGATTTTATTTGGGTCTTGATTGAGATCCCCTAAACAACCAAAATACACAAAGGCTGTCACCAAACTGAAAAAAAGTTCTTCCTTTCTCTAAATAGAGTGAGTAGATAATTTATTGCCCGCTTATGCTAAGTAATTACTAGTTGACTCAATTCCAAAACTGTAGACACATCACACGACTCAATACACTGTGCTGCTCAACTACACTAACATCACATAACTGTACGTTTTGTATGAATAACTGTGGGGTCCCATGTGACGTTCAAGGGCTTGGGAAAGCAGATGGTGTTCGGTAAAGTTTTACTCAGAACAGGAGCCGCTTCATTATAAGAAACACTTACAGCAGTATCATTAGAACTGATACAGCAAACATTCACATCAAACAGTTGTCTCACTAACTATGCTGCATCATCTGTGAGGCAACTGCTGCCATACCATGGAAAACTGAGCTGAACACTCTGCCGTCAGAGCTTAACCTCACAGTCAATTTCACAGCAGGCTGGGAAGGAAGCAGAGGCAAGACAAATCCATTATAAATTAAAAGTTGTGTGTTTTGTTCAATTGACAGGTGAGAGGCACCTATCAAAGCCTCCATGAAAAGCTTTGTGTTCATATAATAACTAAAGAAAAACAACTGATGTGCCATGTGCCAAAATGGCTTGTAGCACTGACAGTTAGTGGTATAACAGTATGTTACACCAGGTCATAAAGCATTGATCGTGCTCTGCATGAACACTAAGCAGATACAGTAGATATATTTTTTTAAAAGATTCATCGCTAACTCTGAAATACAAAAAAATCACCACTAAAACTAAAGCTAAAAGCACTGAAGCTTCCAAGTCTTAGAGAAGCACTGTGCAAAGATTCATAGAATTTGGTGGCATCTAGTGGTGAGGACTGCAAATTGCAACCAGCTGAAACGTCTCCCATGTGCCAAGTGGGAACTCCTGCTTAGGATTCCTTCAATGATCACTGTTTCGGAGGTTTTTATCAGAAGCCAAATTATCCACAGAGGTCTCTTACCCACTAAAACAAATGGACCAGGCTATTTCAACAGTTAAAAACACTGGATAAAGCAGCTTCACATTAAAAAATATATGTAAAAAAATAAGTGTTTTTCAGATGCTGCTTGTTGCAGAGGGGCTGCTAACTATGGTGTCCGACATAAAAGACGTAAAAACCTGAAAGGCTCTATCTGGAGACAGTGTTTTGTTTGTCTGTTCTAGGCTACCGTAGAAACATGGTGGTGCGACTGGGAGACTCCATGAAATAGTACCCTTTGTAGATATTAAAGGCTCATTCTAAGGTAACAAATAGATAACAGTTCTCATTTGTTGGTGATTATAAAACATACCAATTAGATTTTATTCTATTTCTGCCAGTATGTCCCTCCTAAATCCTACACACTGGACCTTTAAGTCTACAGATGACTTTAATCCAGTTTAACTGAAGCATAATGTTGATACGTTGTGGTTGGTGATTGGTCAAAAATTAGCTTTAGAAGTGGGCCTAATTCAGTGTAGTGACAAAAAGTTCATGAAGTGCCACTCCAGCAGTGCAATGCAATACAATCAAGTCTGTGTTAGTGTGTGGTTTACTGGGAGTGCGAGCACATATTTCACCAATTCAAGACAGGGGAGTAGGAGAAAGAGACACAGCTGCAGATGTAGTTTGGGTAAAAATGAGGTTCAGGTGGTGGATGATGAGCATGTGGAGTTTTAACAACTGTAGAAATAGAAATGTAAATACAAAACACCGTGATTTTAGCACCTGTTATTCCTCTGACCAATGCTCTGACCAACAACCTATCGTTACAGTGCACAGTCCTGCTTGAGTTTCCAGATTTGCCCAAAGCTGTAATGTTTAATGGTGAACTAAAAACAGGGGAATGTCTGTATTGATGACAACTAAATTAAGCATCTGAGTTTTTGGAAAGCATCTTTTTTTCTATTTTTGGTGGAGCTAAGTTAGCGGTTTCCCCCTGCTTCCAGTTCAAATTATGCTAAGCTAGGCACACGTCCCAGTCCTGTCTCTGCCCTGGACCAACAGAGATGAAATTGATATGGATCTTCTCATCTAAAGGCTGGGTAAATCAACAAACAAACATTTCCCAAATTGCTGGACTGGTCCCTTAAGAGGTGGGATTGATTTTAAAGCAATTTTCAAAGGATAGGCAGCAAACATTTCAATCATATTTTCTATTATGCTATTTGCAAGTCCCCACCCCCTCTGCTCAACTCCATTTTCTGCCTACCGCTCACTTCATTTATGTCCATCACAGACAGATTCAAACTCACCTGGGAGTCTGTGAGTGAGGAACCTCTGATGTGTTCCACATTGCTGCCTCCCTGATTGCACTGTTTACAGCCAAAGACAACTGCAGCTTGGTGCAGTGGAGGATAATTAGGCCTAGGTTTTGCTGTGCTTGTGCTATATGAGTCATCTGTTCGGCAAGAAAGGCAACAGGCCTACAGTTATTCACCTGTGGTGAGCAAAAGCATACGTGCGTATACAGGGATTGGATATGTGTCATGCTCTGAGTCTTCACTTTGAGTTAATTCTGTGTAATTTCCAGGCTAGAGTTTAGGAATGGATTATAACTGAGATTATTTTCATGATATGGTTTAACGGCTTATCTACATAGGTGGCGTTCAGTCACTAATTATTTTAAACAATCTATATCTTTATGTTTCAAGTCTTTTTTCACTATAGTGAAACCCAGGTGACTTACACTCAGTAGTGTCCCTAAACACATCCTAGGGTTTGCATTAGGTTTTATCAGAGGGTAGAATAGAAATACAGCCGGTATGATACAGCGCTTGGCAACATCAGCTGGATGGAACCTTTCACGTTGTTATGATGCTCTGGCAGTTAGGGCTGGGCGGTATGGCCTAAAATCAATATCACGGTATTATTTTGGGGGGATGCGGTGACGGTATGATATGGCGGTATCGTCTTCTCCCTTTTTTTTTTACACCTTAAATAAAACAATTCTAGGAAGTCTAGGATGGAAACTATTTATCGTCAGAAGTAAAACAGTTGCTAATCCATAAATTTTTGTGTATAAAATGTAATATAGTATGCATAAATGTTAGAGAGAAGAGGGAGGGCCGGCAGGTCCCGGGCTCCCTTCTCCCATGGGCCTGGGTTTGGTGCGGTCGGCCAGGCCACCTCCATCATGTAGCGAGGGGTTGTGTGAGGCAACCAGGCAGGCAG
The DNA here is from genome assembly GCF_011397635.1 of Epinephelus fuscoguttatus. NCBI lineage: Eukaryota > Metazoa > Chordata > Actinopteri > Perciformes > Serranidae > Epinephelus > Epinephelus fuscoguttatus. Next base: position 34,692,587 of record NC_064753.1, read on the forward strand.
GCAGGCAGGCAGGCTGGCCGGCCGGCCGGCCGCCGGGCCCCGTTCTGCCGCCGTAGCCGGAGTACTGTGGTATGAAGGTAACCAGAAAAGCAGTACCGCAGCTCATGTTTACTGCGGTAAGTTACCGTCACCGCAAATACCGCCCAGCCATGCTGGCAGTCAGCTGTCCGGCAGTCAAGTCAGTATGATACACGGACAGATGGTGTCATTTCATAACGCATTTGGATGGCATCAGGTGCTTCGGTATGAAACACCACTGGATGGCGTCAGTTAGAAACGCTGCCGGTAACAACGTAATACTGGGAGCTGAAAAGTCCCTATAGGGTGGGTGGTGGGTGGGGTCCTACAAACACCAGACTTTTACCAGGGAGGCAGGTGTTTGCTTCCAGTCTGAATTTTGAGCCAAACCATGATGGGTTTTTTTCCATTTTTCTAAACCTAACCACGTGCCTTTATTGATGTCCCGTTCTGGAATGTCAACAGCAGATACCGAAGGTTACCTATAAAGTAATATGCAGACACAAAAGTCCACTGGCAAAGCTGCGATATGTGACAACTTGGGATGGATTGTGTTGGAAAATAGCATACCTATAGTTGTATTGATATTATGACAACAAATTATTGTATTTCCATGCAGATGACATGAACAGTGAACCACCCTAACTGTACAGACCCTTTTCGTTTGACGCTGTTTTATTGTCGACAATCAAATCCCAAACTAGACAATATTAATTCATCATTTACCAGAGATGTAACCAAGACCAACCAAGATGTGATAAAATTTACTGTCACGGGACACTATAGATGTTAACTCTGGGATTGTCAATGTCATATACAGCGTACAATTTATAACATTAAATATCTATGGAATGCCATATTTGCCCAGAAGCTAACTATAATGTCATTCTAACGAGAGTGTCGGTGCAATGGTATCCCCTTCGGAAGCTTTGTAATCCAGTCTTCTGTCTTTTTGGAAAAATCCTCTGTGATTATTTATCAATTTTTCCGTGTGGAAAACAGTAACTGTTGTTATTAACCATCTGCTAACCATCCATGATGCCTGGGTTGTCTGCTGACCAATCAGAGGCTGTGTTGCTGACGTGTCAACCAATCAAAGGCAGCGTTTCTGATGGTGTGGCAGGTCTGATCTCAAATGCACCGCTCAACAGAATAACAAGCAAACCATCTTGTTTTTGGTTCCAAATGTTCCTTCGACCACCCAAAACTGGCCCAAAACAATGCTCAACACTTCCTGTATCTATTTCAAATTAAAAGCCCCCTATAACTTCATTTGAGAGAATCCTTTCATTTCCTAAAAAGGCTTTTATTGTGAAACATTTGCAGGAACTTACTGTGGAGGATTCAGAGACTTGCATGTTTGCATGCGGTACTTCAACTGTAGCTCCTCCCATCTGGTGGTGCTTTTTACGTTACTACAACAGCATTTCGGCTGGCACATGAACAGACACAGCGACTGAAATAATAGTAAAGCAATAAATAGGACAACAATAATCCGATGACATCACACACATCATGAAAAATGACCGGGGATGATTGGTGTGGACCATCATCCAGGCATCAGGCATAAACCTGCTTCGCTTTATCGCATGTTTTTTCAACAAACAAGATTTTACCCTCATCTTTACACCATCCATCCATTTTTTGTTACATTACGAAGTTAATATGATCCATTTTTCCAATCTGTACTATCTTTTCCCCATAACCGCTTCTTCATCTTTCATCTCTTACTTTCCATGAACTTTTCTTCTTTTATATAAAACCCCCTTTTTTTGCCTATTATGTACAAGGCCAAAAAATATTAGGAAGACTACAACAGAATTGGTCAAATAATTCCCCTTACATCTAACACACAAATACCCATTATTGGCATATTATATTTCAGATGATGGACATGTTTCTATCAAAGAAGAGTGAGGCGCCCGCCTAATAGAGCAGTGAAGGCCAGAGAATGTTTTATTGTGATAAATATAAACTCTGAAATAACTTTGAACAAAAATGAAAAGCTGTTGGTGTTCTGTTGCTAGTAGCAGCCTGTACTGGCACAGCTCTATAGCAGTTAAACTGTTAAGCTTATATTGTTACATCCAGGGTTTTGGCAGATCTGTGTCCAAGGAATGTTGACAGACAGTCTTTTTACTTGCCTTGTTACTGTACTAACTACTTTTTATAGTGTTTCTTTTGGTCTAACTCTTTTTTATGGAATGTCATATTTTTCTGATTTGTAATCACTACCTCTGACTTTGTTGTGCAGGGCTGTTTTCACCGACGCTACCAGTGAAAACTTCAAAGGCAATCCCCTGTCTTTAACCTTTGGTGGAAGTGTGTTTACCTCACTGCATAGCTGTGCACCTACGAGAACAGTGAGGTCAGGAGACTCCCTGAAATGCTGCAGGTAGCTTGGTCAACATCACATTCAAATCATTCAATCATTCAAGTGCACTCTGAAACTCTGTATTTTATTTTTCTCCTCCGCCAAAGACTTAAGAAAAGAGCTTTCAAGTTTTGGGATGGATTTTCTTAACAATATTATTGTACGGGGAGAATAAAACAAAAGAGAACCATACACTGAGCCTTTGACTTCACCTCGTCTGTGATCTCTTTCATGCATTCATTTGTATGATTATAGATGATGCTGAGGTTTTATTACCTTCAAAACACAACAGAGTGTCTTGCAATAAAAACAATATGATAGTTTATTGACATGGCTCTGCACAGAAAGGTCAGAATCCAAGGTCAGCTTTGTAGGCAGTGCCGGTCGAGATCAAATATCCTGTACAAGAACACCTCAGTAGGGAAGATGCATGCGGAAATGGCCAGGTTGGAGCACCATTTTCGAGGACCACCTTGCCTCTTGCACAGGATGGCTCCTGTACATTGTAAAATTACATATCAGAAGCAGGAGATAGGAAGTAATAAAATGGGTGTTTGATATTATATAGCTCTTCAATTAAGAAATACAATTCTGATTATTTTGGGCAGAGTCATCAGGATTTTTCCAAGCTAAAAAAAAAATCTCACATTTTACCATTGTCTGATCAGGATGGGAAACTCTGTAACTACATGCAGCTGAAACAGTGCAAAAACTGCATTTTGCCCTCGTTTCTGTGACAAAGCTCTATGGGATTATGCCTATTTTATTTTGTGAATAACCAAACTACATATAATAATTGCAATGCCACACTAGTTTTACAGAATTTAAACCAGTGAAATGTAATCAGTGGTGTCAAACAAGGTATCAGTTGTTTTCACAGTGGAACGTGTGTAGTATAGAAAATCCCTCCATTAGCAGAAAGATGCCTTCACTAGTAGCATCTCTGAATACTGATGTAATGTATTCCACACCTTCCCCTTGAGTTCTGCCACATCAGCTGCTGAGCGATTCTTTGATGTTTCTGTTGTAAAAGCAGTACAGTCTCAGGACCCCTTTGATTGTGTCAAATGTGCTGTGTGTTCACTATTAAACATCTTTTAGCAATTTTAGTCGTTTAGATGAGGGTGGGGGTAACCATTGTTGACCTGTGGTGTCTGTCTGCTTTGTTGGACTGTCTTTGAGCTTCTTCTCAACTATGGAATTTCACGTGATGAGCAAAGGTCTGGTTTTTGCTGATAAAATTTAAAAAAAAACAGAAAGTCACCATGGCCATGCAGTTGTAGCCTAATGCCAGATTCACACTACACAAGATTTTTGTCTGTTCCTGCAGTCACTATGTCAGATTAGGTGACTGTGTGGTCATAAAACTGTGCAGTGACTTGGCTGACGGACATAACAGACTATATGCGGGTCCACAACCAATCATCCCTGGTCGACTTTCACAATGTGTGTGATGTCATCGGGTTATTCTTGTCCTATTTTTATTATCATTATTGCTATTATCTCAGTCACTGTGGCTGTTCACATGCCACCCGAAATGTTACTGTAGTAACGTAAAGTACCACCAGATGGGAAGAGCTGCATTTGAAGTACCGCATACAAACTATGCAAGTTACTGAATCCTCCACAAGTTCCTGCAAATGTTTCACAATAAAAGCCTGTTTAGAAAATGAAGGGAGTCTCTCAACCGAAGTTAAAAGAGGCTTTTAATTTTAAACAGACATAGGAAGTGTTGAGTTTGAAATGATGGCGCGATGCATTACCTTAAATGAGACAAAATAGAGTGGGAATAATAAATAAAGGTCTGTTTCTAAAGTAGTCTGTTTCAAATGAAGCTGGTACCCTCTGCAGTTGTGAAGTAAAATTCCCACCAATATTTTTCAATTTTATTACTTTATATCCTCCATTATGAAGAAATTACAGTCTTTGCTAGTCCAATGCTAATGGAAGTACTCACTGGGTTGATAAAGGGCCTCTGCTGTTTCATGCCATCATTTTTCCCTTTTTAGTCTGTTGTGGTAACGTCCCTAGCGGAAATACAGCAGATCGATCTGTGTTTCTATTGGTCAAAGTCATGGCTGTGACGGGAGCAGTCGTATGACGAAAAGAAAATCAAATATGCTAGACTTTCTGTCAGGATGTCCTGAGACGTCCCAGATGCTGCGTCGGTTGTCATCTACTATGACACAATACACGAGATGAAACAATGGATTGTCATATACGACACTCATTGTCGTTCACGATCCGAGCCGACACCGTACGACGCTGCATTGGGCACTAATCGGACCGATATCTTGCAGTTGGATCCTGGTTTCACTTTAAATGTGTCTCACTGATTTCCTAATAAGCTACTCTACCTGTTGGCTAACAGTGAGTTTAGACAAATGTTAAAGTTTTATAAGCCACCCGTGGTTACAGTTAATGTGGGCAAATTAAACTATTTGGTTTAAGCTGCAATAATATATTTCAGCTGTAATAAAAAATGGCCCATGGTATGGGGATCACATTTTTAGTGTCTTTGAAATTCTGGTTTAGTATTTTAGTTTAAAAGATGTCCTTGCCCTTTGCAACTGTGGTTCATAACACCAGAGACAGGTTCACACTGGATCATCAATGATGTATGCCATGATATCACAACAACAAAGAGCCATGCTTGTAGCAGTTCCAGCTCATTTAAATAACCAGCAGATTAATAATATGTCTTAGAGAAGAACAAGAGGAAACACTCAAACCTTTGTTGGCAAATTTGTTAAAACTTGCAAAACTTGTCAAAAAGTATCAAGTTGTTAATCTGAGACATAATCATGTTGCATTGTTAAACTGCTGCAAATGAATCAAAAGGGACCTACATTTGGAAAACACAGCAGACAAATTCATTAAGCACCTTTCTACAAACACCTCTCCCATAGAAAATTGTGTCAACACTGGTCTGCCCCTTTTTATTTATTTTTTTACAAGTGTTGCTTTGGTGTGATTTGCACAGCTTCATTAAGTGTGTGTAGTATTTTTCTAGTCGTAAGTTTAGGCTCAGCATGTTTGTGGGTCGCTCTAATTAGTTGCTTGTCCCACAAGATATCTCTCTGATGTGGTAATGTGTGTTATGGATCGTGAGTGTGCTAACAGAATTGTTAACAAGTTCATTGTGCTCAGTTTGTGTTAAGATGGAATTTTATGTATTTGGTTTTGAAGGCTTTTCTGAAAAGACATTGTGGCCTGCAAGGTGCCCTCTGATATTAAGTTAAATAAAAAAGCAGCATGCACAAGCAGAGTGGAAACTAATGCAGTTGGTACTGTAAGACTAGCATGCTAAATGCATGTTGTTTTGGCTGGAAGTTACAGATGTGTGTATTTCTGGTCTCTAAACAAGATGTACCGCAATACTCGGCATATCGCAACATATTTAAAATTGCAGTAATATTGTATTGTGACCTAAGTATCGTGATAATACCATATCGTGGATGCTCTGGTGATTCCCACGGCCACTAAAAATATTAGTCATTGTCTACCGGCGGTCACCAGGACCTCTTTGCTGTGCCAACACTGCCACCTTTGCCAGGCAATGGTGGCACAGAGTTTCAGAGAACCAGAGGTGATGGTGAAAGCACCAACACATAACCAACAGCATGATAATAACATCCAGGACACATGTTTCTCTCTCAGTTGTTCCTGTGACATGAGAAATACTGTTTCTATATTTCAACACTAATAATAGTGCCTCCCTTGAACGAATCAATAGTGAGTTTACAGTGTCCTTTCAGGTTTTGTTTTTTGTGTCAAGGATGCAGGACACGTACCTAACAACATCACTTCTATGTTGTTACCTAGTTGGTGAGATCTAATGATGGAAAATAAATAAACAACATGTCCTTACTTTACTCTCCTGCCATCATGTCAGTCTTCGTGTCTCCAATCTCCTTTAATACAAGTAAAGTTTATTGTTATATCCTCCCTCCACAAATATTGGCCAATATATCGATTTTATATTCAATTTTTTTCTCCATAATGTTGGTACTGTCCCCTAAACTCCTATTTGGCTCAACTCTGTATGTGTGTGTGTGTATTTTTCAAAATATAAAGTTCATTTTTTCTTCTTTAAAATATATTCATGCAAAGTTTTGTTTATTTATATTCAGCACTACTCAGGGTATTTTTGTGTTTTAATCTGGGTTCTTTTTTGATGTTAAAATAATGTTAGCGGCAAGTTATTACATTTTGAGTGATGCAGGAATCCTGAGAAAACTGCATCTGTTCCCCCAGCCTTCTGCCTAAGAAGAAGACTTTGACAACCACCGAAGGAGAACATCCTCAGCTGTGTTTGTGCATAAGCAGCACATTACTGAAACTTTTAACAGACTCTGCCTGCAGCCAAAGTGATGACCTCCCCTGCTGTGCATGTATCACCCGCACATCTGCCACCTTTGCAAACGACGACAAAAGTCTGTTTGATCAGCCAACGCAGTCTGAAAGACCAGACAAACTTGGGAAGGATATGACATCGACCCATTGGGACCAGCTTCAGAGCCGAGAGAATTTCTGCTCCATCCCGATCGGAATCAACGACCCTGCTCATCCAACTTGAGAGACTGCGTCTATCACCGAAACGATTCAGCCCAGAAAAACAGAGGGGTAATGAGCAACAAACTTTTCCATGGTTTCTACAGAGTGTTTGTATTTTAGCAGATTGATTGTCTTTTTGTTCCATCAGATGCCCAGTGTAGTTCATCCACAGTTTCACAGCATTCATTTTTCTACAATCTATTGATCCAGATTGATTCATTTTGTCACTCACAAGAAATTAGTATAAAAGACAAAATTAATTGATGAGCAACAAAATGAATCAATCAATCAAAAAACATATGAATTCTCATAAACCACCAAGTACATCGTATAAACAGATCTTTACAAATATGTCAGTCTCCAAATATATTTAATTGGAGACTGACATATTTGTAAAGATCTGTTTATACGATGTACTTTGTGGTTTATGAGAATTCATATGTTTTTTGCTTTGCAGTAACATATTCTGTTACATTGAAAAGTAAAGAACAGTTGTTCATTGTTCTTCTTGCTATGTGAACTGCTTGCAATTTTTTAAGCCACACTGAAAAAACAACAACTTCAATACAATGCACTGTTCAAAGGGAGGCGCGGTGATTGTAGGAAAGGCTCCGTAGCAAAGCTGAACAGAGATCAGGGAACATGCCAGGATGATGAAAATAAATAAATAAGTACGTAAGGAAATCAATAAAAATGCTCTTTGGCCTGACAGTTTTCAATGATGATAACTAGGACTCAGGATGTACCAGACAGCATTTTGTTTTGGCCCTGGGTTTGATTGACAAATAATGGCCCCACAGTTGTTGTTTTTCTGAGCTCGACACACAGTGTGTAACGGACACCCATCTCACCAGTTTGTGGCATTGGGGAATAATTACAGGGGGCCGCCTGAGGTAAGGCCTGGCAGAGAGAGTTCGTTAGTAATGAGGGAGAAGGGTGGAGGAGAGAGGCCTGGGAGGGTAGATAGCCTCACACTGCACAACAGAAGAAAGAGATAGTTCTTGCTATAGCTGAGCTCAGTGCAGACTAAACACTTTCCTTCAGCTGAACCTCTTTTCTCGGCTCCATTCCACTGCCTGTAGAAATCTCTGTGGCTATTACAAGGTGGGAAAAGAAAGGAGTATTGTGATGCTCATGGGCCACCTGTGTCTGTTTGGTATTTAACTCATTTGTATGGAGGTTTATGTAAAAAATGCCACAAGGGTCTGTGGCTGCCTGCGTGCACACATGCCTCTTGCTGTTATTTAAATCAACAAAACCACCAGGGACAGGTGCAGATGCAGATTTGTTTGAAAAAATAAATGCAATTGAATTAATCATGTAAATGAAGCAAGAAAGTTGAATGATGAGGGAAATTCTAATTCATTTAAGGCGAGTGGGTTTGCAAACAAACAGAAAAAAACAACATATAATATTCATTTACAAATCATTCACAATAAACAGGCACTGCATACTAAAAAAAAATAAGCTGGCTGTGTTGTATTTAAACTGGATACATTTATAAGAGAAAATTACCAGCCCGTTCTCAAACCCTGGTCATCAAATACAACCCTTTGTCATGCATGTTGGCGCCAAAAGCACCCTCCTACATCTTGGACGCACCAGGTGTTGAACTAACTCCAACGTAAACCCATTAGCTGCAATACTTGACGCTACACAACTGATGTAGAATTAAGTGTATATACTGTGTAGGGTTGGAGGGAGGGAAGTCAAACAAGTCTTTAAACAGGTTACACGAGTTAGTGTCCCGTGTAAAACCACAAGTCAGTGTTGATTTCATGTAATGTTTCAGTACTTTCATAACTACTCACCGTGTGAGACCAAAAGTTAGTTCAATGTAACGTCACACAATTAACATACATACTTTCGTTGCACAGCAACGTAACTCATTTCACCAAAACAAGTTTTTAAAACAGGACACTAAAGTTAGTGTCCTGCTTGAAACCAAAAGTTAGTTTTGATTTCACATAATGTTACGTTACTTTTGCACCTATATCCCATGTGGGACCAAAGTTGTTGTAATGTAAAGTTAAGCAATTTACGTAAAGTACTTTTTTCGTACATCAACGTAACTCAGGGCAACTCATGTGACGTCATGAAATGTTACATAATGTTATGTAACAAATGTACTGATCTTAACACAAAACATTTTATCTTCACTTTTTTTCTAACCCTAGCCAAGTAGTTTTGTTGCCTAAACCTAACCTCAACTGTTTGACGTTGTAAAATAAACAGATTCAGAACACATGATTGGACACTTGAGGGTTTACTCTTGAGAAAGCCGAATAATCAGTACATCAAAACAATTTACAGTGTCTGACAAACAAGCAGTATGAGCTGACACACCTGCAGCTTTCCAATACACATTAAAAGGTGTTTCCTGTCACTTAAGCTACTGCTTACCTAATACTAAGACTCAATCACTCATTCGTTTTCCGTAACGAGTGATCCTGTTAGGGGGTCACGGCGAAGGCTCAGCCTATGCCAGGTCACATTGGGCGAGAATTTTACTATGTGATTTAAAGAAAAAGAAAAAAACTAAAGGGGAAAGAAAGCAGGTTGTTTTTTTGTGTCAATTTTTCTTTGGCAGGCCTGCAGCATCTTCACAGTCCTGAAATACGAAGAGTTTGTGTGTTCATTCTAGCGGTGGGAAAAAAAGGAAAACAGTTGTTACTCCCACATGCCACAGGCCACTATGCAAGCAGTGGCCCACACACAGCATGACCCTGTTCAAATACAGCTTCCAAACAAATCATAGGTCAGCTTCACAAAACACCAAAGATGATTTAATATATATATCACCAGCAGCACACTACACAAAAACTGTAAAGATAGTTTCTGTGCCATATGCTCAACAAACACAGCTGAAAGTATACTCTTTATGTATGTAATTAAGATGAAAATACAGAGCTGGACTTTTAATTTTTGTTTTTTGGTTGAATTGCCTCACACATGCAACTAGGAAAAACTTTGAACTCCCATGATTCCTTTAGTTGTGGATGACAAACGTGATTTACTGCAATTTATCCCAATGTTTTTTCTGCTTATTTCCCAGTTGTCTTTCAATGCTCTTAATTATAAGATGCCACTCTGAACAACAGTCTGAGGGAGTGTTTGAAAAAAAGGGGCAGCATGTTCAAGGGTGAGATGTCTGGGCAAGGTTGATATGATACAGTACAGCACAGGGCTAAATGAAAGTCTCTGCCTCGCACAGCACCAGGTTAGCTGCAGTGCCTGTGGTTGAGTATTTGTACTGGAGCAATCACGGATAGGCATTGGACCCAAAAGTCGCAGGTTGGACAGCTGAGGTTAAAAGGCTTTTTAGTTGTTTGTTGTTCAAGCATAGAGTTGGCAACAGGACAGCAGGCAGGTTGCAGGTAACTAAGAACAGGGAAGGCAACCTCAGAGGCAAGAACACTAAGAGCAAGAAAGCAACCCGGACAATCTGACAAATAACATATATACTCCAACACTAATGAGCTGATTCAAGACAGGAAACTCACTGAATATGTCTAGAGGGCAGGTTTGGGAGCATGGGGTCTAAAAGATAAATACACAATGCACAACAAAAACACACAGACTGATACACACTGATACACTACATAAGCCCTGCATGATCAAGTGTTCCTTAATGGAAAGTTGAATGCTCATGCAGTATGAGTGGCAGCGGGGTAACACAGCAGAGTGCTGGGACAAGACAACCATTGAACCTTGCACAAAAAGATCCACAATGTATTTAAAATCTAATTTCCAACACGAAGCTCGGGTATTTGTCCCTGTGAGTATAAAGCAAGTGGCATTAGTAATTGGCCGAGGTCATTCACAGCAGTTTACACATTTTCTACATGCCAGCATTGGAAGCCGACTTGTGGAAACATTATTTTTAATGTAGAACCCCAGATTAAGAGAAAACTGAACCACTCTGGTAGTTTTGGTGCGCATTTATGTTGAAAATTTTCTTTTTATGCGACTATTGCTAGGACCTGTGGTTACAGATCAGAAACAGAATATGATCATAAAATGACATGGAATACAAGGGCAAGCTAGCATCAGGACAGATAGGGGCAGGTCACATTCAAGGACCTTCAAGTACTTTTCAAGCGCTCATTTTTTTTAAGGATAAAAATGTTTTCTCCACAACCACCGCTTGCAAGAGAAACATATAAACATACAAACAAGTGCTCATAAATGGAGCAAACACATGCGACCAGGGCCTAAAACTGACTTATTTTTGATTAACTATTTATTATTATTCAGGCATGTGATTGGCAAAGGACAGAAAAGCAGAACATTAAGTATCTGACTGTTTGTTCCAGCCCTAACTCACAAGTTTTCAAAAGCACTCAGTGTTAAAATCTTTGCTTTAATTTCATTTAGAAATTTTATTTTCTACAAGTACAAATAATTTCTACACATTTACAGACTTCTCCAGCAAAGTTTTTAAAGTTTTAAGGGATGATTTACAAGCACACGCTTATTCAAAATCTATAACTTTGAAACCATAAATAACTAATGTGAGTCTTTGGCAGGCTGGTGAAACATCCAGGCCCTGACTACTTACTGGTATTTAACAGCCTGTCGGTGCTCTGATCTAATCATACAGCATTAGAAAACATTTCTAAGCAGTTCTTGGCTCCCCAGTTTTAAAAAAAATCTAAATCTATGTTTTAATAAAACAATTTATCAATCTGTTCTCCTCTCAGTTTTGTTGAAGTACTTTTTAAAACCAAGTTAAAAAATGTGATTTTCAAGGTATTCAAATAATGAAAAATTCAGTGACTTCAAGCTCCTCGAGCACTTTGTACAAACCCTGTAGAATAATGCTTTGGTGTTTCATGTGGCCTTCTCTTTCCTGGCTGTCGCCACCTTCAGAATTTCCTTTTCTTTTGTGGTTTTTAAATGTGTAGAAAAGCAAGATAATGGCCAAAGGCTGTTCAGTGTTTTGTGACATTTTTCAAACATCAAATGGATGACATCTCTGCTTGCATCTGAATTTATTTCTTTTGAAATCATACCACTACAAATCATCAGGCATTTAACCCACATGCCTGATAACTAACTTGTGAAATTGTTTAAATGTCACGTTGTTTGTTTTTCGGATGGATTTCCTTATGTTAGCAGACAAGGGTTATAAATTCAAAATTTAAGTTTAATTTGGTGATAAATTATATTTGTTTCATCTTACAACTCCTCTGGCTTTCCAGTATACAGCAACTACTGCTCTCCTCTCCTTGAGTGTGGCTCTTTAAGGTTACCAAGTTACCTATGGCTGTTTTTCACCTTGGTGGCATAGTAAACTTATCTTGATGCCCTTAGTCCCTGAATTCAGTGACAGCTGCCTCTTGGTTTTATGTACAGTGTGCAGCAACAATGTAACCACACACTCACATAGTTTTATAAATCATGCTACACACAGAACATTGATATACATTAGTATGGATATTTTACAACATAGGATACTACTCTAGCTATGGACCTTGCCAACCTTGTCTCATTTGTAAAAGCTTCCTTAGACTCAGAGCAGCCCATGCATGTTTGCTCAGGGATCTCACAGCTGTTGCCAGTCTGGCGATGTCAAACCTCTGGTACAATGTTAAAAAGTAATCACAGGCAAGTAGTTGCAGTATATAACCAGTGCACTGACCATTAATCACCAAACTTGTCACCAAAACCAAGAAAAACAAGAATCCCACTGAATATCATTTTGTAATCACTGTTTTGTGTCATGTAGAAGTCACCGCTGCCTTTAAATGGAATTTTTCCCCTTGAAATACTCCAAAACTGTGTTTGACTTTTTCCTGTTGTGGAGGACAGATAGTGCAGACGGAGGGATGTGGATGAATATTCGATGCATTAGCACCATGCAGTCAGGTAACACCATGCGCGGACCCCCCGAGGATGCTGGGAAAGGAATCGTCAGGATCAAAGGGAACGTGAAACACAGCAGAACGAGGGATCTCAGGGCTTAGGGGCTCATTAGGAATATTACAAAGGTAAGGCTGGGAATTAGCGCTGAGACAGTCTTAATACAAAACCCTGGAAAGGATGGCTTATACATGTTTTACTGGCATAGGTAGGGGATTTGACTGTAGTTAAAAAGTACTGATCTTGTGTCATTACGCTCATAATGATCAATCTCACAGAGAGATGTTTTCTGACCTTGAATTATAAGTGCAGTATGGCTGAAACATATACTTCTATTATAGTCATAATAGCAAAGAAAGAAGAAGATAACAGAAAATACAGTACCCACTGTCTTCCTTTTTAGTTATTGTTTAAGCTATCTAGCACAACCTTTGAAACACTTTGTGCTTTGTTATAGTGTTTTATAGTTTCAGCACTGTCCAGCGCTGCACTGTTGCTGTTGCTGTAGATCCTTGAAATATTAAGTCATAACATGAGAAGCCAACCTGCCAGCATTACATCTGTTGAATAAGACATGTATTGAAAATTTTGATTTGAATCATTGATATGAATTTTGTTGGACAGTACTGGATTCTGTTGTAGTTTGTGCACTTTTTAAGTGCAGCTTTGGAAAGTGTTATAGAATAAAGATAATAAAGGTTATGATATTGTAACCCTAGTTCTTTCAGCACAGACAGATCACTCTTCTAGACTCTGAGGTACTACCTCTTCCACCAGTCACAAGCATGCATTTGCCCACTGAAATATGCATAAACACACCCACCTAATCAGTATGTCCCTACCTAAATGTGTGCCCCACAGTGCCATCTGCTATTCTATACCTTCTTCAGCAAGCGCCGTAGAAGTCACCCCCTGGCCATACTACCTGTGTGAGCAGTGTGTGACGGCTACCTCACTGATCTGCTGTTTCTTGCATGCTTGCTGTGCTCACACAGACAATGTTGCTGCTGCAGAACTACCTAATTTTCACAATTAAACCCAGTACTTTACTAATTTATGGAGCTGTGCAAGCCACTACATTGTCAACAAAAGAGTCATGACAACATTTCATGATAAAAAGTCTTGTGTTAACAAATGAATGGATTCTGTTGACAGACACACTGTCAGAGGGCTTTTATTTTGAAATGGGTAAGACTCCTGTTCTCTAGCTAAGCAGCAGGGAGCAACACCTGAGCAGAAGTGCTCATGCGAGAAGTGTGGATGCTCTAACCTGCTGACACTCAAAATATGAAACAAGAGGTTCTACGTCAATCACACATCACTCACACCTCAGGCCCCTATGTAGAGGGCTCCACCTGTGCTTATAGAACTAGGGCATTAGTATTGTAACCTTTGTTCTTTCTCACACCAGGGTTGGTTGCACTGTTAAACTGTGAAACTGTATATCATGGCATGAAAATTGAAGGTTATCGTATCATGTATAAATCATCATAAAATCATCATCACAGAAGAGAAGAAGGAAAGCAGACAGTAGTGTATACTTTGTTATATGCTCTGGGGTCAGCACGTATGCAGGTAGACACGTCCGGACAGGCTGGCTACATTTGTGTGGTCATCATTGGAGGAGAGATTTACACACTGAGTCCAGTAGAGGGTGGGGCCAATGTGAGATATAACTTACATAAAGCCATGGCGCTGCTGAAAATTGAAGACAATTTCTTATGGTCTCCGAAGTTTTGCTGTAATAAACCTGTTTGTACTGGACATGGATGGATTATGATAGTAAGAGGGGGAACAAGCTTGGAGTTCGACACAGTGACTGGTAAAAGCCTTTGGGGAGTTGTCCATTCACCTGCTGTTATTCATGTGCCATATGTTTTCTGTGGTTTTAACTCCTTTTGGAAAACAACACCAAAAACAGTACCATCGGCCAACATGGATAAAGGAATCTATCAAGTGGCCTAACATTTTTACTGGACTTATGTAAAAAGAAGTACAGCTGTAGCCATTATCCGATAAATCCGACTAATTCCCCACACTCAACTTCCGGTCAATTGTTAAACCCAAAATCAATTTATCAATTAAACCAACCGTTAGGAGAGTTTTAGATGAAGTGAAGATGGCAAGCCAGCTGTTCACATACCATGTTTCCTCTCCTTTGTTATGAATTTGTGTGTGTGTCTTCTGTAATGAGATCAGGCAGGTATTCTTGGTGTCCATATGCACCGTCAACACCCAGGGGCAACACTCCATTGGTGTATTTAGCATGTGAAAAAAAAAGACAGAGAGGGTGAGACTGCACCACCATCTGGGCAAGGGTGTCAGAATCCAACAGCGAATGATGGAAAGCTTCATCCAGATACCTTGGGGGTTAGCAATAGAAGCAAAGCTCTCATTAACATCAAAGCTAATCAGATCCTGAAACATGAGTCTTTGGGACCCATGGCTGTGTATCCGTGATGTGTTCATTTGTAAACAGGTGATGGTGATTGAGCACACCAATGAGGCCAGGGGCGCAGCTTTGTTAAGCCATTCTAAAGAATGTTTCCAAGACACAATACTGCATCGTTTTGGTAACTTGTGCTGGAGAAAAGGGATTTAACCAAAAATAATCAAGTTGTCCTTTAGGACTGAACAATTATGGACAAAATGATGATGGGGCTATTTTGATCAATATTGAGATTATGATTACTTACCATGAATATATATACTGGTTGTAGGAGCAAAATATTTTTATTGCACTTTTACATTTAAATCAACACAGCACTGCTTTACTCTTTATGTTGTCCTACATTTCTGTTAGGGCTTGGCCATATGGACAAAAATTCTTATCTCGGTATTTACAGGCTGACTGGTGATACACGATATATGTCGCAATATTTTCTACAAAATGGGCAATATGTTTTCAGTTGCAAGTCAAACCACATTTGAGATGTCACAAGCAAGTTTATTAAAGGGGCAAAAAGCAAAATCGTTTCACCGCTAGGTTTGCTGTTGTGCACTGCCTGTAGACTAAAACAAAGTGTGTCATGAGCCACACCTCCCTCTACCTCTGCTCTCCACCCACTAGTGCTAATGTCCCTACGCTTCTCTGCCAGGCTCAGCGAGCCGGAGCCGAGAAACGTGGGGACGTTAGCGTTAACACTAGTCGGCTGCCATGCTAACGTTCCGGGAGCCTGCTTCTCCGCTCTGGCTCACGGAGCTCGCTGGAGCCGAGAAGCGTGTGGATGTTAGCGTTAGCACTACTCGGCTGCCATGCTAACGTTCCGGGAGCCTGCTTAAGCGTGGGGACATTAGCGTTAGCTCTTCTAGTCACTGAGCCTCACTTCCATTTCAGCAAATATATTGCATTTATTACAGGTACCATCATCATTGAAGTAGGCAGGGGAATAGCTAAACACAGCCACCAGGCTGCCCGCCAGGCTACATTTTACAATGCTAATTGCAAATGTTAGCTGGGCTGCCGGGCTTCTCACCTAACACAACCGTAACGCCTGACCCATTGCTGGGACCTAGCCGCTAATAACTCAAACTCCGGACATTAACTCATGCTCCGATTGTAAATTTAATTGAATCGACATAGCAACATGTGCCTAACGTTACTGTAACTGTACTGTAATTAAAACAGACATCTGACTTTATGTTGTACCTGTCCAGGAGAAGAAGAGCTAGCTCCGAATCAGATTGTAGCCCCTTTAGCTCTTGCAGTGCTCTCCACCTTGGAAATGCTAGGCCAATGTTAATCCGGGTTCTGTCCCTTTCTTTATCTGACAACTTCTTCACTAACAACCATTGTTTCTTTAGAGGTAATGTCAGATCCTGGTCGTTTTCAGGTGGACGTTCTGCTCTCTGCCATTTCACTTTGAAAATACGCGCTGCCATTGCTCACTGGCTGTAGCCTTTTATAAGGAGGGAGGGCCACAGGCTCCAAGAAGGGCGGGGGGGGGGGATCACATGAACGTACATGAACGCGCAGCCGGACTGGCTTGTCCGGCTTGTAAACAATGGGCTAGAGATCAACACAGAGAGAGGGTGTGTGAGGTCATGCTATACTCCAGATGAAATTACACCTCTAGTTCTTCACATAGCAATTTTTTAATTCCTTCAAGGACAGGCCACAAAACTATAACATGAAAGTATCAAGTAGGTTTGATCAGGCTTTTTTTAAAGCAAAGCTTTAAATATAAATATACTCAAATAAATATATATGTCATCACAGAATACATGACGACAGCGTTTATAAGACAGATATCTTTGACCATTGCATTTTTATTTCAGTCTATCTTTGACAGATGGATGAATACATATTCACTACTTTACAGTCTCAATTTATTTAATCTTTTTTTACAGTCATCATGTTACTGGGACATGCTGTACATGCGTATCTGTTACGGATTTGAGTTGATGCTGGACAGCGATGGGAATTCATTGAAGTGAAATTATGACAGCATTCTCCATGGCCTTTATGCATTTATCATGCTGCAATCTGTAGCGTTATTTCAGGTGGTTTAACAAGTTAGTTGTGTTACCTTGTGGCGCAGTCACGTCTCATGCTCTTTTTGCATATGATTTGTTCTCTCCTATGTCCAAAATACTTCCAAACAACAAATGATGATGGTTAATAAACTGATAGTTTGCACCATCTGCAGTCGCAATATTCAGGAAAGTTTTTCCAGGCTGCTGCTACAGGGTGTGCACACAGCAGCATGACAACCCTTCAAATGTGGTGGCTGGCTGTTAGTTTAGGGAGCGCTTGGTTTGATATGCAGCAGAAGAGTTCTCTATGGGCAGAGCACACATCTTAAACGTCAATATCACAGTCGATCACGTATATTAAGCGTAATTTTTGGAAGCCAAAATCGTGATTGTGATTCAATTAATTGTGCAGCCCTATCGTCCTCACAGCAGACTGTACAGAAACAAACCAAACAGTTCTCACCAATTTAATTTGATTTTTTTCCCCAAAAATCATTGAAAGTCTGGTGCTGTGAGGTGTTGCCAGATTATGCTCTGTATCAAAATGCAGAATGTAACTTACATGAAAACAGAGGTAAGCTTCAGTAACTGCAGCTTGGTGCAGCCTGTAGAATAAGTCTGAGCATTTCACTCCCTGACAGGTATGCAGAATGTTTCAGGTACTCACTGCTTATTGTATATGTTCACTGATTATCACACAGTGTGGAGTTTAGTAGTGATTTGCATATAAAACAGCTCATTCATATTAACTCGCTGCTTGCTTTACCAGACCTGTGACTGCTACATTCTCTTTGCCAAGCACACAGGCAGGAACTACACAATACACCAAATATAACTAGTCATGCACACAATCACACTCAGTCACACTGACACGGGGGTACACATATTCACTCACACTTTTATGAGGCATTTGTAACATTTTCGCTACAACAGCTGGAGCCTGGAATGAGAGAAAGTGAAGGGAGAGAAACTCCATCACTGTGTGTTGACATCCACATTAACAACCTCAGCATGTGCTTCATCGAAGATAAGGTCTCACTGAAGTTTTTATTTGGAAAGATCAGACGCCATTTTTAAAAGGAATCTTTGGACATTTTGGAAAATACATCATATTCACTGTCTTTCAAAGATTTAGATGAGAAGACAAATATTTCAGTCATGCCTGTACAGTAAATATGAAGCTACCACTACTGAAGAAGCCAGCTAGCTTAGTTTGAGACTGGAAATGGGGAAACAGCTACCTTGGCTCTTTCCTAAAGTAACAATATATGCCTTTAGTTATTAACATTGTTTCAAATGTCAATGGGATTTTGAATGAAGTTTTCTTACTTCTGGAACAGAACAGTGCTGTTCACCTCGTAATAATTTATGAAACAGGGGCTAAAACTTGTAATTTCCCTGATTCTGCATTAAAGACTGGGGGCATAGTTTCAGTCTTTCATAACACACCACCTCTTTTTATCTCGTGCTCACTGTTGTGTGGGAAGTAGAGGAGCAAGTCCCATTGGCATCTGTTATTTAATTGTTAATGCTAAGCATAAGGTTATGTTACTTGTGTTCCATGTTGGCCTCACTCTCCTTGTTAACATGGGTCCCAAGATACGTTTTGTTACAGTGCTGCATGATTCATCAGTGCAGTCAGGGTCAGGCGATATATGCACTGCATTTCTCAGGCGTGAAACCAAACACTTAAGACCTCTGTCAGGAGAATACTGGAGCAGTTGACACTATTCTTGGGCTGCCTAATGATATCTGGATCACAATGCCACAGCCCCACATATGAATAAATTACTTTTTCTTATTAGCATTCCTGGAGACTGCAGATATCAGCATTTTTTATGTATATAAGAGGATGATTATTTAAGAGACTTAAAAAGTGTTCACCTGAGGTTGGGTTCAGGCTCATGTCGATACAATAGTTAAACTCCCAAGCACATCTTAAATTAATACCAATGTGTGAAATTAAATGCTTCGAAAATGAACTGACAACAATGGGTGGAAATACTGAATAAACCAACATATAAAACAAAAAACTCCCCAAAATTCAAAGAATTACTTTTTCCCCCCTAATAGCCACAGACCACTACACGAATTTATATGACTGTCAAAATTCCAATGTCTACTTCCTAACAGCAAACAGGCTCTTACAAACTATGTAAGAAAATGTTTCACAAGTTTATCATGTTTTTCATTTTGTTCCTTTCAGTAAATACAATTAGAAAGTTTTTTTTTTATCATTTACCAAGACACCTCTTTCTCCTCCCACTAACATATAATAAATAGGTGAGGTCTCACAAATATCTAAGTCTTAAAATAAATCATTCTTTATACTACAATTTCCAGCGAAACTTCACTCACAAAATACACACTATCTGTATAAGGTTTTTCTATGTTGCTCACCATTGCTTAAAATAAAATTGCTGGCAGCATAACACGGTGTGCCATAAAAAGACATTACTCAAACATGCCCATATAGCATGAAAATATAGCACTCATGAGCAAGGCCTTTTGCCAGAATATGAAATATATTAGTTTGCTTTGCTCACTTTTAAAATTAAGCACTTAAAGGAAAGTGTTTCCAAAGTGGGGAACAGTTTAGTTTAACACAACAATGCCTGCCAATCTGACAGCAGTTTACCAACTGTAGTTAAACACTTGACAACCTCTGGTGAAAAAATGTCACAGATGGTTCACAGAAGTGCAGTTTTGATACCATATCTTCAACGACAAAATATAAAACATATGAACAAAGCTCTCACATTCTCAGATTATTCTACAGCCAAGTTCTCTTAACTCTGGTGACATGACTCTCAGACTATCTCTTCATAGGAAGCAGAAAACCATGTGATACAGTTAGAAGCTCAGAAACAAAAATTACAACAAATAAAATTATTCAACAGTAAGATTTGTTTACAGTGGGCCCAGGAGTTCAGTGGGCAGAGTTGGCATCATATGTACAAAAGCAATGTCTTTGGGGCAGCAGCAGCAGGTTTGATTCTAGCCCCCGGCCCTTTGCTGCATGTCATCCCCTTTTTCTCTCCCTCTTTCACACTTAATCTGTCCTGTCCAACAAAGGCAAAAAGCCAAAAAAAAAAAAAAATCTGAGTTTGTTTGTCTTTTTCCTAATGAAATTTTACACTAAAAACTAGAACTACCTTGCGATTGTACGGCCCTGCACACCAGTGAAGTTGCACTTACAGTTTACATCTATGTTTGGATGGATGCTTCACTTACTTCGTCTCCCTGGCAGCACAGAAGATCTATACATAGCCCAGCAAGGTCACAGTGACCTTGACCTTTGACCACCAAATCTAATCAGTTCATTCTTAAGTCCAAGTGGACATTTGTGCCAAATTTGAGGAAACTCCTTCAAGGCCTTCTTGAGATAATGCGTTAATGGCTGTAAGATGGATGCAAGGTCAAAGTGACCCTGACCTTAGACAACCAAATTCTAATTAGTTAATTCCGAGTGGACGTTTGTATCAAATTTAAAGAAAATCCCCTAAAGTGTTCTTGAAATGCCCTGTCCCAAAAAAAGAGAGAAGGTTGCAAGGTTACAGTGACCTTGACCTTTGACCCCCAAAATCTAATCAGTAAATCTATTCAATTTATTGCTGAGTCAAGTGATCATTTGGCCCAAGGTCACAGTGAGCTTGACCTTTGACCGCCAAATTCTAATCAGGTAATTCTTAATTCCAAATGGAGATTTGTGTCAAATTTGAAGAAACTCACTCAAGGTATTCTTGAGATATGAAGTGACTTTGACCATTGACCTTTGATGACTAAAATGTAATCAGTTCATTGTTGAGTCCAAATAAACTTTTGTGCCAAATTAAAGAAATTCCCTTAAGGTGTTCTTGAGACATCCTATTTCGGAGAATGAGAAGGATACAAGGTTACAGTGACCTTGACCTTTGACCTCCAAAATCTAAATCAGTAAATCTAATCAGTTTATTGTTGAGTCCAAGTGAGCAGCTGGCCCAACTTGAAAAAAAAAAAAAAATCCCTCTTGATATATTGCCTTCACAAGAATGAGACACACAAGATCACAGTGACATTGACCTTCATTAATTATTGGGTTAATGTTAATGTTTGGGCAAAATCTGAAGAAATTTCTTCAAGGCGTACAGGATGTACGTATTTACATACAGATGGACATACAGACAACCCAAACACACAATTACCCCAGCCATGGCTATCGTCGGCACAGAGGCATTAAAAGAAATGAAAGCTGTGAAATGTTTAATAAAATACTGCTAGATGAAAGTAAAAAAATGTTTTTTGGGGGATTTTTTTTTTTTACACAGGTGAATCGAACCTTTAATATATACCTGTCCTAATATGTTGGATATAATTTTGCCATTACTCTATTTCCAAACAGAGTGCATACTGGATATCACAGAAAACTAAAACCCCACTGTCCTTGTGATATGTAAAAGCAACAGCAACAAATCTTCTGCCATAAATGGAGACAACTGCCAAAACATGGCCATTTTTTAAAGTTCCCAATCAGACTACAGATCATTCTTCTGAATCATTATCTTTAAGTGTTTTAAGATTACGTTGTTTTTCTCAGAAAATTATCAAAGACAAAACACTTGACTTTCTCCCTGCTCGCTGACTCAAAGAAGTATTAAAATGATTGCCCTCCTTCATCCTAACCTGTATTAATAGCTCACTTAGATCAAACAGTGTCCCTACTCACTGTAAAAGTCAGCTGTTCAACCATGCCTGAAGACGCCATCATTAAATCCAACCATTCAATATAATTTGAGTCCAAATTCTACACTGCTTCTTTTGGCTGAGGTCCTGGAGAGAATAATCACTGAAAAATGTCTTTCTTTCATGGATGGAAATCTCAGCGGTTAATCCACCACTGACAAAATGACAACATGAATCACAAAATTCCTATGATTTACCTTAAAGAGCATGCACGTGTGTATCTAGCTTCTGCCTTACACTGCTTTTATTTCCATTTTAAAGATGCCATTGGGGATGCCAGATCATCTCGCGCCGCAGTAATTGGTAGCTCATTACAGTTTACATTTCAGCTGTAACTTAGCACAGATTCCAATAACACTAACCAATTTCATATCCTGTGTAAATTTGTCTGACATGGCATGTCACAAAATTTCTTCAAATAAATGTATTCATCACATATTGCACAAAGATCCCAACAAACACTGGCTCTTATTTTTTGTGTATGAGCAGTCTGAGTGTTTTATCAAAAAACATCAAGAAAAAACATTAAAGCTTTTATTACATCACGTCTGTCACTGCAATTTATTATATACCTGAGAAAATGCAACCCGACCAGACTTGAAATACGACAGAACACTGCAGACTGAATCCTTACTGCGAGGAAGAGAGAGCATATCACACATATTTTAGCTGCCCTGTGCTGGTTGCAGCTACAGTTCAGGGTTGATTTTGAGATTCTACTACTGATGTTTAACACACTGCCTGGTCTGGCTCCCAGCTATATTACTGAGCTTTTAAGTCCCTACGAGCCTATAGTTGCTGCCTGAGATCATCAGGAAGGTCACTCTTAGCTGTACCCAAATCTAATTTGAAAACTCTGGGTGACCTTGCTTTCGCTATTAAGGCTGCATAGCTTTGGAATGACCTCCCCAAGGAGAACAGGTTTCACTGACGAGTTTAAAATCTTTTTCTTCAAACTTTAGACTTACTTTGTTTTAACCTACTTACAGTACAGACAACTGCCACTGTAATGGTTATATCCATTAGTTATTATCAGGCATCCCAATGGACCAAGACAGACACTGTGTAGTTGCTACATCTCCAGTTTCTCCTTTCTTAACTCTAAATTTACTATCAAATAATAAGGCAATAAAGCAAAGGCAAAAGAGATTACAAGAAATGTAAAACAGTAAGCATAGAGAACACAAAAAAGAAGCTTGGAATCAGGATTTCATTTATCCAGTATTTACTGTTTTCTGACCAGGAAATCTGTTGAGGTCTGACATATTAGTATCTAGTAAGTATAACTCCCTCAGAGTATGTAGGCCCATCGTGTCCTAACAGTAAATGAGCATCTGACTGTCATGTCTGTTATGACCCTGGGTCATTTATTTGTGATTCTGCTGTTCTGCTGTTCTGTTGTTCCTCCCTGCCTGAGGGTGGTGCTGCCACCCTTAGTGTGTTTCTCTCTCTCCAGGTGCTGGCTGCTGATTGGTGGTTGGAGATTGGTGGAGCTGGTATAAAATGGCCGCTGCTTGAGCTGTTCTTCCTCTTCTCTTGGCCCTACTCCCAACTGCACCATGCTTTGTTGTACTGTGTTAAAAATGAGTTAACTGTGATCCAGCAGTCCAAGTAGCTGTAGGGGTGGGTAGCCCTTTTTGTTAATCCTTTTTCTCCTGTTTATTTATAGGGAGTCAGGTGAGTGACCAGTATTTTCATTTTCTTTACTTTTGGGTAGGTAAGTTAGTTTTGGAGAGTAGATTGTTTTGTTTGTTGTTTTCGGCCACGCCCACCCTGAAGCTTATTGCTACCTTTCTTGTTGAGTGTTAAATAAATGATCTTTTGTTGGACTGCAGCTGTGTGGCATTGGTCATCCTTGGGAGTGGGGAAAGAGGGGAGCATCCTTTCATGCTATGTACCGGTTCCCCTAGGCCGGTGGGTAACATGTCACATTGCGTAACATCGCTATCAATTCAATGTGCACTTTTGTTAGGTCATGGAAACAAACTAGGGGTTGGGTGGGAGAATCTATACGGCATAGCATCGCACTGTTTTTGTGTGGCAATATCATATCGTCACACAGTACCAAATATCAATTTTATTATACAAATCATTAATATTACAAATATAAATCAGCTTTTGGTATTCTACTACAATATAATCAATCGATTTTTCAGTCCACTAGATACACTTTGCTGCAGTCAAAATGGCTGAAGTGAGATGTACAGACTGAAACCTTTATCTTATTAGATATAGCAGATGTTGAAAAACTTTTCCTCTGGGGACATTATTAGCAGTTGAAAAAAAGGTAATAAATCGCAATGTATCACAATATATTTTATTACAATACTTGGCATATCGCAACATATTTAAAATTGCAATAATACTGTATCATTACTTAAGTATCATGGATCTTCTGGTGATTCCCACTGCTAAAACAAGCCATGTAACTATCAGCTAGGGCATTAACGACTTTGATTTTTTTCAGGTCGACTTATCTGTCAATAAAGTCTAAGTCGAGTCGACAAGTCATTTGATGACGTCATCACATTGACACGGCGGAGGAAAGCGAAGTATCTCCACACATGTGATGTGTGTCTGTCACTTGGCCCGAACATACTTGGGCGTACTATTAGCGGAGCGGACTCTGCAAGGAATGTCCACAGTCATTCGGGCTTTCATAGTCAAGCGCACTTCCGCGTTGTAGTTTCCTGTAAAAATGTCCATGAAAAATCCCCACGATGTGAAAAATACATGCCAAGCAGTCACTGGTGCACGGAGCGGAGTCTGCACAGTCGTAAAATCTGAACTTCACACGCGCAGGGCTTGTGGACGTCCGCTTTGAGTCCACACGGACCTCTGCGGAGTCCGTTCTGCCTGAGTATGTTCGGGCCTTCAGGCGTTTCCTCAGGCCTATCACCTTCTACGTTCTCTACAGCCATGTCTCTTGTCTTGTTGTGGTCTTGGTCAAGGATAAAGTATCAGTGTAAGCCAATCAGAGGCAGCGATTGCATTCTGTACACAAGCACACAGAGAGAGAGAGAGGGAAAAAACACACGACTTGTCGACTCCTCCCGGGGGGTGTCAACTTGTGCCACTGACGTTGACACGTCGACAGATCGACTTTTCTGTTAATGCCCTACTATCAGCTGTGTGCTCAAGATCATACTGGAGACCTATATTGTATATTTACTAGAAATGTAGTACAATACAGCCAGCAGTAAGTTGGGTTTTTAAGGACAGTTATTAAGTGGAAACTTTGAGTTCAATGGCCATCTCCCTCATGTCAGCTGCCACCTTGTTAAGGTTTCTGAAGGAAAATTAGGAGGTACTGTATATATAACTCCTTATTTCCACTTCACAAATCAGCTTTCAAAGCAAGCAACAGTAAAACACAGAACAATAAACAGAGATTAAATAATACATAACAGGAGTGTAAATCACTGGTTTCATCATGATATCATATCGATTCTTTGGATACCAATCCAATACGTAAGGGATAATGTATAATGAGCCGGTGAATACTGGGAAAATAACTCCCGACAGGGGGTTTCATTCCCCTGAAGGGAGTTATTTTCCCAGTATTCACCGGCTCATTATACATTATCCCGCTTATTACACGGCTAATTATCAGTTAAATAAATAATTTTGTCTGCCTCTGCGAAGTGCATTAAAACCGACCAGATTCAACAACTTTTGGTGAAAGTTTTGTACTCACCCAGGTTTAGTGGACTGAACTGAGGCATAAAACTCGCGTAAAATGTCATTAAGCATGACTGCCGAGTGTGTATTCAAATCCGTCTTCTTTTGTTTTTGGCAGAGAAAGTCCGTAGGTATTCTTTTTCTTCAGCGGCA
Organism: Epinephelus fuscoguttatus; assembly: GCF_011397635.1. Lineage (NCBI taxonomy): Eukaryota > Metazoa > Chordata > Actinopteri > Perciformes > Serranidae > Epinephelus > Epinephelus fuscoguttatus. Next base: position 34,718,433 of record NC_064753.1, read on the forward strand.
TCCGTTAAAATCAGCCACTTCTGTTTGTTTTTTCCCTCGGAAGTTGTTTAACAGCTGCATTGTTGCAGGGCAGCATCCCTAGCAACGCTGGGCTACATAGCAACTGTGTGTAATGACCGTTGCTACTAGCAGCGGTCATTACACAGTAATATCAGACAGCAGAATGCCGCCACTGACCAATCAGAATACAGCATTTAATAGAGCCGTGTAATAATTGCCAATATTACAAAGTCTGCCACAATAGGATTTCGATTCGATGCACGAGACAATATTATCTGCCCATTTATCACGATCTTTTTTTTTTTTTTTTTTTTTGCTTTTGGTCATGAAAAAAAAACACATCAATAATAAGTGCAGCAAAGTTTACTTTATACTTCAAATCAATCTGGCTCAAAACCCTGAAGGCAACCTTCTCCCAAAAGCCATAAAACATGGATAAATAACCTGATCATTTAAAAAAATTCAGCTCAATAATAAATGTCAAGGTTCATGGAGTGTTTTGCTAGTTACCAAATATTAGCTCAAGCATGTTCACATTGCATAAAATAGCCTAGTGGCTAGCCAAACTTTCTCCATTCATACCTACATTACATGTGTTGTTTATACTTTTTTTTTTATTCACCATTGGTTGAAGTCACTGCCTCTCCCAACAGAACAGCACCTTCTGAATTTCAGCCTGCATGCATGCTTTTTCAGCTGAACATTGTAGAAACAGAGCAGTTAATGTTCCTGTAGTGAGAAGTTAGCAGAATGAGATGCCCATCCAGGGAGGAAACGTTCAGACTTGTTGTATCTCGTAACTGCATTGTTAATGTACATCATGTACTTCAAAATCCAAACTTTGTTGGACTTATTTCCAAGTAAATATCGTTATCCTCAGAGACTTCAAAATAAAAGCCTACTCTAAAGATGACGATACAGATTGATGTTTTCACTTTGCACCCATGATACTGGATTGTTGATCATTAAATCGACAAATTGATCTGGATCTGTGGATTGTTACACCACTAATAAACAAGTAGAAACAGGGCGTCCAAACATAGTTTAGCTCAGGTTTCATCACGTTATCCAGTTAAGATACTCTGTTAAAAAACAATGCAATCAAACGGATTTTGTCACTGATGTCCGCTCACTTGCAGCCCATTCAGACAGGTGAACTAAAGGTAATTCTATGTGTTTGCATGTTGCCCCAACAAACAAGAGACTAACATAATATTCATTGATTTATTTTTTTTGAAATAGTGTTATTATGCACCTGAAACTATTGATGCCTATTTATTGTTTTAATCTCAATAAGCACATATTTGACCGGCATTTCCCCCATTTGTCCGAGACATTGAAACCATCCAAGAGACATGGACTAGCACCAAATGGAAACCTTGATTGTAACATTAGCTACTCAAGTTGAAATGCTTGGTAAGCCTGGCACTCTTGGTACCACAGAGGCTTGAAAGACAGATAAACAGAGATGTGTATTTTTATGCGTGCACAATGCACCAGGCACAAATTCACAAATTTGTTGACACCTCAATCATCCCTCTTTTGAAATCACAATCATTGGGTCAGTAATCTCCTTACTTCCTCTACTCTGTTTGCATTGCTGCTTTTCAAGGGGGGTAGAGTTTTGACACCCTTCAATGATTGAAAATAAATCTGTAATACATTTTGGCAAGGCAATTAATATTGCAACAGGAGAAGCCGTTTCAGAGGTCCATCAAAAAATGCACTGAATAATTAATCCTGAAAGCTAAGTTCAAAACCAATCCATGCTTGTAGTTACTGCTCAGCGAGAGAGCAGCCAGATTCTGACCAGAAGAGATATGCACTGGAAGTGTGTCTGGATTAATGGATACCTCGCATGCAAAATCACACGCATAGCCAACAATATAATCTAACATGTGTTTTATATGGTTGATGAACGAGATACATTTTAATGCTATTTACCTTATTTACATTCAAAGTACACATCTTAATCATAGAAAAAATCAAATGTCTACCTCAAAAACTTTACTTTCCAGATTCATAATGAATCATGATGTTGATGTATTAGTAGTCACAACCGCTATCACTGAACATTTGAACAGAGTTGGATAAACAGCTGTATATTTAATAACATTAGTTTTATTTTTGAATATTAAAAGGGTTTTCGTTCACTCACGCACACACACACGCACACACACACACTTTTCAGACACAGTTCATGTGGTGTAGAGCATTCACTGTTCACATCTCCATCAACTGCTGCTGACTGTCTCCTTGGGAACTGTATTTTTACCTACAGAAAAATGGAGATGCTGACCATTTTAGTCCATTTTGGAGCTACACCATAACATAAAGTAATGTTACTGCAGTAGAGAGACGAGCCATTCACACATATTATAACACAGACAACAGACAGATGTCATGGGGGGTGTTGTGTCTTCCTCAAGCTCGGGTCCTCTACCAGAAGCCTGGGAGTTTGAGGGTTCTGCACTGTATCATAGCTGTTCCTAGGACTGCAGTCTACTGGACAGTGACCTCAGATGTTGTACCTGGAACCTCGATTACCACTGCCGCCACTGTCGCCTTTACTCCCCACATCTCTTCTAGCTCCCCTTTCAGCCTTTGGTATTTTTCGAGCTTCTTGTGTTCCTTCTTCCTGATGTTACTGTCGCAGGGGATTGCTACATCTATCACCACTGTCCTCTTCTGTTGTTTGGCGATCACCACAATGTCCGATTGGTTAGCCAGCACCAGTTTGTCAGTCTGGATCTGGAAGTCCCACAGGATCTTAGCTCGGTCATTCTAAACCACCTTAGAAGGTGTCTCTCATTCTGACCTTGGTACATCCAGCCCATTCTCAATGCTTGTGTTTGCAGTTTAATCATCCTGAGGAACCTCGCCTAAGGGTCCAGACTGGATATGTGTTACCCTGCCCTGACCGAGAATTGAACCCCCCGATCTTCAATGCCAGGTTGTTTTTTTACACCTGGACCTGTAAACACTTTGTCATGTCTCCTCTACTCTTCCTGCTGTGGCTTGTGTCAAAACTGTAGCCTCAGATAACAATGCCACTGTTCTGTGTTGAATTTAGGGATGCCAGTTTCGGGTAATTTTGCTTTCCATAGCCCTACACCCACTGACTGGTAACTAACCATTTAATTTTTAAGAAAAAATGCAAAATGCTGTGAAATACAAGAGGTGCTTTTCTCTTAATCTGCTGCTCCACTGACTCTATGAGCTTTGGCCTCGTATTTCAAAGGGCTATCCATTTAAAGGTGCTTAAAGTTTTAATGTTTTGTGTTGTAAATGTCTTGCCTCTTATTTTACTTTATCTTGGCTTTGCTGAAGTTTATTACCACATTCTGATCAGGTCATTTCTGCACAAAAGAATGTGCTGTCACAATGGGCAGATTTCCCTCAAGTACCATTCTACCTAACTGTCCACCTCTCCCTACCCATGTCACACATGTCCCCATGTATGTGTATGCAAATTAACCTATAGACCAGTCAAAAATATTCCCAGTGTTTAACTGGATAGTTATTCATTGACATCCCCAGATAAATTTATTCAATCACAGATATCACTAAATAACGGCAGTAAAACATAACACAACATCCACACCCAGCTTTGACAGAGGCTTTTTATATGTGGTCCTAAAACAAAGGGGCTTGAGTTTCATGGTTTAATGAACTCTGAGTGTTTTTGCTTTTTGCCAAATGACAATTGTACTTTACTTTTTTTTTATGGAGCATTATGTTTGCTCAGGCAGGACAGAGGCATCGTGTGTTGCTAATTTACCAGCTGATCACTATGTACACAAACCACAATCCATTCAAAAAAACATTCTTGCTACACCAACTGCTCCACACTCTGTTGCTTGTTAAAGCTTTATCTCCACCTACCCAGCCTCCACCTGTGCCAGCATATCTACTTGAGCCTATGGTAGCTCTTAAAGTGATAACACAGCACAGTGTTGCTACCCTGCTGCTGCTCATTATGCCCCTGCTACACCAACAGCATGGTTGCTGGATAAGCAGGGTACAGCTTAATGCAGAGCAATGAATGCCAGACATAACTGCATCACCCTTTGTTGTTATAAATGGTTTATCTTGTGATTAGAGTGTTCACAACTGAACAATATATCGTGGCATATTTGTTTTAAACGAAACAGTGTCACTGCCATGCAACATTAGTCACTAAATTCCTCCAACATTATTTGCTATGCAGCACTGCTTGCAACAAACTAAAATTGAATACATTTTGAGCCAAATAGGAGCTTTTCTGCAAGGTCTGAGCAGTCTACTTTCATGAGGCCTTGTTTGAATTCAGATATCTGAAAAGTGAGAGTGCAGTGATTCCCACACCACAGCTGAAATCAAACTTGGCACGCGGCTCTTGACATTTTTACCACGTAAACACGCTGCTTTGCAAGTACACATTTTTGTCGTCTGTTAATGCCGATGTACAGTATATGGACCTAAATGCACTCTGTCCTGGCATCTGCGTCTGTATGCTTCATCTAGCCTCTCACTCCTGGAGCACTCAACAGACGACAGCTATTTGCTCCTTCTCGCCTCTGTGAACACAGGGTATATATAACTCTCCACCAGGCAAATCGCCCTTTGCTGGTAATGTTGAAACAACATGCAATGAGCTGCATCATAGCGCAGGAGGTCAAAGTCATATTCTGATATGCTCATCAGTTAAAATACAGTGCTAATGTGATGAATTAAAAGCTATCCAACTTATTCAGTCTAGTGTACCTAGTGTAGGTATGTAGTGAAGATGAGTATCCACCTATAGTAAACACAGTAAATGTTTAACTTGACAGCTTTGTTTGTTTGTTACCACGTTGACTCATTTATTAAGTTATTCAAACATAAAGCAGTATATTAGAGTGGCTATTTAATAATGGTGTATGATGAACTGATTTTATTTTTATTTTCTTTTAAATTTGGGTCATGCACACTTACATCAGGAAACAGAATACTCTGCCATCTGTCCCAGGCCTGGCAAAGAAATCCAGCCACAAAAAAGCTTCCCTTTCTGAAACAAAACTCAAATTTTTCATGATCATCCAACCAAGAGAAATCAACATAAATAGAGGTCATTTTTACTGAAATGTGCATTCCTTACGTCTTCATATACAGGGCAGTAAAACAAGATTTAACCTCATTCTCAGTTTTGCAAAAGTACACAGCAAACAAATTCTGTCCTCCTCTAGGGTGGTGTTAAACCTTCCAGTCTCTCAGGCTAATGGTAACGTTCCTGAGTTCAACTGTGCACACAGGGATCTTTGCCTTTTGTTTAGATTATACGTCACATAAGGTTCCACACTGTTGCTATTGTTAATGAGACAATAAGTTCGTAGTTTTGCTTTATACCAAATGTCAACGGACTGTTTTTCTCATTTTCTGATCCGACATCTTCACAAGTCTATTCTAAAGCCGAAGCATTTGACATGTATATCTGATGTTTGGAGGTTCCCATCCCATGTCTCCACTAATGGCCAAAACTGAGGTAAATTTAAGAACACCCAGGCAAGACTGGATCACTCTATTATGCGCTGTGTTACAACTTGTATGCTCTTGGAAACCTCAAACACCAGATGCATAGTCAGACACAGGACACACACATGAATGCTAGAGTGTAATTGTATGTTTGCAAACATGACTTAATACAAGACTTAATTCCCACTAGTAAAACATATGAATAGTGAAATTATATGTTAGGTTATAAAATAAATTGAGTGCATATATATTATATTTTCAATAATATAAATGCATGCCTTTGTCATATCTTTGTAATATCCATTTTGCAAAACGAATCTATCATACTGAGTATAACATCTTGCTGTCAAGCTAGTCAGAATTTTTTTTTTTTTTTTTTTTTTTAAAAAGGCTGACTTTCAATAAGAATCTTCAAAATAATACTTAGCATTACATACCAGTTTGATCAATGTTTAAACAAGCACTACAATAATCATATTACTAGGGCTGCCCCCCAGTGGTCAACCAAACTTTAGTCAACCAGAGTACGGTTTTGTATTTCTCTGTAATGTAGCACAGTGTTAACAATGTTACTGATACTATTCTTTCTCACACCTTCAACTCAAACCATTGTGCTGCCCCGCCCAAAATGGATACTTTAATTGAATAATTAAAGTAATATCGTAAACGTGCGGGTGACTAGTCGACTAATGGCCCTAAATGACAACTACTGGTCAACTGGGATAATTCTTGGTCAGGGGCAGCCCTACATATTACTATTTTATGAGGTATTTACAAAATTAAGGCGAACAGAATACAATAGTATTTTTGAATCACTGTTATTTGTCTTATTTATGTTAGTTTGCATTGGCAATGGGGTTATTTTCTGCAAATATTATACTTCAGTATAGATTTGCAAAACACTGGTTTATCCTGATAGGTTTCATGGGTACAGATGAGCTTGCATTACATGCAGTGCTCCCGTACAGCCTTTGCAGATTTCATTCAAGAACCTTTATTGCTTCTGAGGCGTAACACCTAGGCCCAATTAAGTTCCTTTTCTTAGGATTGAATCCTTACCGGCTGTCGTTACCTATGTACAGACACCAACCCCTTCATTCAGGTTGTACAAATATGCTGCTTAGTTATGCAGTCCTGCACATGAGTCCCTGCAAATGTGAAATGACAGACTTAGCCAAAGGGATGACCCACTGGCAGCTCACTGTCATTGGTTTTCCCCCTGTGGATTAATTTGTCATGAACATTAGGGATATCATCCTTCAAGTCAGCCAATGAAAGTCATGGGATTGGCAGATAAAGGGCATGGGGGATTTCAAGAGGGTAGATTCACAGGGCTTTGTATATATTAGAGTGTGACATAAAGCCTGGAGCTAGTGTGTACTGCTCTGCTTCAAGGTAATGGATACCTGTCTTCTTAATCGTGTCCCCACAGAGGGAGTGAGCAGAGGCAGGATACATTGTTAAAGGGATGCAGTAATGGGCATCGGTGCGTCGCCATGTGAGGTTTGGATATGCAGTTAAAAATACAAGGGAGATACTGTACGTACATACTGCACATCAGTTACTGCTTCTCTTATATCATTTCTGTCACATGCCAACATTCCAGCACTGTGCAGAGGTGAGAGGAAGTGATGTTAAGCAATTTCTAAAATCTAAAGGCAGTTATTTCAACAGCAATAATAATAATAATGGTAATCATCAATTCAAGACTCCCTTACATGGATGTGCAATGGTATATTTTCTTTGCATCCTGAGAACTATTTAAGTGAAAGCATGTACATGTACTTTTCTGTGGCTGTGAATTCTACAGCTTCTATGCTGCTCCATCCTTGTAAACTGATGTGATATGTGCTTGACTTGACATGACATGGATCTTTATTTTAAAGTTGGTTATCTTGCCTTTTGTCACCACTCCACATCTAAGGTGAATCCAGTTTTTATCAAAGGGCGATGCATTAAAAGGGATCCCTCCTCTATGATCCTCACCAAAGATTTCTTCCTGAGTTTTTGTTCTTGACATGACCTGGTTTGCTTCTGTGCAAAGCATTTTGTTATTTTGTTTATTGAAAGTGCTACATGAATAAATTTACTTCCTCTATTTCCTGTTATTTTCATCATTACTAAGCCTGGTGAGTGGCAGGAGAAATAAGCTCTTTAAGGGATCGCAGGTCTTTACTGTTAGGATATGGCGACCCTTGCTGCTGGAAGAAAAGACCTGCCTCTCAGTTTTTTAATTTATTTTATTTTTCACAAATTCATTTATTACTCTGAGAAAGGTTGTGGGGCTCAGAGTTACTGACACATGGGTCTTGGCTAGTGTTAAAGTTTTCAAACCGGTTTGATAATAAGCCAAACACTGGCCTGGACCAATATACTGAATTTTACCAAGTGTCGCACTTGACTCAGTAACCACTCTTGGGTGGAACATAATGACAGTCTCCCAACAGAAAATGAGCATCCGAATATCGCCTTGCATCATGTAACATTGGAGCTTTCTGTCTACACCGAATCCACTAAAACTGGATTCATACTTGTGCGTCAGCTCTAAGCAGAGCCTACACTGTAGCCTATGCATGTGGCCTGCGCTGTTGTGAGCATTTATACTTGTGCAGTGGTGTGTCTGTGACACTCTGCAGCTACACCTCCAAAACACAAGGCAGTTGGGTTTCTGTGAAGTGCCATAAAGTTTAGTTGATTCAAAACACACCCAAAAAACCCATTTAACACAGATTAAACATGGCTTAATAGAGATCATTTCAAACACAAATACACAAATCCGCTTCACTAGAACTCACAGCATTCACAGACAAAGCACTTGTCTTTTCCTCGACACATTTTCCCCACAAATACAACATGCTAATGTTTTTAGCACAAGCCTATGGCATTTCACATTGTATAAATTAGCCTAGCAGCTAGTGGAATTTTCATCTTCTCGTATGAAGCCAAGGACAACAGCAACATTCAACAAAAGTAACATTAGGAAATCCGGCCCCATAACATTTCACAAGGTTCACTGACAAAATATTTGTACTCGTACTCGTCGTCCTCCGCTTATCCGGGTCCGGGTCGCGGGGGCAGCAGCCTCAGCAAAGAAGCCCAGACAGACCTCTCCCCAGCCACTTCCGTCAGCTCTTCCGAGGGAACCCCGAGGCGTTCCCAGGCCAGCTGGGAGAATGCCCGAAACACCTCCCAAGGGAGGCGTCCAGAAGGCATCCTTACTAGATGCCCGAACCACCTCAACTGGCTCCTCTTGATGTGGAGGAGCAGCGGCTCTACTCCGAGTCCCTCCCGGATGTCCGAGCTCCTCACCCTATCCCTAAGGCTGAGCCCAGCCACCCTGCGGAGGAAACTCATTTCGGCCGCTTGTACTCGCGATCTTGTTCTTTCGGTCACTACCCAGAGCTCGTGACCATAGTCACAAAATATTTGTATTAAACTAAATACGTTTTCCAAACAAGTATACCATGCTAACATTATTAGCACAAGCCTACGGCATTTTACATTGTATAAATTTGCCTAGTGACTAGCGGAGATTTCCTCTGTTATTTAAAACACCTCTTTCGTCGACTTTAAAACCAAAATGTTGCCAGTTTTCTTGCCATGTCTCCTCTCCTCACCCAAAAACACATGTACTTTGTTGTAAACAAACACCGCATGCGCCACTTTGCACTTCCCTACTCCTGAAATGTGATCTCCTCCATGTTGCCAACTCCAGCTTCGGCTCACAGCCTGTCATACCCCAGTGGCTCCATTACTCCATGTATAAACCTAATATCATGTATATCAAGTTGTCATTTTGCTTATTATTAATGCGCTACATGTTGGATTTAGCACCTTGACACTGTCAGCACAGGTTGCTGATGTAGGCTACTTTTAATTTGCCAGGACTGTTACAATGACAAATGCTGGTTCAGCCGGTTTGCGTATAATCATACTGATTTAAGCTCATACACATACTCTACTGACAGAGTGGGGGCCACACATGTTGGGTTGGCCCTTCTCAGGAGGAGTCTGACTGATAAAATAGGCAGGGTAATCTGCTTCTGCAGCAGGTCTGTTGTCAGTGACCCCTAACCTCCCTGAGGAGGGGTGTTAGTGAAAATATAACATTTCTACAGAAATCAAGTTGTTTGAGGTTATTATTTTCAACAAATCATATCTTTCTTTGCATACAAGTTTATCTATTGTGGGCTTTGGCATTTCTCTCTGCTAACACAGGTATTTTGTGATCTCACATTGCCTTTTTGGAGACCATGACTACAGCAGAAACTCACAGTAATAATGCCGTCATCACCACCAACCGCTTCCTCCCCAGTGGCCTCATGCTCCTGCTCCAACTCCAGGAGGAGTTGCTCCCTTTTCCTGGGCTTGACCAGTGCTTGTAATCTCGTTTTACTGAACTCTAAGGACCCCACCGTCTTGTTAGCTCCAGTGCAAAGAACAAGTCCATTCATTATATGGAGTCTGATGAATGACTTGGTCAGACAGTAAGGGAAAGCCAAGGTGTAAATGTTCAACCTCTCATAAATCACATAGACGGGCAAGTCTAGACCTTAACCTACATGTACTCAGGAGTGATGATACCTTTGTATATTCCTACCCAGTTGTGTGGAAAAATAGTTTGAGAATAGTGCTGTGCTTCTGTCTATATCTGAGTGGTAAAGTGTCAGTATATAAATAGTAGAAACGCATCATGGACTGAGACTCTGAAAATTCTTGTAATATGGTGTCAGGAAATAATACGCAGTACATTGATGTCCGTTGTAAATGCCTACCCTTTTCTTAATTGGTTCTTTGCAGTTGCAAAAAAAGATTCACTGTCTTACATTAGTAACACAAAAATCACTTTTTCAGCATGCCATTTATAAACATACTTTTGACAGGATGTGGTATGCCTCTCCTGCATGCCTGTGCACACACAGACACATAGGGTTCTGAGAGGGCCTACTCTTTATCACTTGCATGAGCACTGCTTCTTTCTGTGGCTGAAACATAGTATAATGCCGTGTTTTGTCTGGAATATAATTTCTGTGAGAGCTATAGTCTCTAGGTACTTCTTGCTCCCTGAATAAAACAATACTGTCTCCTGAGTTTGCAATTTATTCAATGAATAATCAGTCAGAACCAGGCTTAGGCAAACTGTATTACCTGACAGGTTTAGGGTTTTTCTTTATGGATGCTAATCGATCCCAACTCAACTGTTTGCAAACGGATGGATGGATGGATGGATATGACTCAGTAGAGTACAGATCCAAGCCAGGTAGCTAAGCAGCCTTGTCTATTTTTCCTGCTAACAGGCACTGTAAGTGAAATATATCTTAAATATAATGAGGACAAATGAATTTTTAATAATGAATACACAGCCATGAATCTTTAATCTATGTATTCATAACTGCATTTTAAATGGTATTAACTACAGCTCAACAAACAGGAAACAACAACAATAAACACAATAAATAACAGCAAAAAATAAAAAAAGAAATTGAACTATGTAGCCTACCTATGGTAGAAAGACAAACATCAAGTCTACAAAATCTTGCAGGCAAAATGCTGCGCTTCTGAAACCCCCTAGGTGTCGTATGATACCATGTAGCACACATAACAAAATCAGGTTGCAGCCATGGCAGCCAGAACGCAGTGCAGCTCTACCCGTGGAATTGTCCCTCCAGGTTCCCTTACAGTCAGGATGGTGGCAAAGATACCAAAAACAGGGTTTTATTCATCTTGCACTGTGCCTAACGTGGATCATAACACACTGAATATGGAATTACTGTGCAAATGCTCCGGTTCAAAATAAGACTAAACTTGTCCGTGGATGTCAGTTTTGAGCCATAATGTCACCACCAGGCCAATATGTGCCAATATGACAATAACAGTGTTGTATGTAGTGGAGCTGATATTAGAAACTTGTGGCCCCGACCAGCTGGTCAAGAGGAGTGAGGAGTCAGCAGTCAATGATGGTAAAAACAGACACTAAAACAGGCTTTTCAACAACTGTGAATCACCGCAACCATGAGAGGTCTTTGAGCATGCAGTTTTAGATGTGCACACACATGCGTGAGTACCTCCAGACTCACTCCAGGTGGAGATTTAAAAAAAAGTTAGTTTTTGGCTGTTTTATTGCTTCATCATACATCACAGAACATTTCCATTATCATTTTGGGATAAAACAAAGCTTAAAACAAATCATCCCTACCATGTACAAGCGGAATGTTTGCTTTTTAGGACTAGTTTTTATTTGAATTGAACAAGTAGTATTTGCTAATTCATCCCATACACAACAGCTTTTTACACCATGCAGCAGTACAGGCTTTAACCTTTAAAGGTTTCAGATCTATCAGGTTTCACTTTATCCTGGCAGCATTACACTAAACTCTCAATTCTAAGGACACTTCTCCCGCATAAGACCAGAGGTTGAGGTCATGGATTTGACAAGGACAACCTTCAAACTTTCAAAAAAAGAACAGCACTGGGAGATGCCATACTATGTGAAACTGAAACTATATGATCTGCACTTTGTTCCTGGTTTGATTCTTATAATATGAATTCTGTCCAGGTGTTTAGAGTGAACCCACAAAACAAGCACTGCTGGTAAACAATGAACTCAGTTTAATTTCAGTAAACTTTGCGAAACCCATAGAGGAGCTACAACCAAACTAACGCAATCTGTAAAATGCTCAACAACTATTTACATATTATATATTGTGGTTTATTCTTTTAAATTCCTGGTTTAACACATACAGTATTTAATGACACACACCAGTGTGCACAGTCTATGATCTCTCCTCTTTCACAGTCTCTGCACAGCTCCGTCCCACTCATTCATTCACAAGTTCTCCAGCACCACTTTTTAGAACCCTAGCCTGACATGCACCTCCCCAGAAATGTAACTACACATCGCGGCAAGGCAGACCTCCTGTCTATTTTTGTAACTCTGAAACCCTTTCCCTCCGTGGAAACGAAACTTTTATTTACTTTAATTTCACAGATTAGACACAATAAGTTGTGAAGACAACAAAGCCTCCACAAAATTGCAATTTATATCTTGTGTGTGATTTATCCTGGCTTCATATGAGCAGAGGAAATCTTCGCTATTCACTAGGCTGATTTATACAAGGTACAGTAAAATGCCATAGGCTTGTGCTAGTAACGTTAGCATGTTATATTTGTTTGGAAAAGGTGTTTAGTATAAGACAGTTTTGTCAGTGAATCTTGTGAGTTGTAACGGAGCTGAATTTTGTAACGATACCTTTGTTAAATGTTGCTGTTGTTAATGGCTTCATTTGAGTAGAGGAAAAGTCTGCTAGCTGCTAGGCTAATTTATACAATGTGGAATGCCATAGACTTGTGCTAAAAACATTAGCATGTTGTATTTTTGGGGATAATGTGTCCAGATAAACTGTTTGTCTGTGAATGCTGTGAGTTATAGTGAAGCCGAATTGTGTAATTCGGCTTCAATTGTGTTTGAAATCGTCTCTATTAAGCCATGTTTAATGTGTGTTTTAGGTGTGTTAAAGACACAAACCCCACTGCCCATTAGTGTTTTGGAACTGTTGTGCAGCTGCATATTTTCAAACAAAGGAATAAAATCCCTGTCTTAGCATTTTATTCTTATTACAATGTGTTTTTATAAAACTGCTTGTGACATCTCACATGTGGCTTTGAAAACATGAAGCCCATTTTGTAGAAAATACTGAGATGAATATTGTGTATCGTCAGTCAGCCTGTAAATACCGAGAAACAAATCTTCATCCATATCCCCCAGCCCTACATCAGAGTTCAGTATAAGTGATGTCCTAACATGTGAACACAATTGTGCTTCAATGGCATAACATTGAGCAATATTAATATCATTTATTAATTATTTAAAATTTTGGTTTTGCAAGCTGTTGGATCTCCAGTGCTGATATTTTTTTTTTACATAGTGATTCTGCAGGTAGCCTTTCTCCCTGTTTGCTGTCCAATTTCTCTGTCTATTTTTACTTCAGTGAGGGCAAAGGAATGCTGACATCTTAATCTGGCTCTTCTAAAAACATGGGAATAGAAATCATTTTCCATGGTAATGGCTTCAGTGTCCACACGTGTGATTAAGACAGCAGAACAAAAGGATAATTTGCATAACATTGTTTAAGTAGACAATAACTTTTAAAGTGAAAACTGCAAGTCAGTCTACAGCTCTGATTGGGATGAATGCTGACGGTTTTGGACATGGTTGGGCTGAAATGCCACATAAGTCTCCTTTATTTTGTGTGGATGTTGGAAACAGCACCTTCTGTGTGGCAGACAGTGAGGGCGGTTATCAGTTTTAAGAAAGGAGATGAGAGAGTATTCCAACCACTGTGAAACACAATCTTCAAACCCTGTAAATGTCTTGGAAAGTAAACTCAATCCAGAAGTTACAAAACCAAATGGACTGAGCAAGATTTTGTTCTGAATGCAGAACTGAGGTCAAACTTTTTACAGCCTCACAGATAATCAAAGGATCATGTGAACGAGTAAGTAAAGCATATTCATAGTCGGCTCTGGATTCTGACAAGGATGGTCCTTGTCACCTCTCCTGTGTGCCAACCATTTTAAGGATGTTAGCAGTGGAAAATTAATGATAAAAAATAATAACTAGAAGGGCAGTCTGAGTGCACAGACCTGGTCCAGGCTTCTTTGATATGCAACTCTGCAAGCGCAACCCTTTGATACATCTGGATATATTTCCAAGAATATTCAAACTGTGTCAAAATATGGTTGCGCCTTGCTGAAGTCTCATCATCTCAGCTAGGCATCTATTATATACCTCTAAACTGCAAATATTTTAAATACTTAATATTCATTTGTGAAGACCAAAAAGAACTCTTTTATCATGTACAAATATCAGATGACTGAAAAAAATATATGTGACTATCTACATTTCCATCCATCACAACAGTGAAAAATAAACATCTTTCCACCCTTAGATTCAGATTCCTTTTTCTTGGCTCATGCTACACCCTTCTGCCAAGTTTTCTGAAAATATAGCTATTGTACAATACATTACTTGGTGGCGGTAATAATGACATTCATTATTTTTGTATTTGCCACAGTGAGTACATTTAAAGGAGCTCTATACGAAATTCAGAGCATTTGTTATCTGGACACTTTCTCAGTATGGAGGTGACTGAGGTGGGCTAAGCTAACTCAATAAACAGTGCTAACCGAAGAGAACAGTGATGACAGAGCTAACAGTGTTAACCTGGGGTTCACTAGAGAGTGGGTGCTGTGCATCCACGACGATGCAGTCTAATTATCAGAGGTAACACCCATATGAGCACAGTGAAAAGCGGCGGTGATGAGCTAACCAGTGGGACACATATATGCACTAACATGCTACAACAAACTGAACACACAGAGGCAATGTGACTTCATTCTCCACTCAGGATGTGATTCCTCCACTATATCTTTACATAGCCAATAGTGGTTTGTTGCCATCTTAATACCCTGAATGCCGCAAGCAGAAAACCCTAATTTCCTTCTTAATTTCTTTGCATTTAGTGCAGACTTCTCTCAGTGTATTCCCTGTTACATGCAATAAAACTTACTATATACTTTCGCAGTGCAGTTGTGCAACCTTTCCACACTATCTATTTCAAAATGCCATCATAGTTGTCAACATAACATCACAGAAAGGTCAGCACCCCAATCTATCCTCCTCCTGAGGCCACCTGGTAGAGTGGTAACTAGGTGCAAATTGGAAATTGCTACTGATGGACATCCACACAGCTTAACTTAGAGAAACAGAGAGTACAAAGACACAGTACAGTTAGGCTTGGTGACAGCCTGTAGATTGCCCACCTGTCATGGCAGGTACATACCACCACTGTATTATCTAATTAACATGCATTGTATAACATCTTCTGTTGTAAACAATTCTCTGAGTTTATTCAGTGTATAGATACAGTGAGCTTTGACAAGATATCATCTGAAAAAAGCAGTGTGGAGAAACACATATTTCTTTTTCCTGTATGTAAGAGACTGAACTCTGTTGAAACAATTTTCTATATCTGTTAAGCAGCCCGCCTTCTATATCTGTCTCACACAGTTCTTTGTATCAGGCAGTTTCTCTTCAATCTTAACCTGGAACATGTAGCATGTAAACATGTACTTCCCCCGATTTAGTCCCTCAGATCTTCGTCACCCTGCTCCCAACCTCACCTTTGACTTTGGTGTCAGTGTAGAATGAATTAACTGCACCATAAATACCACATCATCAGTAGGCATGCCTCTAAATAGTTACAGATAACAATCACTCATACTCAGCTGGGCTGTAACGCCAGCCCTGTCTCCCAGACAGCACTTTCATATGGAGACATGGTGAGCATCCAAAGTACAGGACTTTGTCATCTACATGTCATCGCGACTCCAGGTTCCTTTGTCTGTCTGACAGAGGGATAGATAACATGTCTAGAGAGCATGGCAAGTGTGTCAACTCGCCGGCAAACAGAAGGTCTCCAGCCTAGAATCTGCTTACAGTGAAGCGATGGTGTCCTTGTTTACCTTGTTGTCAGTACACTCTGGAATCCACAGCGTGAAATACATAAATCAGATTTAAACAATGAATTGGCCCGCTGCTGAATAGTTAGGTTAAACGCATTTCATGCCAAACAAGGCAACCTACAGGGGCAGAGACTAATGTATTAATTGACTTTTGTGGCATCCAACCAACTTAGGAAGTATGAATCATTATTACTATGTATGAAGATGTCTGTGTGCCAAAAAAATGGGGAAATTGGGCAGTGAGTGCAGTCGAAATTTTAGAGAGAACAAGGTAAAGGCAGTTTATAAAACTTCAGTGGATATAAGAACTCAATCTATCTGCCACCACATCAAAAAAGAGGAATGTGTCCATCAAAGAATGAGTCAGCGTGTTGCAATTTTGCATACATAAAGTATATTGTATCTTATCGTATTGCATCGTATCACAACGTACCGTATCGTATCACATCACATCATATCGGTAGCAACATGTCTGTGTTAAGGTTACCCAGGATGACTTCCGGTATGTGTAGCACAAGTGTAGGGAATTTCTCTAAACTAAACACATGTATTGTTTTACAGTATGACCCCTCTCTTCAAAGACAGTCATGTATATTGTTATATAAAAATACAAAACTATACAGTATATTTTCTACATCTTAGGTTCACCCTCTTAAAATCCAGTGGATAATATTAAAAATTGATTGTTAAAGACTTTACAAGGCTGGTTCTCTTTGTTCCTATTTGGCATTTTGGAGATGCATGGTTTCACCAGACAGTGATAATTTGTTACTGAGCTAACACTGGCAGATGGTGACACCTCCCCAGTCATTTCCATAAAAAGCATTTTGAGGCAGTGTGATGGAGTTTACTTAAGATGTGTGATAAGGCAAGTCATATACTGTTCTCCAGTATAATAGAACACTCAAACACCCCGATATCCAAGTGTGACATAGCACATTGAAATAATTATATCATTTCTTAATAAAACAGCAAATAGGAATGTTACAAACAACATTAACTTTCAAATGAGTATGTAGCTTCAATACATTTGTAAGGCTAACCTATTTATAATTATACAACAGTTAGTTCCAGCCCTGCAATCTGATTGGTCGAGAGACAGTAAAACCGTGATGATATTGGAGTGCAACATCACGGTTATTTCACTGTGTATGTATCACTCCGCCTCACAGCTGATTGCAATCAACAATCAAATCAAAACTGACGGTTAGTGTCAGTTAGGTCAGCAGTTGCGTTGTAGGCTAATTAATTCATCCACTGTCAAACAGCCAAAAATATGGATTTATTTCCAAAAATAAGTTTTGAATTGAACTATGAATGGTCATCAGAGGAAGATGAGGGAGAGGAGAAGCTGAATCCATCTGAGCACACATCCAGGTTTGTCAGTGTTTCATCAGCGGAGCTCAATGACTTGGAGAAAAGCAACATACTGTCAGATCTAGCCTGAGTGTCAGACTGAAGCTCCCAGAACCTTCAGTCTGACATGGCTTCCATTGAAGGCGATTTACAAGGGGGAGGGAATGTGATTTTTCCCTAACCAATCAGTAGAGATCAACGACTCACCCACAATCTGACGTCATTAGTATCCATGCCTCGGGGGTGCCGAAAACAAGCGAGCATTGCCCGTTTAAAATGTCTCCGTCGTCGTGCACGCCCAGCTGCATCGCCGTTAATCCAGTTTAGCAGCTTCCTTAATTTGGTCCTCCATTAACACGAGTAGTGGCGAAATACCTCAATAGCATCGTTAATGTGGTCTGTAGGATCTGTAGCGGTCGCCATTGTTGCTATCCTCACTAGTTACCCACCGGTAGCCTCACGTCACCAGATTCACTCTGAATTTTGTCTGGATTCTGGTTCCGGTCTAGGGAGTGGATGCGGTATTCACCAAATTCACCAAACTAAAAGTGTTCACCATAGTAAAACTTTAAATTCTGGCGCACCATTGATTTGGGGTGATGAGGGGTGTAAGAAAATCGATTAACTTAATGGCTTGGGGCTTTTCTTGTAAATTATATTCTTTAAATTAAAAGTTTCACCGCATTTTTATTAGCTTGGTGCTTTTATTTTTATGAAAAGGCACATCCATCGAATTCCGGATCTTGTCTCTTGGACAAGATGTCAAATCAGAAGGCAGAGTCGGCTGTGCCTGTGAAGTGACAGTCCACCATGCAGTCACCAGAGACTTATTTCACGGGCTGGACAATTAATGGAAACGTGCAGATAAGTGTGCATAAAGAGTAAGTGCCTTGCGCACCATGTCTGCATTACATAGCAATGGTGACGGCGGAGTCCTGAGGGAACTATTTTTGTTGGCGGAAGACAAATAAAATGCTTAAATTATCTATTTTGTCCTCATTTTTCAACATTTCTTAATCAGCCTTGCTTATTTAACTGTTGAACTGTTGTATAAAAGCAATATCACACTCGAGCTCGTGACGGCTGTGATTCAGTCATAGGCACAAGGCTGTGATTCAGTCATAGGTCATAGGCACGAGGCTGTGCTTATGACCGAATCACAGCCGTGACGATATCACAGTACAACATCACTCCCTCTCGTGTGATATTGCTTAATTAATCAGAATTGCATAGTTGATGAGAATTTGACACCTCTATTTTTAGCCAAGCTGTCATGCACTGACACTGAGCACAAATCACACCTAGGATCAGTATTTATGATGAAACCAAAGGTGATGAAAGTCTTTAAGTGTTTTGCTTTCTCTTTGCTCATTGTGCATATCATCACATGGGCAAACCTTATTTAGATTTTATATGATGATAGAAAATACCTTGATTTTGACCCCATCTCCCCATCTTGTCTTTCTGACAAGAATGACTATATTTGCTCAAAATAAATTTTAAACACCATCCAGCTACCAGTCAAAGTGGCAATTCTTATGGTAAGCTGAAGCATGTCACAGTCACTGTACATATGACACTGACATTTTGAAACTCTGGGTTGTCATGAGGTTATAAGACAAAATACAAGAAGGGGAGAAAGACAAAGAGGGGAAATGAAAGGAAAGAACAACAGAGTCAGTTGTCAAGATCAATTTTCATAGTGGGACAGACTTATTTTGGTTGCCTTAGTTACCACATTTTGAGAACAACTGATCACTCACAGAGTCAAAGAAGAGGGAGAGCCTCTGATGTGCAAAGAGCATTGGATAAGGAGTCAATTATTCAACTGTCCAAATATCATTTCTCTGTCTCCATTCACATGCTCCCTTGTCCGCTCTGTCTCTCTCTTGTCTGTAATGGCTCTCCTCTGGCTGAATACTGTAGCCTCTCCAATTTGCTGGTCTTTCAACTAAAACCAGAAAGAGTGCTTGGGAGAGAATGACAAGTCGACAGACAGAGGGGCAGCAAGATGTAATAGAATTTGGGAAATACTGACAATGTTCTGGGTTGTTGATCTGGGTTCCCTTACACTTACCACTGATGCAACCCATTCTCAGCGTGACAGAGCGTCAGCATTTGACGGCAATACCAACGCAAGGCACCCTTTAGCATCTATATTAGACGCGCCTGTCTTTCAATTACCTCAAATGTAAACTCATCTGTGGCAATATTAAACGCCCAAAGCCACTGACATCTAAAGACCAAGAAAGTCCACGTAGAGGGGACGTCTAGGTGGATGGGTAGGAGGAACAAACAAATGACCGCACCCAGGAGAAGATTGTTCATGTCCCATGTGAAACCAAAAGCCAACATAATTTTAACCCAGCCCATGATCTTTTCCTGAACCAAACCAAGTGCTTTTGTTGCCTTAACCGAACCAAGGAGTTTTGGTGACAAGTTTAAAGGAGCTATATGTAAGAAATCTAAAGCAAATAGTCATAAAATCATCCTAATATGTCACAGAGACGAAGGAATAATGTTAATATAACATACTGATCTCACCGACAACAATAGTACAGCCAGAATACTCGCATTTAAAAAAAAAAATTATGGTCAGCAAATCATGTTTATGTTTTGAATTTGTGTTTTGGCCTGTTGCGCCACCCACCGCCGTCTACCAGTCACGCAGTCAGTAGAGTCTCAGCATCAGTTACAGTTACGACTGAGCTACAGCAGCATGGCAAGCAGCATTAGCAGTGTCCCAGTACATAGCATTAGCAGCCGGCTCCTCCTCAGCTGTATCCCGGCAAGCAGCATTAGCAGTGTCCCAGTACATAGCATTAGCAGCCGGCTCCTCCTCAGCTGTATCCCGGCAGCAGTGTTAGCAGCAGAGAAGCCAGACTTGTTCGACCGGTCCGCTGGAAAACCGAAGATCAAGGACGCGGCAACACGGCCCTGCCACAGCAGCTGCCCGTGGGCAAACAAATCAGTCTCCAGCGTGCCACAGCAGTATTTTGAATTTGAGTGCAGTAACCATTTTGGCTACATCCTTACATACAGCGTCTTTAAAACTGATGCTAAAGGAGTGCCTAGGGCATCATAGTTGAAGCATGGTGCCAATTTGTAGTTTTTGACAAGGGAGTAAGAATGTGTGGATTGACAATGAAAAATTAATTTCAAAAGTCCAGATCTGAGGCAAGGTGAGCTGTCCTCTGTCACTCATATAGTGCAAAAACTAGGCTGTATTTAGGACCAGCTTTGAGCTATCATCAGCAAGCTAACATGCTTTTAATAATAATGAACATGTAACAAGCATTTAATATACCACGTTCACCATCGTAGCTTGGCATGTTAGCAACCAAAGTACTAGGAAAAAATAACATTTTTTAAGGCCCAGTGTGTAGGATTTAGTCACATCTAGCAGTGAGACAGCAGAACTGAAGCTGGTCTAGAACCAATGTTTGGTTTGTCCCTTCTGGGCTACTGTAGAACAACATGGCAAACTCCATAGAAGGGGACTGCTCCAGATGTAGATATAAAATGCTCATTCTAAGGTAATGGAAACACAGCAATTCCTGTTTTCAGTTGATTATAAACTAATTAATATATAGTTATAGATATTATAACTACAGTGGGGCAGTGGTTAGCATTGTCGCCTCACAGCAAGAGGATTCTTGGTTCAAACCCTGGGTGTGGGGTTGTGAGCATGAACAGCTGTCTGCCTCTATATGTGAGCCCTGCAATAGTCTGGCGACCTGTCCAGGATGTACCCTGCCTCTTGCCCAACATCACCTGGGGTAGGCTCCAGCTCCCCCACGACCCCTAACAGGATTAGCGGTTACAGAAAATGACTGAATCAATGTTATATACCATTGCTGCCAATAGATGCCTCTTTTTGTTGCTAGATGGTAAGTTAAGGTATCACTAAGGCTTTCACAATTAATCATCTCTCCTCATCAATTAAAAACCAACCTCATAGAGGCGCTAAAGGAAAATCAAGGGATCATCAACGTCACTGGGATTCTGGGAGCCATAAATATCTGAACAAAAACTGTTCTAATCTATAAAGTAGATGCTGAACTATTTTACTGAATAATAATATTCATCCTCTGAGGGCAATTAATGTCCCTCTAAAATTTCATGGAAATCCGTCCAATATTTGTTGAGATAATTCAGTTAGGACCAAAGTGATGGACCGACTGACAGGCCGACATTACAATCTCCAGAGGTGAACACTGAAGAGAAGAAAACTTGTATGCTGTAATCTAATTGCACATAGTAATTCTACATCACTGCTTGTAACCTCTTTTGCACTCTAAATCGTTTTTGAGTCATCAATTATATAATTTTTGTAACAAATTGAGTGCAGCTGCCTGGATACTTAGATGGTGCCTAACTCTGTGTGGAAGGGGATATGGTATGTAAATGCATAAATCACATGGATAACACATCAGATTACAGACAAACTGTGCTGCCAGTGCTACAGTGTGACAAATGTGACACAAGTTCATCTGAAGAAAGTATCAGTAACAAGGAGCAAAATGTTTAATGAATCTGTCTGTCCTCGAGCTTTAACAATGTCCCTCTCCAGACACAAGATAGCTCTGTTCTGTGTTGTCATGACAATTTTATTCATCTTTAAAAACACAATCAAGAGGTTTGCTACATCCACCTCTTTTTAAATCCCTCATCCTCCCTTGAAATATAGGTACATCTCTCACATCGGCTGGGCTCGTGTTTTGTTGTCTTTATGTATATTAGTGAAGGCTCTGTAGATACCATATTTAAATGCTGGAAACATACACAAACAGCTGGAGATCCAATTAAAAGTAGGCAGCAAAAGTTTCACAGACAATTAGTATATATGCAACCTTGCTCCTGCACTCCGGTCTCAGTGTCATTTCAGCGTACAATGTGTTAGCCTCACCCAGAGATGGTGGCATGCTATTGCCTTGGGTGCATATCCACCTTACCAGTTTAATTGAACAGCTGCTCAGCATCTAGATTCATACACACATACCTGCTTCCTTGAGTCTGATAGCTCCTTTATTGTGACAAATATGGGGGCAATTTATTGGTCTCCCTGGACAGTAAAGAGAAGGTTACATGCAGCACCAGAGCTTTAATTGCATTGTCAGGAGAAGGTAATGTCTAGCCATGGCAGCTCTGATGTGTGCACATAAACTCAGTGCATGTACACACTCACACAACACCTACAGTTTGTATGCACACACTGTTTTTTGTCTGAATAAATGTGCATACACATGCACACACTTCACACGCACACACACACATTGTGCTCTCAAGAAAATAAGATATTTTGTCAAGGTCCTCTTTCTATGGATTCTCTCTTTTTTCCATCGGTTACACTTCGCTGCAGCCAACATAGGACAGGCTCAGACACACAAGTGTTTGCAGGGGCTTTATACTGATAACACTGTCAGAGCATCAGGTGGATTAATCAAGTTATCATGTCAACAAATACTTTGACAAATATCTACTTTTATCTGTCAGTCTGTTATTTTGGGAATACGAAGCTGTCTTGTGCAATTAATGTACCAAGAAAAACAGGTTTGGTTTAGAGGAAAAATTAGCATCTCAGTTTCATTTTTTAAAAGACAATGGCATGAAATACAATAAATAAAATACACACTGGAGCATGATGGATCCCCATACTCATATCAGAATAATATCTTTGTTTTTAGGTCGAATATAATTAGCGAGACTTCTAATATGAGGCTTTGCAGACATTTGCATTAAACTCAAAGCACAAGCCAAACCTACTTGCATCAGTATTCACCATAGTATGATGTCAATAATGACTAGGCACGTGTACAGGGACACTGGAAGTCAGTCAGAGTTGGGGGCACTGAGAGAAATTTGCTGTATAATGACCTCATACAAAAAGCAACACAACATTAAGGGTTTCTGCATTACTTTCAATGGTCACAACTTTGATCAAATAGTTAGTGAAGGTAAGTCAGTTGTTCCCAACTGGTGGGTCGCGGTCCAAAAGTGGGTCCCAAGTCCATTCTGAATGGGCTGCAAGTGACTCACAGAAGTGCTGTTTCTTGCTGTAGAGTGAGTGAATGACAGACCGCTACCTGACAGAGAGAAAATTAGCTCAACGGCATGACCAAAGGCAAGTATGACGCAGGATATATTAAACTGTAAGGACCTTGAACTAATGACTAAGGAAAAATCTGGACCCTGTGGTTGGACCAGTCGGGAACCACTGCTCTAAATCATACTTTTAACCCACTACACGTCTGTGGTGGTGTATTTATCTGCAGAGACTGCATGCCTTCCTTTTCCTGTTATTTTGCTGCTGTTCGGGAAGTTCTTGAGCACAGCGTGCAGGTAAAGTCAGGACTTTATAAAAAGGTAGCAACCAGGTGCTGACTGAAATAGCATGCATCAAAAAGGAAGCTATGAAAATCCCAGACACAGCGCCAAAAAAACGCAAAATAGCGAGGCAAAACGCCAAGAGGACAAAGCTCATTCCAAAGCAAAGTGGCTGTGGGGTTTGCCTTCATTTTTACTTAGTTGGCAATACCAATGTTTCCTGCATAGTACCATGCCTTCAACAAATATTTCACCTATTTTAGAACTATGTACATGACGACAGCCATTTCATACAGGACACAAGTGGGTTCACAGATCTGTCATTGCATGTTTAACCTACATTGGACCTGTTAATGTGAGAAAGCTGTCACTGCTGTCAAAGCTGTCAACAGAAACTCCAGTCTGCAGTGACAAACCTGACAGGCTAAATTATCAAAAGTGTCTCTACTTCAATCCATATTATTTCTATCTCAAACTTTCTTTCTCTCAGTGGAGTCCATTACATGACATCTGATGAATATATCCCATGTTAGCTGAGTGTGAGAGCATGATAACAGTTTATAATAAGCACTAAACACAAAGCTGAGTGGATGCTGGATGCTGACAGGGACGTCATTAGTGATGCGAGTATGTGGTCATGAAAATACTGAATACCTGATGACAGCGCTAGATGCAAAGTTAAAGGATCACCTAAGCGTTTACAGTTCATCCTGTAAGAGACATAAATAAGTGTACCAAATGTCAAGGTGATCCAATCAATCCAATAGTTGTTGAGACATTCCACTCAAATCCGAAAATGACAACCTTTTGGTGGCATTTCAGGGAAAACTCATGGCATCATCAAAATAATCTGGATAAACTATTCAGAAGATGTTTAGGTGTTTAATATTATGTAAACAGGTTGTGCAATATCTCAGTAAAACCTTGACCTGCTTGTGGCGCTATAAAAAGGTCAGTGCATTACCAAAGTCATTGTGACCCATTTCTTCGGCAGCTCTGACATCTGTACCAAATATTGCGGCAATTAGTCCTGCACTTATGTGACATGTCTTTAAAATAAAAACCAGCCTGCTAGTGGAGGAATAGGAAATGAAAGTGAAGAGTGATCAACTAGCATTTGGTCAAAGAATATGATCTGCATTTTCGATAATAGTAAATGTTGTGAAAGTTATAACTGCCCAAATGTGTTCTTATTTTGTGAGTGGAGTCTGTGCTGATCCATTAACTACTTTCGCATTGTTCTATTTCACACCGGCTTTGACTTTTAATTGGGTATTTAAAGGCTTGACCTGTCTTAGTGGATCTTTAATGGATCTCCACACTCTGGTTGTCAGTTCTACCTTACTTTGAATTGCCCTTCTGATTGGTGCAGTGTCTTAGTTAAATAGACTAGATGACAAAGTTTCATTTGGACAAATTGCAAACAAACTAAATAATTTTTTATATTATTTTCAAATTTGTTGGTTTCATTTGTTTTGTTGCCATTCTCACGGTTTAATACTGAACCAATTATAAACGGCCACTTTTAAACATGTGTTTTAACACACCGACTGAGTCATTTAATTAATGGGGTTCTTGAGGGATGAAAGGGACTTAATGAGGCTTCATCATCTCTTGAGATGGCATAATGTAGTACACGTTTTCATTCATGGTGTTTGACAGTTTATTTCTGCCACTGTCTACTCTGAGGATATAAAAAAACATTAGAAATGAAAAGAAAGCTTTAAATCTGCAAACCACCACTTAGTACAGGTGCATTTATTGTGAGTGATTCACTGCTGCCTGTTTGGATGTGTGAATAAAATAAGAGCAGAGCCAAATCTGTCTTTGCTCATATGCAGCTATGCTACTGTTCTGTGACTTTCATGTTATATACCAAAAAACAGAAGCAAGGGAGGCTAGGTGGATGGCCACATAAGCCCATAACCATACCATAAAAGTGGTTCTCAAGTAGTGTGTGCTGAGATGCCAATCCAGGTGTGCTGTGGGATTTTGTAATAACCATCCATTATTATTGCAATATTCAACTGTGCCTATACAAAACGTCATGAATGAATTTTGAATTGGCTGTTTCAGTATGTTGTGTGCACCCATTTCCTAATAAAGAGGTGAACTCTGTCTAAAAAATGTAATTTAATTCAATTCTATTTTATTATATTGAAAAAAAAACAACCCTTCACTGGTGACCTATTTCTCCATTTGTGTGTGGGAATTATGAGTGTGTGACACATCAAAAGCCCTGATTGGCAGCCAGTGTGAGAGATGATAACATTTAAAAGGAGAAAGCCGTGAGTGGGACAGTAGATCACTTACTGTATGGAGCAAATCACAACAAAGCACCAGCTAAGACAACCAACAACTGAAAGAAGAGAAAGAAATTATGGATTAAATTACGGCAGAATTATGGATGCCACAGTGAGGATACTTTCCTACCACTTATTAAACTCTTGAAACAGCTGTGTTACCAGTTAGACCAGACATTTTATAAGAAAAAATATTGGTTGATGCTGATCAGCAATTCACACCAATGCAACTAGATCAGACTGTGTATCATCTCTATGCAACAACTCTCTGTAATTCCGTTCTGATTTCCATCTTTTCAGGCTTATTTTGCAGCTGATTATAATGTGTAGCTTCTTAAAATATGAATGAGGATAGTGATAGTGAGATATTGCCGACAGTTGCATTTGTAGAAGTGCGAAAAACACAAACGAAACACGCATCAAATGGACTGTATTCATAACCAATATGGCACAGTAATATAAATAACCAGCACCAATTAAGGGGAGGAGGGCATTAGCACATACAGCGAGCAGTAGCAGCGACCCACCATCTGACACCAGCACACCATGAGGACGGAAAAGGAGGGTTCAGCAGGGATGGAGCACCTGCAACAACAAGCAAACACGCCGTCTGCGGTCATTTTGACTTGACCAGCGGACTTCACAATTAGCGTTGCAAAATTCTGGGAATTTTCAAAAATGGAAACTTTCCATGGGAATTTATGGTAATTAATGGGAATTTATGGGAATAAATGGGAATAAACTGGGAATTTTCAAAATTGATGGTTGGCTCTTCATAGGGAACTTAAATATAGTTGAGGAAAGTTATATTTTAGCATAATCTTGACTAAAACAAACAGATGCCATTCAAATACACTTGAATATCCATGCCATTCCTCAACCACATGCACAGAGCACACTGCTTACTGCATGGCTATTGAGACCACACCCCCTACTGGCACTGTGCATGCCTCCATCACATGTACAGAAGATTTCTAGAAGACTGGACCACACTTTTGAGCCTGAAGCACAAATACTATTGAAGGCACACATTTGAGCCTGTGGACTAAACAAAGTGAAGTAAGTTTTGATGATATTATGGGGAAATATATTTATTAAATATTTAAATTGCAACTATAACATACAAATGTATTCATCTAGTAGCTAGCAATCTGATAAGTTAGATGCTAAATAAGCCATAGCTAGCATAACATAAGGCAGATGCTAGCTACCACATGTGGCTGTTTTTTTCAGAGGATTGCTTGAAGGAAGATTCGCATGTTTAATGGGACATTTTGGAGGGAGAGTGGCTTTTTTCATTTAACATTTTGAATGGGACTTTGTGGAGATTTTTGGTTGGGGGGGTGCATTTTTGAATGAGTGGGGGTGGGAGATGGGTAACATTGAACCCAACATTCCTGTTTTTGTTCATCCATGAAACAAGTAATTAAAACATGTTCTGTTCTGCTTACAAATAAATCTGTTGAAATATCTGTTGAAAACATTTTGTATGGATGTTTTCTTATGACTTCTGTTTATATTTATGCTTGGATATAATATATTCCCAGTTAGTTCCCCTAAATTCCCATTAATTCCCATTAATTCCCATAATTCCCATTATTCCCATGGAAGTTTCCAATATGGAATATTTCCAAAATTCCCAAGCTTAACTTCCCATGGAAATTTACTGGAAACTTTCCGAAAATACCGGAAATTTTCCGCCCCTTTGCAACCCTATTCACAATAAGACTATTGGCTGTTGAAACAGGTAACACCACTGCAATTTTTCTCTGTAACATTCTCAAACAGTTTCATCTCGTTGCGAATCTTTGGTCATAAGTGGGCATTAGATGAAGTTGCAGACGACAGGCCTGTCAACTTCTTAGCAATGTAACGAACTCCTTTTGCCTCATTAACTTTGTAAGGTTCAGTGTTAGCACTGGGTCTAAATCTGTAATATTGCCAAATAGGCACTTTGCTTTTTGCTCTGACACAAAATCCACCATCATCTGCTGCTGCGGCTGCTGCTGCACAGATAACTTTCAGTTTATTAGTCCATCAACCGACTAAGAACTTTTTTTTTTACATAAAGTGAAAATGACAGTGGAGGAGGCGGGCCAGTAGTGTAATCTGTGTATGCCAAAACACATTGTAATACTGGTAACACTGACTACTGAGAAAGTCTAGGCAGAGTGCCTGGAGTGCAACAAGAGAAAGGACAAAACCAACAGATGCACAAATGTGTTGTGTGGTTTTTGTTAAAGGGTATTAAGGCAAGTTCCTGAACAACCTCGCCTCCCCCAGAATATTCACGGTTGGCTTGTGGTCAACGAATCTACAAACAATACAAAACAAATCCCCAAAAAGGTCATTGTAAATCCATGAATACAGTATTAGAAGAGAACTGATCTCTCAAAGAAAACTTTAGTGCCCTGATAACTGATGGATTCAAAAACACAATTTCTTCTGAAACTGTAGCATCAGAGAAACTGAAGAAGCAACTGAAGAAGAGAGGCGAAACATCTTCAAGAAACAAAACCAAGTCCAGTTGCCTAAGATATTAGCACTTACGATTACCATGACTTGGATGACAGAGAATCTTCACCGAGATCAGAGAAATTATGTATTCAGCAAAGACTCCCAAAATTTTTCTACATAATTACAATTTATCCATGTCATAAGAAATCTCAAAGAGACAAAAAAAACTTTAAAAGAGCATATGGCTTATTGCTTACTTTACCTAGCTTTATTTTGCTGGAATTTGTGGGTGTTTGGAAGTCTTTAAAGTGCTCAGAGGAGTAAAGCAAACTCTAACTGAATATGACATAATGAGTGCCAGAAAGAAGTGAAAAGTCTAATGCATAACTCTCTAATTGGTGTCTGATTTGGCATGGGGGTGGAAGACCACCAGAAGGATAGAGCACAACTGGGGATAGAAGCAATAAATAGGAAGGAGCAGATGGTCTACTCCAGAGGACAGACACCCAAATGCATGCAACAAACTGGACACCATAAAAGCTGGAAGTAGGTGTGTGTGTGTGTGTGTGTGTGTGTGTGTGTGTGTGTGTGTGTGTGTGTGAGATGGAGAGAGGGGAAGCGAGACTGTGTCACAAGTTGTCCCTGAAGTATGAGTCCTTATGCATGAGGCAAATAAGTTCTATAACATAATTTTATTGGGGTGTTTTTGTGGTCTACATTTTAGAAAACAGTCACTAAATTTTGCACAAATCTTCAAAGTGTCAAATATGATGCAGCTCACACATTTTTTTGTCTTTTCCAATTTTATATACAAAAAAATCTACATTACCTGTAGCATGGGCAACATGTTCAGTTGCAAGTCAAAGCAACATTTGAGATGTCACCAGCAGTTTTATAAAAACAGACTGTGATCAAAATAAAATGCAAAGACAGAGATTTTATTTTCCTGTTTGAAAATATGCAGCTGCACAACAGTTACACCTCCAAAACACTAGTCGGGGCAGGGTTTCTGTGAAGTGCTGTAAAGTTTAGTTGATTCAAAACATACATGAAACATGGCTTAGTAGTGACAGTTTCAAACACAAGTACACAAATCGGCTTCACTACAATGCTGGACAATTTTTTCCCACAAATACATGCTAATGTTTTTAGCACAAGCCTATGGCATTTTACATTGTATAAATTAGCCGACTTTTTGTCTACTCATATGAAGCCAGGGACAACGCAACATTTAACAGAGGTAACGTTAGAAAATTTGCTCCCATTACAACTTACAAGGTTCACAGAAAAAACAACTGTCTCATACTAAACACATTTTCCAAACAAATATAACATGCTAACATTATTAGCACAAGTCATTTTACATTGTATAAATTAGCCTAGTGACAAATAAAATGCTATTTTTGTGGAGGCTTTATTGTCCTCACAATTTATTGATTCCTATCTGTGAAATTAAAGGAGCTATATGTAAGAAATATAAAGCAAACAGTCGTAAAATCATCCTAATATGTCACAGAGACTAAGGAATAATGTTAATATAACATACTGATCGTATAGTATAGTATAGTATAGTATATAGAATAGTACAGCCAGAATTTTCGCATTTAAAAAAAAAAATTACGGTCCGCAAATCATGTTTCTGTTTTGGCCTGTTGCGCCACCCACCGCCATCTACCAGTCACACAGTCAGTAGAGTCTCAGCATCAGTTACAGTTACAACTGAGCTACAGCAGCACGGCAAGCAGCATTAGCAGTAGGGTTGGGCGATATGTTAAAAATTTCCAACCAGCCACCGTTAGCCCATCAACCGGCAGTTGCCGATATATTCGGCATTTGTGTGTGTGGCGGAGAAAAAAAAAAGAGGAGGGATGTTGCATTCATGTGATGTCGGAAAGAATCGAAAAATGACTTTCAGAATGGGATAATTCACATTAACGCCACCTTATGTCGCTCATGTCAGAAAAACAACTCGGCAACTCAGATCTCCCGACACCACGTGAATGCAGCAAAAAAATGCAGCGTGCTTTGCGAGCCCACTCATGTCCAACATGGCACGGAAATATCTGTGCATACCGGCAACAAACACGCCATCAGACAGGGTGTTTAGCACGGCTGGTAACATTGTTAACCATATACGCATATGAATTCACGTTACGGCCGGGTTTCACCGGCAGCAAACATAAGCGTCACGTCAAGCGTCTTGTTTACCGTTTGCTGAGCCATGATAGTTGAAGCATTTTCCACCTAAGTTATTACATAATTTGAGTAATCTACAAGTTTATTGTACTGTTTCTCATCTACTCGCTTTCAAATGTCCACCACGGACATTTACACGTCACGGACAAACATGGGTAAATGCATGAAAAAAAATCATCACATATCACCTCTGATAATGGTTTATTCATTTAAAAACACATTGTGCTCGTTTAACACACTATTTCATGTAGTTTGTATCTGCTGGAGGGTCGCGTAGAGGAGTGTAGCGCGACAAAAACAGAAGAGCATCCTAAAATAGAGAGTTGTTGCGCGGCAGACGGGGGTTGTAGCACCGCTCCCGTTGCCGGTGCAGTCGCTGATTGATTGATTAACGGGGGCGAGCTGCTACGGGACTCGCGCTGCAGACATGTCGCGCCGCTCCCGTTGCCGGTGGACCCCGGCCGTAACTTTCAGCTCCGCCATCACTGACGTGTTTTGTGAAAGACTCGTCGGAAATCAGTGTGAAGCTGCCAGTTCCAATACACACACTTTGAATTGTGCTCTACATAGTTATTATGGACTATATCTACCGAGTTTCATTCTGTGGAGACAGACCATTAATTTAGCAAAATAAAATGACAAAAATCGCCCAAAAAAATCACCAAAAATGAAACCAACCGTGATGGACTCAGCCAATGAGCAATTGGCGATATATTCGTCCAATCACCCAAGCCTCATTAGCAGTGTCCCAGTACATAGCATTAGCAGCCGGCTCTTCCTCAGCTGTATCCTGGCAGCAGCGTTAGCGGCAGCGTTAGCGGCAGCGTTAGCAGCAGAGAAGCCGGACTTGTTCAAACGGTCCCCTGGAAAACTGAAGATCAAAGATGCGGTGACACGGCCCTGCCACAACAGCCGCCCGTGTGCAAACAAATCAGTCTCCAGCATGCCGCTGTCCAGCAACCTCGATCTGTAGGGGAGGGGGGGCGGTCACGACTCGCGGCAGTATTTTGAATTTGAGTGCAGTAACCGTTTTGGCCGCATTCTTACATACGGCACCTTTAAAGTAAATAAAACCCTTGTTTCCACTGAGGGTAATGGTTTCAGCTTACAAAAACAGTCAGGAGGTCTGCATCACCGCGACGTGTAGTTACATTTCTGGGGAGGTGCACATCAGAACAGGACTCTAAAAGGTGTTGCTGGAGAATTTATGAGTAAGTCAATGGGGCGGAGCTGTGCAGAGAGTGTGAGAGAGGAGAGATGCACACTGGTATGCGTCATGTAACGCAACTTGACCCTTTATCGATATAAACGGTGTTGTCTAAATTTGTATCTTGCTTGAAAATATATCATTATCGCACAGTCGTTATATCACCCAGCCCTACTGTACAATTGTCAGCAGCTCTTTCATATTCACTCTTCACTCTCTCCCAGATATCTGAGGAATTCTTGCCACAAGAGAATCCTATTTACTGTAAAATGCTGTGAATAGTTTCCTCTCTTTCTGATGGATTTTAATGCCATCAATGACAATGACTTTACTGTACCCAAAGGAACGTTGGGATTACACATACTGCACTTAACAACCACCCACCTGCATCATTGGTTTCTGTTTGACATTACCTCAGGCTGTCTGCTTTTAGTAGACTGAGTTTAGGATTTTGCCACTGCACTAGTAATGATTCATTAAGCGTTACATATAAGCTGTGTGTTAATGGAGTAGGTGTGCTTTCTCTTTTGGTAAATAAATTGATCTTCAGAATGGATTTAATGAATGCCTTCCAACTATGGCTCCAATGGCATTTAGGAATCCTGCTGTGTAAAAGAAATCTACTTTCACTGGTGCTGATTTTGTCTGCTGCCTGTGGGGATTGGGTTTGGTGTCCCCGTTGCTTTAGCATTGTATTTAGTCCACAAGCAGCGCGGGAGTGATCGACCATAATTGGCTGTTATGCAAATTTAAAAAAGGTGCAAATTGCGAGTGGTATCTGTGCTTTTTTTTTAAATATAATTTCAAAAATGGATGTAGAGACACTATGATGCTGATGAGAGTAGTAGAGAGCTACAGTTGTGCTGTTAAACTAACTGCCAGACCTATAATAGGGCATGTGTGGGCAATAAGGCGAAGGACAGGCGCTGGCCAAACCACACTGACCTCTTGCAGCCCATTTATTGTTGTGCATTTAAAATTTAGTGACTCTTTAGGCTTTAAAGATGCTACACAACCTGTTTTACTCATTACTGTCATCTTCCATCAAACCACATGCAAGGACAGATTAATTGGATAAACAGTACAAAAGGGCAGAGGTAGAGGGCCACAAATGAAGCTAATTTTCAAAACACTGTGTTTGTGAAAGACTTTTAGTGTTGCAGAGTGTTTGGAGAGCTGGGCAGAAGGTGTCAACACCTGATGTAATAGTGGAGTCTCTCCTGTTGAAGGAGACCAGACGGACTACGGTGGGAGCACATGTTCATCTCCATTCGGGACCAAGGCTGGCAGACGTCAGATTTAATTCCCCAGGTAATCCAGCTGTTAAGAATGTTTTTGGTTTCCAGTTAAGCAATCTGTGTTTTCCAGGTCTTGCAATCCAGATTTGGTCCAGGTGGGCAATTTAGACTGAACAGTGTTTGGAGTACACAAAAACACACAAGCTTATGCGTACACATGACAATCACACACCCTTACACGTGCACACACCAGCAGTTTGTCATTAATTCAGTCTTGCACTGAGCACAAAAATACTCTCATACCTTCAACATTAACACTGTTATCTACTAAAAAATATTTTAAAAGTTAGTCTCACAGCAAAGTAGAAGAGAACGGCTACACTGTGTTCAACCATCTCGCCACACCAGATGTTTGTAGTTTAGAGTATTAAATCAGATATTAAAAGTAGAAAACATGGTCAGAGCTAACAAAATGAGTTCAGAGGATTCACAGACTTTTATCTCATTCATTATCAAAGGACGCTAAAGCAAAGCAAAAACTCGTCAGAAGACCAGGAATATTCTTTAATGCTCTAATCTGTCAGTTCTTGCATTCTGTGCTTATGCGATTGAAAAAATCCTCCATTTCACAGCTGCAGGACTTAATAATTCAGAAATCCAGCAGAAGTAATACAAAGGACAAACAGTTAGAAATGAAGACAGTGTGGGTCTAGGACACATCAAACAAGGTCATCATAAGTGCAGAACTGAAAGCATTGTAAGCAGAAGATCAACTTTTGAAAATAAGGTTTTTCAGCCTGTGTAACCTTCAAAATCCACATATGAAAAAAAAAATAGTAATAATGGTTCTGTGGACAGACATTGAGAAATAGATGACAGATGACATTGTAAAACTGATCAATGGGCAGGTACAAATGTTGAACATACTGTAAGTCACTGTGTGCATTAGATTTCATTCAAAATGACAAAATGTTAAGTTTAGGTATTTTACCCCTTGATCTTTAAGCACAGATAGAGCCCTCTAAAGCCCCATTTCCACCAAACACTTTTGCTATGGTTCCTTTAGAACCAAAAGTAATCCTTCAGACATGGTACCTAAACCCTAGCATTTCCACCACAAACAGTGCTCTTAAATGTGGGCAGCGTTGTTGTCACTCACTGCTCCGTCCCGCACTCACTATATTTCCTCCTTTATCAGTTTCCACCTCATTTGTCATCCACAGAACGAGGTTGCACGCCGACATTTTCATAACAAAATAAAACAGGCGGCAGTGAGAGTCTCTCTCCATGGGATTTTTAAAAATAGCAGGTTTGTGCATTTAGTCTTTCTCAGACAAGCTCAGGAGTTTAGTGTTGCCGGAGCCCACAGGAACGACAAAACCAGCCACAACTCAGCCCTGAACAGAGTGACCGTCCACTATTGAGCAATCACTGGACTGCAGTGTTCACAGCTCCACCTCAGATCTGTGTGCTAGGTACCCCAACAGAGGGGGGACCAAAAATGGGGACATACAGAATGGTTCCATTGGTACCATCCACAACTTTTCACAGAGGAAACAAACAAACAAACAAACAAACAAACAAAAAAAATGCAAAGAACTGAAACATACTGCTTGGTGGAAACAGGGCTAAACAGAACAGAGTTCACCAGTCTCTGCAACCCGTGGGAGAGCAGAAAAATCTCTGTCTCATAGCTCCCAACAGTCAGCGGATCCCAAAGGCCTGTTCAATTATCAGGCAGGTAGTAGACATGAGGATCTGCCACGGATAAGACCAAGGCAGGAGGAGCTGTGATACATCTACAGAAAAAATGACGAGACCATCCCTGTCCAAAGGTTGTCATTTTAGTTGTGCTGTTGCTCTGGTATTGTGCATTAGAAAAAGTAGTGCCACATATTTTTGTAATTTATTCACTATATTAGACATGTTTTTTCTTATTAAAAGACTGATGTATATGATATTTGTAAGTGCTGACATTTGGATTTATTTAGTTTGTGAATTTTGGGTCGGCACCCTGTGATTTTTCAAACGGAGAGTCGAGCACGTCAATTCTTTTGTTTATGTTTTTTCTTTTAATTTGCATATCCTAACTGATTTGTATGACATACGATCAAGAATGCACCTCACATGTAGCTTATAAGAAACAAAACTATGTGGGTCTTCAAGAAAAGACATTTGCATTTTCTTTCTAGCTATGTGACCTTATCCTAGAGGGACTGCATAATCCTCAGAAAATACTTTATGTCAAGTCATTTTCAATACTGAATGTCCAAACCTCTGTGTTGCATTCTGATTGATTTTCTTGGGGTCTGAATGCTATTGTCCTCTTATCCCTGTCTCTCTACAAGGTATTTTAACCTGTTGACACATGAGATTAAAACATATCCCCCATAATCCAATTTTCTTTGCTAACACCACAGCTTGTCTAATTCTGTATGAAACAGCTAAAACATGTTTTGTGTCAGTGGTGTGTAAAATTACCTTCGGGTGGTTTCATGCAACCCATTGACATTCAAAAGGAAAAAAAAAAAAAGATGTGTTTCCCCAGTTGTGACAGACAAGAAGCTGTTATTTGGTTGAAGGCAGTGTCATGCCTTTTGCTATGCTTAGCATGTTTGTGGCTCACATTTGCACAGCGACAGAACTTAATGTGTTACAGCAGTTGATTCGACATCACTTTGTTGACTATATTGAAGCATGTAGGAAGATCTTCAAGATCTCACGAACATATTATATCAAGGTGTACAGAAGTGGTTTAAAAGTCAGTTCCTTTTCTTACAATACAGCAAAGTTATGGTGTCACCACAGTTATGATGCTCATTGAATTTTGCCTATTTCTTTCATAGAAATCTCAGAAACCATCTGCTATTGGTCTGACGTCGCTAAGCCTCTGGGGTTGGGGAGGGAATCACCAGAGGATCCATGATATGATATTATCAAAATACTTAAGTCATGATTAAAATATTTTGCGATATGCTGAGTATTGCCATAAAATATACTGTGATATATTGCAATTTGTTACCTTTCTCCAACTGTAAATTATGTCCCTGTAGGAAAACCCTGTCAACATCTGTTTAAAGTCTCTTCATCTCATTTAAGCCATTTTTTGGCAGTAAAATGTATCTAGTGGGCTGAAAAGGCAATTGATTATATCATTATGGTAGGCTACCTAAAGTTTAATTTGTATTAGTAATATTAGTAATTTATATAATCAAAAACAGATACTTGGCACTGTGTGGCGACACGATATTGTCACGCAAAAATATTGCGATACTGTGCTGTATTAACCCTCCTCCCCTCCCAGGGGATATCAGGGCCAAGAATTCCTTTTCATGCGCTGGTTATATTGGCTTACTTGTAAAAAGATATCTGCATATGAATACAGACAATGTTTTTTTTTTATATATAGCAAAGGTAAATTGTCATCAGATAGCCACTGGGTTCCAAGATTGTATTTCAACCAATGCCTTCCACCTCTTCAGATGGCGGTTCGGAACGGAAATGGAAACCAAAACACTTTTGTTGCCAAAATCTCGTCTACTGATTCTGCAAACATATGCAGATATTTGTTTATAGAGGTTACCTCCAGAATTGTAAACTGGTAAAGATACCAGCTATGTGTGTAGCCAATTGTCATGATGGGACAGCTGGTGCTTGTTCTGTAGTTGTGAATTTGTGCAACTGAGTTAATTACAACATTTAATATTTGGACAGTTAATGTTTCAAGGCACTGTAGGATTGAGATATCTGAGCCTTTATCTGTTAAAAAGCAAATATTCTTCAAGTACTATACTGAGATGATAAAAGAGATGGCCCTGTGATGGGCAATCATCTTTAATAATGATCTCACCTCTTATCAAGAGAGAAAGCAACTAATCAGTAAACACACCTGGTGCAATGTTTGGCTGGAACAATAACCTGGACTGTGTCCAAAATCACTTCTTTGTTAACTAATTCACTACTCCCTATACTGTACATAATAAACACTTCATAATTTAGTCTGTAATGAGAAGTAAATTAAGATTTCATGCCTGCTTTGGACACCTTTTTTTATTCCATTGTGTGGATTTTTTTAGGGAATTGTAGGGCATAAATTTCACACTAAGAAGTTGGACATTTAATTAAAATGGTAAAGTGGGAGCAGATATGGAGTTTAGACATAAGGCTGCATTCCTTTAACTGTCAATGGCACATAATTAAACACAACTGATCTAGAGTGAAGAAACAAATTTTATTTTATTTTATCTTTCTCAAAAGTCAGTTGCCTTTCAATGCTGCCTGGCACTATTACAAAACACCATATCTGGGCATAGCATCTACAGTGTTGTAAGTTTCGGGAGAAATTGTGGTTATGGCAAATAAACTATGGTTACAATTAGGTAACTGAAACACTTGGTAAAGTTAAGGGAAAGAGTAAGAGACTAGAGCCACATTAGCATATCTCTAAAGCTGGATTCACACCTTGTCAATTGTACAGCAGCCGCCTGTCAGCAGTCGCCTGCTCAGTCACACCAGAAGCATATTTCTCCGCACCGGTCAGCATGCGATTCTGCTCTGTTTAAATCACATGTAGAGCTCTGTTTCAATCTGCTTATGTGTCTGTTTGTGTGTCTGCTCATCTTTCTTACTCTCTATTTAGACAAACTGCCAGCATGTTATGTCATTTATCATAGTCAGATCATTTACATCATATCTAAGATATCCTTTATATTGTTTAAAATACATTATCAGTGTGTTTTCTTGCCAGACTTACTCACAGCTCATGGGAAAAAAAATAGACCAGACGCTGAAACTATCACTGCAGTTCGTGAGTTGGCCA
The DNA here is from genome assembly GCF_011397635.1 of Epinephelus fuscoguttatus. Classification (NCBI taxonomy): domain Eukaryota; kingdom Metazoa; phylum Chordata; class Actinopteri; order Perciformes; family Serranidae; genus Epinephelus; species Epinephelus fuscoguttatus. The sequence continues at coordinate 34,756,353 of NC_064753.1, forward strand.
TGGTGCCTGGCCCCGTGCTGCGTCCACTATATAGTAGCCTAGTCAGTCATGGGCACCGAAAGCAAGCGGGCAGCACTCCACAGAAAATCAGTGCACTTCGCTACCCTTCCGCATCCAGTGTGAAGTGGAGTGAAGTGCCATATGGCTGCTAACATGCTCACAGTGACAATGGTAGCATACAGATGTTTAGCAGCTAATATTATTAACATGATAACCATTTTAATTTTTTGTATTAGTATGCTAAAATTACTTGTCAGTACTATATACTATAAAAAGTGTGGCCAATGCTGATAGGAATATTATTTGTACAATATACAGTACAGGCCAAAAGTTTGGACACACCTTCTCATTCAATGCGTTTTCTTTATTTTTATGACTATTTACATTGTAGATTCTCACTGAAGGCATCAAAACTATGAATGAACACATGTGGAATTATGTACTTAACAAAAAAAGGTGAAATAACTCAAAACATGTTTTATATTCTAGTTTCTTCAAAATAGCCACCCTTTGCTCTGATTACTGCTTTGCACACTCTTGGCATTCTCTCAATGAGCTTCAAGAGGTAGTCACCTGAAATGGTTTCCACTTCACAGGTGTGCCTTATCAGGGTTAATTAGTGGAATTTCTTGCTTTATCAATGGGGTTGGGACCATCAGTTGTGTTGTGCAGAAGTCAGGTTAATACACAGCCGACAGCCCTATTGGACAACTGTTAAAATTCATATTATGGCAAGAACCAATCAGCTAACTAAAGAAAAACGAGTGGCCATCATTACTTTAAGAAATGAAGGTCAGTCAGTCCGGAAAATTGCAAAAACTTTAAATGTGTCCCCAAGTGGAGTCGCAAAAACCATCAAGCGCTACAACGAAACTGGTACACATGAGGACCGACCCAGGAAAGGAAGACTAAGAGTCACCTCTGCTTCTGAGGATAAGTTCATCCGAGTCACCAGCCTCAGAAATCGCAAGTTAACAGCAGCTCAGATCAGAGACCAGATGAATGCCACACAGAGTTCTAGCAGCAGACCCATCTCTAGAACAACTGTTAAGAGGAGACTTCATGGTCAAATAGCTGCTAGGAAACCACTGCTAAGGAGAGGCAACAAGCAGAGAAGAGATTTGTTTGGGCCAAGAAACACAAGGAATGGACCTTAGACCAGTGGAAATCTGTGCTTTGGTCTGATGAGTCCAAATTTGTGATCTTTGGTTCCAACCGCTGTCTTTGTGAGACGCAGAAAAGGTGAACGGATGGATTCCACATGCCTGGTTCCCACTGTGAAGCATGGAGGAGGAGGTGTGATGGTGTGGGGGTGTTTTGCTGGTGACACTGTTGGGGATTTATTCAAAATTGAAGGCACACTGAACCAGCATGGCTACCACAGCATCCTGCAGCGACATGCCATCCCATCCGGTTTGCGTTTAGTTGGACGATCATTTATTTTTCAACAGGACAATGACCCCAAACACACCTCCACGCTGTGTAAGGGCTATTTGACCAAGAAGGAGAGTGATGGAGTGCTGCGGCAGATGACCTGGCCTCCACAGTCACCGAACCTGAACCCAATCGAGATGGTTTGGGGTGAGCTGGACCGCAGAGTGAAGGCAAAGGGGCCAACAAGTGCTAAACACCTCTGGGAACTCCTTCAAGACTGTTGGAAAACCATTTCAGGTGACTACCTCTTGAAGCTCATGGAGAGAATGCCAAGAGTGTGCAAAGCAGTAATCAGAGCAAAGGGTGGCTATTTTGAAGAAACTAGAATATAAAACATGTTTTCAGTTATTTCACCTTTTTTTGTTAAGTACACAACTCCACATGTGTTCATTCATAGTTTTGATGCCTTCAGTGAGAATCTACAATGTAAATAGTCATGAAAATAAAGAAAACGCATTGAATGAGAAGGTGTGTCCAAACTTTTGGCCTGTACTGTATATTTTGTTAGAAATTAAAGCATTGGACTGACTGAATTTTTTCTCTGGTGACAGGAAAAGCAGCGGCTCGCTATTGTCAAGGATTCCCTTGAGGATATCTGTACCAAATTTCATAGCAACCCAATCAATAGTTGTTGAGATATTTAAGCCTGGACCAAATGACTTACCAACATTGCCATCCACAAAGCAATGTCGTTAGCATGGCTAAAACCAGAAAACATTAACTGCTGGATTGTAACAGGTCCCCATCCACCACACTGACCTTCCCTCACTACAGAAAGGGCACAAAACGCCTTGCATTGGCACTTGGAGTTGGCATTGGCAGGTAGAATTGTCTGTAACAGAATATCTAGGGACAGTTGGCTTCCCTATTGTCAAGATAGAAGCTTGAGGTGTTATTCATCATAAATCAAACTCAAATACATACGTGAAGATTCTACTGAAAGAATAACAGATAATCATGGAAAGTCTTATTCATAGTGCTCAACTACTGTCAACTACACCTACCTGAATCTGTTTCAGTTGTTGTAAGTTAAGAGAGATCATAATAAAGCTGATTAAATTAAGGTTGTAGACACAATATTTTAATCACTGTTCGATCTCATATAACTATCCTGACACAAATGGCCTTGCCACTACAGAGAACCATTAAAAAAAGACAAGAATTCATAGGAGGAATAATATAGAACGAAGACATGCTTTCATTTTCAAAGGCTCTGCTTCGTGTTACTTCTGTTGCCACCCACTTAAGCATGCATGGTCAAGCAGCAGCAGAGTCTGCTCGTTTGTCTCATTAGTGGAGAAGACAGAAAGAAGTATGACTCTCCTGAAATACCTGCCCTTGCCCACATCTCAGGGCAGGCAGAATGAAAGACGACCATATTGAAATCCTGCTTCTGATTGATTTTCCGTATCAAACATCAATAGGTAGGTAGAGTAAGAGCTCTGACAAGTTTTTGTGTTTCTTTATGTTATTGTCATTGAGCCTAACACTTATCCTTGCAAGAACTGAAGTGCTCTTTATCGGGTGGTGTTTCGCATTTCTGCATCATTATTTCCCTTTCTGGCTGAAAGAGGTGGTAAATAAACAATCAAGTTCATTTATCCTTACGCAAATTTGAATGAGCATTACTCTCTCAACAGTTGTGAAGAGAGTGACAGATGAGCCCACTTAACAAGTTCAATTTTGATTTATTATATTAATTTTTTAGGAATGTGTACAAGCCAAGGATAGTAAATGCTTGTAAAAACAGTGAAGGCAGTGAAAAACAGGAGCAAAATAATCGGCATGTTGTATAATATGTTCAAAACAAACACATATGCCCTTAGAGATTTACAATCAAAAATGTGAAATTCCTTGGGTGGTACTGGATATTCACAAACACAATCATAAACATTCAGGAGGTGATCCTCATTATTTGGAATATCAGATTGAATGGTAGTAACTTAAAGGAGCTATATGTAAAAAATCTAAAGCAAATAGTCATAAAATCATCCTAATATGTCACAGAGATGAAGGAATAATGTTCATATAACATACTGATCTCACCGACAACAATAGTACAGCCAGAATATTCGCATTTTAAAAAAAAAATTTACGGTCCGCAAATCATGTTTATGTTTTGAATGTGTGTTTTGGCCTGTTGCGCCACCCACCGCCGTCTACCAGTCACGCAGTCAGTAGAGTCTCAGCATCAGTTACAGTTACGACTGAGCTACAGCAGCACGGCAAGCAGCATTAGCAGTGTCCCAGTACATAGCATTAGCAGCCGGCTCCTCCTCAGCTGTATCCCGGCAGCAGCGTTAGCAGCAGGGAAGCCGGACTTGCTCGAACAGTCCCCTGGAAAACCGAAGATCAAGGACGCGGTGATGCAGCCCTGCCACGGCAGCTGCCCATGGGCAAACAAATCAGTCTCCAGCATGCCGCTGTCCAGCAACCTCGAATCTGTAGGGGAGGGGGGGCGGTCACGACTCGCGTAAGTATTTTGAATTTAAGTGCAGTAACCGTTTTGGCCACATTCCTACATACGGCACCTTTAAGTGACATTTTACCCTTCACAGGTTAAATTTACTTAGCATCCACTGATGGATGCCATGAGATGTGGTTGAAAGCTCTCGAAAAATCACCTTAAATAACCCTTATGCTAGGAATTTCAAGACTGACTTCAGAGATGGCAAAGTTGGTTTGTCTAAATGAATGAAGTTTATTGTAGGTTTTCATGTTCCCTAGACGATGAATTCTTCCCACTTTGGTGATCTCAATACTCTCCGTAAAGCACCATTATCAAGCTACCTTTTTGTGAAATGTCCCAAGAACTACTGACTAGCCAAATCACGTTTGGTACAGATATCCATGCTGCCCAGAGGGTGAATCCCTCCGACTTTGGTGACCTTCTGACTCTCTATGTATCATCAACAGCAGGTCAAAGTTTTCATGTATCCCATGAAATATCTCATCATCAATGTGATGGACTGATACAGCTTAAGAAGTACACTGAAAAACTTAAATTAAAAGCCTAGACCCAATTAAACCTCAGTCCCTTTTACTAGCTCTGTGTGGCTACACATTTTGACAAATAAAGGCCTGTCTCAATTAGAGGCCTGGTCTGGTTGCCAAGCAGTTCATTTTTGCATAAATTCTTTGGATGTATAAAACAGGTTGTTGGCTACCCACTGGAGCGAACATTAGTTAGCTGTTTAGATTACACAAATAAATATAAATGTTTAAATGTTTACTTGGTTTAATTTATTGTACTGAAACCATGAGCTAAGAGAAGACTGTAATTCATTCAGATTATACAGTTTGATTGCATTTCCCATCTTTGCTGAGAAACAGTTTGGCCTGTCCCAAATATATGCCTGTTGAGTTTGGTAATTTCAGCAAATAATAGCCAAATAATCATGATTTTTACAATGCCTTGTAAAATTAATACAATAAGAAATTAATTCAACTACAAGAAATAGCTAAAAAGATGTGCTAAACAATCTATATCCATCTGTCAAACACAACTTTATTATTATAAATCTGCTACACTGGCAAGGGAGGAACCTACATATAAAGTGTGAGAACACTCTCTTTGACAAATACATGTTGGGTGAAGTTTCAGCCTTGAGACACCATCGAAAGATTATGTGGACACACTTGGACAGTTACACTTGAACAATCAAGAGAATGATGTAATTCACAAGAGAAAAAAATCAAATGGCCTTTTGAGCTTCAAATTTTGACCATGAATTCCAATCCTAGTTTTCAAAGAAATGTGACCATGTACATATGGTTTCAATATTCCCTATGTAATGGTTTTAGCTTCCTATAAAGTGAGAAAAATGTAGGCATTACCAATTTCAAATAACTTTACAAATAGGTAACAGGTCACAGTAACAAGTCTGGAACCTACCAGGTGCCTTAAAATGTTAATCTGTAAACTTTGAAGTCAAGGTTGGGAGTAAATCTGTGTGCACAGATGTAATAAATAGGATGCAGGGTTTTCTTTGAAGGCACTCCAGATGTCTTTTTATATCAATCTTACATTGGTTTAGACGTAGCCTTCTTTCATGTCAAAAGCTCATAGCAAAAAGGCCATGGTTTCAGCATTCATTATAGATAGCGCTTGAGAACATTCTCATGAATAAAATAGCGGCTTATACTTGAGGAATAACTTTTAACTTGCGGTTGACTTGCAATGTTATTCTGCACCTGTGGCCCAGTACCCCAATTAAGAAGCAAAGAAGACATATATTTATTTATATTTATGTTTATCTAAGAAATAGTTTGCCTTTGGGCTATCTGTGTTGGTCACTTTTTAATATAAATATATGGAAAGCTTTGTAATGCTTAGACTAAACTTAGTGTGACGCAAATTTCACATAAAGGACAGACAAACCCTTCCAGAAATGCAAACAATTTGCAAGTTGCGTGTATAGTATGTCTCAGGCCCGCTGCATGAAGCTGTGAAGGTGCATACACAGCTGCAGAGGAGACGGTACCAATCGAGCCCTTTAGAAGGTACAGTTATTGCAAGTTGAACAGAGGAACACCTACTGAAACTGGCCAGTTACACTTAACATAAATAATAAAGGGGTATTACAGCAATTGTTTTCACAAATACTTACAACACTACATAAGCTTGTTTTAAAAAGAAGCGGATGACAGCATTCTGCATGTGTGCGCGCACGTGTACTTTGAAAAGTGTCCATTTATAGCTCAACAGATGGCTGATGTAAACACAGGCCACTACTTTGCTACTTCCCTGGAGCTGCGTCCAGGTGATGAATTGCCACAGCAGTCACTGTCTGCTCAACCTACTTTGTCCTCAATTGACATAATTCCAGTTTAGGTTATAAGCAACATCTATCATTGACTGCAAACTACAGTGCAGTACTTTATCCCCCAGTGTTACTGTGGTTGAATAAGATTCCTTATTGATTTGTTCTTGATTTAGATTCATCTTTGTGCGTGCTGGGAGGTCATGGTACATGAGATAAGACTCTAACACATGCTGGATGTCACCGCTACTTGCCAACACTAGTTAACACACTTCACATGTTGCTTCAACAGTAAACCAATGTCTGACAACAAGGTGGACCGGCTGTAAAGTGACAAGATTGACTTTATAGAGACATATGTATGGATGCTCTATTTCTGTTGGGTTTATCTAGGTCTAGTTACAGTAGAGGTAGCAGGGATGCAGCTAGGAGACCCTACTATGACCCTACTATAGCACCCCTGTAAGTGTTTAACGTGTAGAAAATTTTAAATGTAGACAGAGGTGGAGAGAGTACTAGAATATTGTACTAAAATGAAAGTATTGTTAATTTAAAAGAAATTTTGCCCAAGTAAAAGTACTTTTGTAAAAATGCAAACAAGGAAAAAAAAAAAAGTTGGTTACATATAGTTAGGGGTGGGGGAAATTAATTCTCAGATGCATCATGAGACACACATAGACCATTCAATAAATATTCACAAGTGTCAAAAACCAATTATGTAAATGTCAGCTAATAACATGATGTTAATAGAACAATAGAACTCAACCACAGGGGCAGTGCAGCACATCTTAAGGCTTGGGAGGAGGCACACATTAAAACCGGACGACCACCTCTTCATGAAGGTCTTGGTCTGGTTGTTTTGGTGCGAGTGCGATTGCTGTCTTCATATCTGCCAAAACGAACCGCATTTAGGGGGCAAACGAACTTGAGCTCAATTGAACCGAACCAAACAGGGCAGGGGTGAAAGCCTGACTCTCTGTTGGCTGTAAATACTGCAGTGCCCATGAACCTTGCCTGGCAATGCAGTGAATACAGTCATAGGTGCAAATCAGAGTGTTGGCAAAATATAAAAATTGCTTCATTGAGGCAGCTGTGAACAAAACCCCTACACCAAAGTTACTGTATTTATCCAAAATTGGTCCAGCATCTGAATGTGAAGTCACAGAAACTACAAATTTTCCATCAGTTTTCTCAACAGCTCAACAGCTGCCCACCATTAGTGCCACTTGTAAAAACACATTTTGGACACAAATTGGATTTTTTTTTTTTTTACCAAACTGCATCTTGGCACTCGTAGTTAACATCTCACTTTTATTAATTTTTATGTGGACATGTGGCTTGTACTTCTTTTAAGTTAAGGAATCAGATATTTTCTAACAGAGTTGTTCAGCTTTTGTACTGGTTCACCCAGAAGAGATTCATGCTAACTGTCAGTCACCAACCATAGTCTTTGAAGAAAATGAATGAGAATTGCCTGGATATCCCCCTACTTTGCATCTCTATGCAATATTATTTTGTAAATATATCAAGTTACAACTTTGGAAAAATGTTGTTGAAAACCAAGACATCAGTGGCTATTTGCAGCATCATGTTTTGAGGCTTACACCCCACAGTCAGTCCGATCTCCCCTGCCAAAACAGCTATGAACTCACACTCCTCTCTCCATGAGCCTGGGAAACAATATAGAAAATATTATAGGAAACACTCTTTGTAGAAACCAGGGGACGTCTGGGAAAAGACTCTTTATAAAATACTCTTCTTTACACAGAAACCCAGACATGCTGTAATGTTACTGACACTCCTTTTGCGACCAACAAGTTAAATCTATAACTGTGTCACTCACTTCCGAACGGCAAAGCTAAGGAAAGGGGCCAAAAGCTCCTGTTACTTCAAACAAGGCAGCGTCAGTCACGAAACAACAGTCGGTAGTCTAGACTGGCCGGCTCAGTCATCTGGCCGGCTCAGTCATCTGGCAAAACCAAACAATCAAAATGAAACAGAAAAACTATATAGCTGACTGCATATTACTTTCAGCCGAGGATGTACAGATGATGTGCTGCCATTTCTACTTTTGACTTGTTTATCAAAAAGTTTTTATTGTCATTATTAAGTTTTGTTATTCAGAAATATAAGAAAATACATTTTATCCAATTTAGAAACTCTATAAACATTTTCAGATAAACACATATTTCACATTTTCCTTTCTGAACTTAAACCACACAAAAAAGATCCAAGCATTCCTCATTCAACAAAGCTTTTGCATATGCTATTCTTAACACCCAGCAGCAGGTAGCTGTTAGTGATGCATTAACATTAACATATACCGCAGCAGTAGCTTGTCTGGAATAAATAAAACAAGAAATGGATTGAAAGCATTAACAGCGATAGCCGCTATTGCTGAGCAGACAAACAAAACACAGTGCCTACAGACACACAAACCTAATCAACATTAAATCCAGTGACAGACTAATCACCCAGAGAAAGGTAAGTGTGCTAAAAAGGAAAGTGACTGGTGAGGAAAAACACTCAGACATGAAAGCTGACTGCACTAACGCCCTCTGGTATTCTTTCTCAATTTATGTCCTATGGCCACAGGACCGTGTGGGGTTTGACTGTTTAACAACAAAAAGAGAAAACAATCCATGTTCACCCAAGTGCTTCCTATGAGAAATTAGAGCCAGCAGCTGGCTCGCTTAGCCTAGCAAGAGACTGGAAACAAGAAGACACAGCTAGCCTTGCTCCGTCTGAACAAAAAATGGCAACTAGCCCATCTAAAGCTTATTCATCAGTTGCTTTAGATCCTTTCAGGGCTGACATTACAATGATGTCAGTTTGTAGCTGGAGGCAAAACATGACTCTCCACTACAGGGCTGTAGGCTACATAGGAGTCTTCAATTTGTTGCTTTGTTGTATTGTTGGGAGCCAGAATAGAAGTAGGCATGGCTCAAAACATAAACACACATGGTTAACACTCATATATTAGATATAATCAAAATATCCTTATTAACAGGCTATGTACCACAGCCTTTTAAGGTAGCTGTAATTAAACCTCTCCTAAAAAAGCCCACCCTGGATCCAGAGGTGTTAGCCAACTATAGACCAATATCTAATCTTCCCTTTCTTTCAAAGATCCTTGAGAAAGTAGTCGCAGACCAGCTGTGTGATTTTCTCCATGATAATAATTTATTTGAGGAATTTCAGTCAGGATTTAGAGTGCATCATAGCACTGAGACAGCACTAGTTAAAATTACAAATGACCTTCTGATTGCTTCAGACAAAGGACTCATCTCTGTACTCTGTTTTATTAAATATTGGTGCGGCATTTGACACAACTGACCATCAAATTCTGCTACAGAGACTGGAACACTTAATTGGCCTAAAAGGTTCTGCACTAAGCTGGTTTAAATCTTATTTATCTGATTGTTTTTTGTTTGTTCATGTTCATAATGAGTCATCCTTACGTACTAAAGTTTGTTTTGGAGTTCCGCAAGGTTCTGTGCTCGGACCAATCCTATTTACTCTATATATGCTTCCTTTAGGTAACATCATTAGAAATCACTCTGTAAATTTCCATTGTTATGCGGATGATACACAGTTGTATTTATCTATGAAGCCAGAAGAAAGTAATCAATTAACTAAACTTCATAACTGCCTTAAAGACATAAAAACCTGGATGAGCACCAATTTCCTGATGTTAAATTCAGACAAAACTGAAGTTATTGTTCTTGGCCCGAAGCAACTCAGACTCTTTATCTGATGACATAGTTTCTCTAGATGGCATTGCTCTGGCCTCTAGCACCACCGTAAGAAACCTCGGAGTAACATTTGATCAAGATTTGTCTTTTAATTCTCATTTAAAACAAACCTCATGGACTGCATTTTTTCATCTGCGTAATATTGCGAAAATTAGGCCTATCCTGACCCGAAAAGATGCAGAAAAATTGGTCCACGCTTTTGTTACCTCTAGGCTGGATTACTGTAACTCTCTATTATCAGGTAGCTCTAGTAAGTCCCTAAAAACTCTCCAGCTAATTCAGAATGCAGCAGCACGTGTACTAACAGGAACTAAGAAACGTGATCATATTTCTCCTGTTTTAGCTTCTCTGCACTGGCTCCCTGTAAAATCCAGAACTGAATTTAAAATCCTACTGTTAACTTATAAAGCTCTAAATGGTCAAGCTCCTTCATATCTTAGAGAGCTCATAGTGCCATATTATCCCACCAGAACACTGCGCTCTGAGAACGCAGGGTTACTCGTGGTCCCTAAAGTCTCCAAAAGTAGATCAGGAGCCAGAGCCTTCAGCTATCAGGCTCCTCTCCTGTGGAATCATCTTCCTGTTGCGGTCCAGGAGGCAGACACCAACTTCACATTTAAGACTAGACTTAAGACTTTCCTCTTTGATAAAGCTTATAGTTAGGGCTGGCTCAGGCTTGCCCTGTACCAGCCCCTAGTTAGGCTGACTTAGGCCTAGTCTGCTGGAGGACCCCCTATAATACACCGGGCACCTTCTCTCCTTCTCTCTCTCTCTCTCGTCCTATTACTGCATCTTGCTAACTCGGCCATTCTGGATGTCACTAATTCCGCTTCTTCTCCAGAGCCTTTGTGCTCCACTGTCTCTCAGGTTAACTCGTATTGCAGCGGTGCCTGGACAGCGTGACGTGTGTGGTTGTGCTGCTGCCGTGGTCCTGCCAGATGCCCCCTGCTGCTGCTGTTATCATTAGTCATACTTCTACTGTTATTATACACATATGATTATTGTCACACATGTATACTATCAGATATTAATATATTATTATTAATTATAATTTTATTACTTTCATTAATGTTGTTGTAAGCTACTGTCATTACCGTCTGTCCTGCATCTCTCTCTGTCTCTGTCTCTCTCTGTCTCATTGTGTCATACAGTTTACTGTTAATTTATTATGTTGATCTGTTCTGTACGACATCTATTGCTCGTCTGTCCGTCCTGGAAGAGGGATCCCTCCTCACTTGCTCTTCCTGAGGTTTCTACCGTTTTTTTTCCCCGTTAAAGGGTTTTTTGGGGGGGAGTTTTTCCTTATCCGCTGTGAGGGTCCAAAGGACAGAGGGATGTCATATGCTGTAAAGCCCTGTGAGGCAAATTGTGATTTGTGATATTGGGCTTTATAAATAAAATTGATTGATTGATTGACATACCAGCAGCCACTGCCTGTCAACAAAAATGAAGACAACCATGGTTAAATGCCATAAGACGAAAGGACTGGACAGACGCAATCATCAAAAATGGTTGCTTGTGCAGCTCACACTTCATATCAGGTTAGGGAAAAAATGTTATTATCATGTCCATTGAATCAGAAATTGGGGAGGTATTAAGAGAACCATTGGATTTCTTCATTACACTAACTTTTTCGTGCAGTAGCTAACTTTAGCTTCAATAGCAACAAACCAGGGGAAACCATTCAAGTGTCGTCCTCCTTTGTAAGCAGTTACCAATCAAAGGACGCTGGCTATCCCAACTTCAGTGATCATGTCAATCATCCATCCACTGAGTGGGAGCATACGGATTGTCCAGTCTGGTCCCGATGGTCAGTGTTTAATTATTCAAGTAACACCTACGGTCCCGGAGAGAGATTGACCTGATATGGTGCGTTTGTAAATTCAGTCTGACGCTCTACACTAAAATGAGAGCCCCGTTGGTTGAAGAAACACAGCATTATATTTCTATATAAATGAATGAACAGTTAAGTTAATCACATATTCATTCCGCTCTGCACTTTGCTGCTCTGTGCCTGTGTTCTGCCACTCTGAGAGTGTGGTGCTCTGGATAGCTGAATGGTGCATTCGAACAGTGCTCTGAATTTATGAATGGTCCAGTTTGTACCAGAGTGCACTCCGACACTCGGAGTGAGTATTTCTGAATGCAACACTCGCATCATCTTCCTCCATTGATGAAAACAAGCCAACAAAACTTGCCAGATAGTGCTAGCTAATGTCTGTAGAGAATTGTTTTGCCTCCAGCTAAGCCCCGCCCACCAAATAACATCATACTGTTTGCTAACAGTAAAAGGATCTATATTTCAGTTGTTGTTTTTTTCTGTACAAAAACCCAAGTGAAAAAACAACTCTTAACTCTATTTTGGTTTTGGTTTGGGGAGTTATGCGCTGGACTCATTTTTGGCTAGGAGCAGCAGTGGTAGCTTCGCATCTAACTCTCCACTAGAAAGCGAAAAAGCATACTTCCCAAAATGACACACTATTGCTCTAAGACAGAAGTTAAAAATGTCAACAGAAGTAGAAGAACTGAAAGCAAAGGGTAACCTGTTCAGACGTCTGCGGGCAACAATTTAACATGCTGGATCACCTTTGGATTTTAATTGGAACCAAGCAACGGGGAGAAGTGATTGTCCGATACATGAGGTGCCCAGAGGTAAAAACAGGTTGCTGAGGAGTCTGGTGATATGAACTGTGAAGAAGTAAAAAATCATCTTTAAAATCAACTCCGTGTTTGGTAGGCATTGAATGGAGGCAAGAACAGGAGAGGAATGTTCCCTCCTCAGTGTGAGCTTTGCTGCTGTGTTTTGGACATGCTGCAGGCAAGACATGGCTGACTGCTTGACTCCAACATAAAGAGAATTACAATAATCGAGACAAGACGGGATTACTGCTATGATCTCCAAATTCATAAACAGCAGAAATTTCATCATTTATATTAAATTTGAGATGAATAAGCTTGTACCATCAATAGAGTTTAAGCCAAAAATTACACAGACTGTTTGCATGAGCTTTTCATTTGGAGTACTGGTGACTTAGAATGTTGGTCAGAGCATGACAGGAGTCTCTGGACCCAAGGACGAGGGCAATTTATGCTTGTTTAGTTTCAGAAAGCTTTCAGCAAACCAGCATTTAACATCCTCAAGAGTAGGGACTTGAAGCAACAGGGATCGCCCAGTTTCTGTGGAGAGTACAGCCGCGTGTGGTCAGGGGGAGATGGATATATGGATTTTGTTGTTGTTGTTGTTTTAATAGAGCCCACTGGGAGCATATATAAACAGGATAAAAATCTGATCTAAAATATCAAAATAGAGCCTATAAATAGGGCAGAAGAAGCAGCACTGAAGTACACAGCAATCCTGTTTTCTGCCCATTGTGGCCCGGGTTACTGCAATTATTACTCAGCGTATGAAAATGACTTCAAATACTATTTGACCTCCGTGTGGGTCCACGAATCACATCTTTGATAAACTTTGTCAAACAAACAAACATGGAATTTACTTTCATTTATATTCACAATGGATCCGTTTGGCTTAGATAACAGAAGATGCACGGGGTGCCTTTCAAAATGACACTGAGTCTGGAGCACCATGGCTCAACAGGGGATAAATCACTCAAAGCATCTAGGAGGGAGAGGGAACAAAACAAGTCTCTCTCATTTGAAACCTTGACATTCCAACATGTTTTTTCATGTAAACACCAAATAATTGTTTGGTTTCATTTATATCTCATCTCTCCCCCCCCCCCCCCCCCCCCTTTTGTGAAATATTCAAAGAATGCTCTGTGGGAGGGTTTGGAGATGCTGTTCCCTATTGGGAGCTAATATCCAAGTCAGCAGTTCTCAAATTGTAATGATAGAGTGCCCAAAAATGTAATCCCTCCTTGACTGTCTCCCATGGTGAGTCAATGACATAAGTGACAAAGCTATTACTTCAGACAAATGTCTCTGGCAAATTCACACCAGGATATCCAAGCAGAAATAATAATACCATCTTTCTTTGAACTTTCGACACTTCCTTTTACTTTCTTTTCCCATTGTTTTCCTATTGTATTTTGATTTTATTGTTTTGGTGCTTATTGAGTCGAAGGTGTGCCATGTATCAGAACATTCTTGACAAGCTATAAAGGCACAGAAAAGGTACCCTCAATAAAAAAAAGACAAATTTGAACTACTACTACCACTGCTGTGCTCTGAATTAGATTTTCTCCCCAAACAATTCTAACATGCCAGCAGTCTACAGTAGAAAACTGCACATGACTGTCTGTACACACAAAGACAGCATGGTCAAATACAGATCTACCTTATTCAAAGACGTATTATGCAGGATTTTCCTAAATATACAATGTATAGACTCACACAGAAGTAATCCCTCTCAGTCATCCTTTATGAGCTACTACAACTGTGTGGCCGTATATTTATCTGTAGGGACTCTGCTCTCTGTATTTTCTTGTTTTCTTCTCTTTTTTTGCTTTGTTCAGAACATTTATGAGTGTGTACCCCCACAGTGCTCCAGTGAGGGTGGGGCTTTATAAAAAGGTAGCTACAAGGTGTCTGATCATAAGCAGCATGCGTCCAATATAGGGGGGCTAAATGCCAAACTAGAGTGAATCTGGGGTTGGCTTTTACTTTCATTTTCACTGGCGAACATGTTTAAAACAGTAACTGACAATCTTTTGTAGTATACTTTTAAATTAGGCCTGTCCTCAAATAGTTGACCAAACGTTAGTTGACCAGAAAGGTCATTATCGGGCAGGATTTCATTGGTCACTTTGTGGCAGAAAAAAACAAACAAATGTGAAACTCTCAGGAGCTGCACTTTGTCAAAGTAAATCAAAACCTATATGACTGGACCATGTGGGAATTTAATTTGAAAGGACAGAGGAAGTGGCCACGCTCAGCAGTCAGACAGGAGTCATGTTAATTTCCAGGGCTGGTACCTGCAGTTTTTACACAGGCTAGTTAATAACATGTCGGACAGGAAATCCAAAGTGAAGGACGAACCCAAGGTGATATGTAAACTCATCTTCATTGGTCGACTACAAACATGATGTATCATCTGAAACATGGAAGTAGCTACATGCCCATTAGCCACTTAGCACAATCATTACTGCTTTGCCGACGGTGTCATTAACAGGCGGCTCGCTCAGTGTGTGACGTGCACTTGTAGATAAAATATAGGCCTATATAGAGTGTGCCAGGGCTGACGTCAAAACCCGGAAGTTTAGCATCGCGCTGGTTCCCGGAAGAGAAAGTGAATGTGATTTTTGTATTGTGTTTTTATGTCAGAAAATAAGCTCTGTGGCTAACACACGTTTATGATACTTACAGGTTTTGTTCAGTGAGATAATCTTCACATATGAACACCTTTCATACCGCATTTGAAGCTTAAATGCGATCGCCAGAAATAAAAAGCTAACGTTAGGCTTTAACGGACTACATGACTACTCCATGGTTGCATGATTCTTGACGTCATCGCCACTAAGCTTTCAACTGATTTCGGCCGCTTTATTTTAAAAACATTGTATAATGGGGAAATCGGACCGTTTAAGCAAAATAAGAAGCTGTAATGGTGGACTGCCAGCACTCTCGCCTGTTCAGGGGTGATGACGTTTAACGTCCCTGACAGGGTTTGTAGTCGTATTGAACAACTTGTTAGCAACCGCCTTTTTTACGACACGTAAAAGCTTCAAAATTCACAAGTAGGATATTTACTGACATGTTTTATGTCGTAGAACAAAACCTGAAATTCGCTTAAGCTTTTGTTAACCACGGACCTTATTTGAGGCATTTTACCAAAATCCCATTCAAAAAACATATTGACTTTTAGACGAGAGAACCGGAAGTGCTAAAAGCGCTAATGGAGTTCCGGGTTTACTGGCACATTCTATTACTGGAGGTTCATTAGTACGGTTTTGTATTTCTCTGTAATGTAACACAGTATTAACAATGTTGCTGAAACTATTCTTTCTCACACCTTGAACTCAAACCATTGTGTTGCCCCGCCCAAAATATATCATTTAATATTTAAATTAATATCATAAACATGTGGGCAACTAGTCAATAAATGGCCCTAAATTACGACTATCGGTCAACCAGGAAAACCTTGGTCGGGGGCAGCCCTAGAGAAAATTTAAAATATTATTAGTCTCATTTAAATATTTCATCACCATAACATACAACATTTAAATGACAGCTCATTGTTTGTTTGCCAGGAGGCACATCAGTTAAAAATAGTGCATCGCCAAAGACTGATAAATTATGTGACTTGCTGGAAAATCCAACAAGTCTATTGGCCACAAAAGCCATAAAAGCATGTAGAGAGAGCTACAAAACTACAGTAAAATAACAGAAAATAAGAAAAGAAGACACACAGTAACATACCATCTCTCACTCCATTAACAGAAAATAGCACACCATGTATTTGTTCTACATTCACACCTGGAAGCTTCCCAGTATGGCTACTATCTGATCTGTTGACACCAAGCAACCCTGTTGGGTAGTTGGGGATGTGGTGCCTTGCTCAAGGGACCTCTCAGTCACAAGTCCTCTTCATTAACCTTTAAGCCCTCCATGGAAGCTATGACCTTTTGATTTAGAAAAAATGATCATGCTTAGAAGCTGTTGTTCATGGTGTAAATATGGCAATTATTCCTGTTTCTCAACATTTTCTTTACTTTTTTTTAACTTTACTCCTACACTTATTTTATGTGACATCTGTGAATGCTAATATCTAAAATGTACTGGTGATCTTGTATGTCCCTTAGGTGTTGTTATTTATATAAACCATTATAGGTTTCTACTACACCCTCACACATACTTTATATTTATTATTTCATGAGACTTGTATTTATGTGTGTGAAACAAATAAACTAAACTAAACAGCACAGGTGTGAGCATGAAGCACATGGTCAAGTCAACATTTGAAAAGTCCGAATTTTCCCAGGAGGCATCGTAAACAAGACACAGGAATGAAGAAAGAAGCAAGAGCAGCAGAAACTAACGATCCACAGGAAATCACCGTACTTGCAAACTTTCCCATTTTTCGACGAATGTCCGCATGCTTTTTTTTTTTTTGGGGGGGGGGCAACGTTCTGGCAACGTGTCGTGTATAAGCCCTAAAACTCTACAAGTCTACTGCTTCCCGCCCCCGACGCTAATACAGCTACACTTGGCATGCACACGACCATAGACCGTGTATAAAGATGGACGACATGACGGCTCCTGAAAATTAAATCGGAAGCAGCTCGACTGCCCCCTGGTGGCTGGCTGCAGTAAAGGTCATAAAGCCTGCCCTCTAAATGTTAGTGGATGGGACATGGGCCAAACTAAAAACTCTAAGTACACCTCAAATAAATTTTTCCCCAAGATGGTTTATGTCATTTAAGTTTTTATGACGCTGCTGTATGTTCAAGTGTTCAGCTTTCTGATAGGGTTTTAACTAGTTATTAAATGCTTCAAAACAAGGATTTTACAACATGGTTGACAACTGTGTGAGCCAAACAGCAGTCTCGCACTCAGTGGTCTTGCTTGCAATGAGTCAGATGGATGTATGGGCGAGAAATGGAGAGTACTAAGAGATGCAAACACTCAAGCAAAGGTATCTTGGGAAGCAGAATTTATGTTTCTTACAGAGGTTTTGAAGTAAGGGGCACTGGTCGAGCACAGGGGTCGCATGGTGCAATTAACTGAATAAATGAAAGAATATAAACTAATGTAGATCTATAAATATTTTAGTTTATGCCAGAAAACAGGTTCACCAGAAGGGCAAATTATTTCATGTTCTTTCCTGAGAGTTAAAACTAGAATTAAAAGTATTTAACATAAAAATGCTGCTACATTACTAGGACCCCCAGACCCCGCTCTTTGGTTTCAAATCCTATTTCCTATTTTCAGGTCTCGAGGTTGGCAAGTATGGAAATCATTACCCTATGTCCTCGCACTCACTGACAAAACTAGATAATGATAGAATCTACATGTATATAGTAAGTGTTATGCAGGGTTTACAGTAACATTGCTGCTTCTGAGTGTGCCCCAGCAGACTCTGCAGAGTGTGTTGAAGAGGATGATAGAGCAACTGTAGCACGCACAAGTGTGTGCGAGGAGTGCATGCAGACATCCAGAGCAATGAGCATGCTGTACACCTCAAAGACAGGCCCACTGAACATGGTCCACATAAGTACGCACATTTAGTGATATTTCCTTTTTCAAAGCACCATGCAATATCTTGTAATGTGTTTATTTGAGAGGGCACTTTACTTCCTGAGTTCACTCCTTGATTGAGAAAAGGCAGGCATGTTTCTTGACAGGCTCGGTGGCATGGAATATTTCCCTCAAATCAAGATACTTGTGTAAAACATTGCCCTGAATAAACACACTGACAGTATCTTGGTCAAGATGAGTCGACTCTGCTTAATCCGACCAAACAGGACTTCTGTGGCATTTAAAGTAAGACCGAAAAAAAATATGTGTTCACATAGGTTTGATTTGTTCATAAGGCTCGCTTCCTTCGTTCAAATACAAGAACATAATCATATATGTTTGAAAGTGTATGCCCAAATGTGCACTCCCTGAACTTCTGAGAAGTAACTGGCTGTGCATCGGCAGTGTAGCTTTCTAGGCTGCATTAGTCTATGAGGCGGAGGCCATGGACACCTTTCACCTCTCCACAGCAAATGATTGATTCTCTTTTTCCACCAAGTGCAGATGGCCATGGTCCACATTTGGAATATGGCCTTGTCAGTTGGAAAGCATCGCTCCAGGTTTGCAGTGTGAAATGAGTAAAGGGCTGTTGAAGCAACAAAGGATCTCTACATTAAATAAAAGATGGGGACAGTATTAACCCTGAGGCTGCTCAGTAACAAGATAAGCCCATAGTAACCTTTTAATCACCAACAGAAAAAACACTCACACACACACAAGATTACTTCAAACTGAGCTGTCCATCTGGTAAGATATATAATACAGCAGAATGCCTGCAAAGGCACTGGACCCTGCACTCTGACCCCTCTCGATGACTCACATAAACATAGAATTTTTATTGAGGGTTCAAATCTTAAGAGTTTTCTTATTGCTGCTGAGAAATGGTTGGCTTGAGTAAGTCCTGTATATGATTTATTATTTTAATCACTGGAGTGAAGAGGCAACATTTGATTTTTCCTTTAGCAAATAAGAAAAGCAACACACTGTTAGCACTCTCCTTCTTTTAAAAGTTACATCCAAAACTTTTGTGTCACACTGATGAAAAAAGTTGTTAATATCTAGTGAGAATAATGAAAATAAATTCTTAGAATACAGTTAGCTGAGGGGATTTGTCCACATTTTTATAGCAGCTGGCTGAAAGAACTTGATGTCCTTTACTGAAAGACTTCCCATTGTTGAAATACACAAGTTATATGAAGCACAGAGTGAGCCGAGAGCAAGACATTGTTCTGATGTATTCCATCAATGTCATGTTGATTTTCTTGAGAAATGTGTGTGTGTTTTGTTATACAACCATAAACTTGAAAACTAAGATTTAGTATTCATGTCAGTAAACTGTCAGCTCTGTGTTTTCCATGGTAAGATGGGTTCTCTACAGTGTTTTCTATAATGTGTCAGGAACGTCTAGCACACGATCAATGCTACACATAATGCACCCTTTGCACTAAGGCAGTCTATCAATGCACTGCCCAGTCTTGTGCTCTGGCGATACCGCTGTTTACTTTTTTCTAGGAAGATGAAGAAAATTTAGTGCAGTTTCCATAACTTATTCATGGCATTGTGCCTTCTGTTTGTGTTTGTTTTTTGTTTGTTTGTTTGTTTTAAGGCACCAGCATGTTTAAGACTCACAAGGTTCTAATAATCACAAAGCACATAAAGCTAAGTTCTGTGCACAAGTACAGTAAAATGGAAGCAAAAGTTTTAATGCTACACCAGTTGTTTCAGTCTGTCAGTCTGCAAACTTCAGTCTTGTGTTGCTATTTTTTAGGTATTTTTTTCTTTTATTGTACAAACTAAACATAACCCACATACAAACATGTATCACATAACAGTACACACCCATATAACAAATAAGAAAGAAAGTGAAAGTTAAATGAGGTGAATTCATGAAGTGAATTTAGTTAAACTTACTGTGCCCCATAATCCATATGTGGCAGCAGCTCATGCCATCCCTATAAACTCAACAGCACGACTCACTAAGCTAAAACAGTTTTTCTTATTGTCCAAATAAAAACAATCTTCCATTTAGCAGTAAGACATCCTAATGTTACATACAGTACAGGCCAAAAGTTTGGACACACCTTCTCATTCAATGCGTTTTCTTTATTTTCATGACTATTTACATTGTAGATTCTCACTGAAGGCATCAAAACTATGAATGAACACATGTGGCGTTATGTACTTAACAAAAAAAGGTGAAATAACTGAAAACATGTTTTATATTCTAGTTTCTTCAAAATAGCCACCCTTTGCTCTGATTACTGCTTTGCACACTCTTGGCATTCTCTGGATGAGCTTCAAGAGGTAGTCACCTGAAATGGTTTCCACTTCACAGGTGTGCCTTATCAGGGTTAATTAGTGGAATTTCTTGTTTTATCAATGGGGTTGGGACCATCAGTTGTGTTGTGCAGTAGTCAGGTTAATACACAGCCGACAGCCCTATTGGACAACTGTTAAAATTCATATTATGGCAAGAACCAATCAGCTAACTAAAGAAAAACGAGTGGCCATCATTACTTTAAGAAATGAAGGTCAGTCAGTCCGGAAAATTGCAAAAACTTTAAATGTGTCCCCAAGTGGAGTCGCAAAAACCATCAAGCGCTACAACAAAACTGGCACACATGAGGACCGACCCAGGAAAGGAAGACCAAGAGTCACCTCTGCTTCTGAGGATAAGTTCATCCGAGTCACCAGCCTCAGAAATCGCAAGTTAACAGCAGCTCAGATCAGAGACCAGATGAATGCCACACAGAGTTCTAGCAGCAGACCCATCTCTAGAACAACTGTTAAGAGGAGACTGCGCGAATCAGGCCTTCATGGTCAAATAGCTGCTAGGAAACCACTGCTAAGGAGAGGCAACAAGCAGAAGAGATTTGTTTGGGCCAAGAAACACAAGGAATGGACATTAGACCAGTGGAAATCTGTGCTTTGGTCTGATGAGTCCAAATTTGAGATCTTTGGTTCCAACCGCCGTGTCTTTGTGAGACGCAGAAAAAGTGAACGGATGGATTCCACATGCCTGGTTCCCACTGTGAAGCATGGAGGAGGAGGTGTGATGGTGTGGGGGTGTTTTGCTGGTGACACTGTTGGGGATTTATTCAAAATTGAAGGCACACTGAACCAGCATGGCTACCACAGCATCCTGCAGCGACATGCCATCCCATCCGGTTTGCGTTTAGTTGGACGATCATTTATTTTTCAACAGGACAATGACCCCAAACACACCTCCAGGCTGTGTAAGGGCTATTTGACCAAGAAGGAGAGTGATGGAGTGCTGCGGCAGATGACCTGGCCTCCACAGTCACCGGACCTGAACCCAATCAAGATGGTTTGGGGTGAGCTGGACCACAGAGTGAAGGCAAAGGGGCCAACAAGTGCTAAACACCTCTGGGAACTCCTTCAAGACTGTTGGAAAACCATTTCAGGTGACTACCTCTTGAAGCCCATGGAGAGAATGCCAAGAGTGTGCAAAGCAGTAATCAGAGCAAAGGGTGGCTATTTTGAAGAAACTAGAAAATAAAACATGTTTTCAGTTATTTCACCTTTTTTTGTTAAGTACATAACTCCACATGTGTTCATTCATAGTTTTGATGCCTTCAGTGAGAATCTACAATGTAAATAGTCATGAAAATAAAGAAAACGCATTGAATGAGAAGGTGTGTCCAAACTTTTGGCCTGTACTGTATCTCATTTTCATCACCAGTAACCTATCTATTTTGTCTCCTAGTATACACAGAATACAACATTTAAAAAAAAAACTCTTAAAAGATTATTGTGAGGGCATCTGTTACAACTGTCTAGAAGGAATTCACTGCAGGGCACTGCCACAAACAGTGTATCAAGGTACCCCATTGACCACCTGTGCTGAGGCTCACAAGTTTATATATACTGGAGACCAATCCTTTTTTGGCAACAATGTGCCTTAACTTACTGTCTATAATCACCACTGGCACCCATTTATGAGTTTAGATTTCATTATGGAGTATATTTGTTGGTAAGGCAGGAAGGAGGAATCATTTAGGTTGTACTCCTTTAAATATTAAATGAAACTATTTTCTTATCCCAGATTTAGGGTGGTGCAATATTATATCATTCATGATAATACCAGTTAAATTTAATCTAAAATCTAAAATATATGAAAAATTCATATTGTGATACTTGCAATATTTGAACTTGACTTTATTTACGTCATACTGTTACGCACGGATGCAACAAGCATGGCTGAAAGTGAAATTATAACCAACTCCACAGTGGTACCAAAAAGAGTAGTGTGGAATAAACTGTGGCGTCCTGAATGTTTTATTAACAGCCCCGGACTTCTCAGACTCTTTTAGCGACTTACTACTCAGGGGAACTCATTCATCAGCTCCTCTAGGAGCAGCACAGCGTCTCTCCCTCTCCTCTCTCGCCGAGCGGTCACGAGAGTCTGTGTCGTCAAGTGATTTTGAAACCTTTGGTAATGTAAACCTACAAACAAAAAAACTACATTAATGTGAATGTGCAACAGTTATGGTATCATCACAGCCTGTCAATGGTTACAGCCTGATGATTAGAGGAGAAATAGCAGAGCATAAAGGTCCAGGTGGGAACAGAACTACTCAGTCATTGAGAATTTTGCTAAAAGAGAAGGAAATTGCCTGTTGATTTATAAACATATAGATCCCATGGTACAGTCATGGTACAGTAAAAATCCATCACTTTACTGGGATAACATGCCTTCTTGATCACCTTGAAATATGGTTTGCAACCAAATTCATTTGAACTGTGATATGGATGCAATCACATCTTTAGAGCTGCACATTTGTTTCTGGGTAACCCATGATGTATTTTGTATTTTTAGAAGGAAACCCGCTGGGACATTTCATTGGCTTTTGACCCAATGCTCTGATACTGGGATGTTTTCAAACCCTGATCTTTCATGGAATAAAAGGTCAAATGATACTGGTTCATGCAGTTTAAAGGTTCAGTTTCAAGTGCAGTATTTGTGCTACTGAACAAGGTTTTGTTTTTAAGTAGAAGCCTTGATTGGAAGTCAGAGTACAGAAGGGTTAGAAGAAACACACTGGGGTTGTCTAGTGGGCCGATTCAATCACAGATTGTACATAATGGCAAAGGGGGGAAAAAAGCATTAAAAAAAAGAAAAAAAAAAGGAAATTATGTTTCAATTATAATGCCCCAGCCATCCAGCCGTTCCTATCAAACATAGATTCACAAATACAAAACTACACTTGAGGGCTGAATGAACGCTCTGTAGAGTGATGCACTTAATGTAGAAAAAAGCTAAGAAGCGCAAGTTCAGCCCGCAGACTTTAAGCACAACAGGCTGATTGGTGAACTTGTCAGTCACATCATGGTGAGTGTAAATTAAAGGCCAGAGCTGAAAGACCTGCCTGCAGGTTCCCTCTCAGCTACTACAGCAAGATAAAGAGTTGCATAGAGGATGGTGTGCCAATGTTGCTCCATTTACTGCCCAGCTCCAGACTACTGTTTAAGACCAACAAACAAGAAATCTGATTATGTTTTAGTGAGTCACTGCTGTGTTTCCATTGGCTTTGAGGTTCCAAAGGTGGGTGTTATGTGGCGATGTATCAGTGTGTGTCAATTGGCTTTTTTAAGAAGTTTAAAGAGGACCCTATCATGCTCATTTGTGGCCAAACATTTTGACAAATAAATGTAGGTCTTAACTCAGCCCCAAGGTCTAAATGTGTTGTGTTGTCGGCTAACCGCTTGAGGTAGGGTTGGTTAGCTGCTTAGCTTGATCGTTAGCTCTGTTAGAGTCTACACAAATCAATCTTTCAGCTCATTTTACTGAGACCACCCAAGCCAAGTAGCAAAACTGTTTTAAAACATTAACTTTAGTTAGCCAGTTAGCCAAAGCCTACAGCTAAGCACTGGGTCTGCAGCCTAACGTTAGCTCCTGCAACCGTCTACTACTACACTTTTAACGCTGGGTAGTAGCTTTCTTGTTTAATGATTATATATCAAATTCACATCTCATACAGCATACTTAAAAGAGTGTGATCCCAAATTTCCAGATTTGCCCAACAAAGTGAACTGTCTCGTCTATCTGGAGTAACTACTGTGAAAATCCAGCTGTAATCTGCTTCCAGTTTGCAAAGCGGGCCTCAGGAAAATGAAGGGAGCACAATAAAAAATGTTTGATTTTGAAAAACAAAATTAAATAAAATAAACTCCAACTACTTATTAATTGTCTCTTCTTCCTTTGACAGTCCAAACAAGGGCCTCAACAGCTCAAAGTAGGTTTGTTAGGAGGTGTGGCTCAGTGGCCCGCAGGCGGGCATTGTGTGCATTATTAATGTTATTAACATACTTTTTGTAACGAACATTCAGGTAGCTGATGAGCTGTGTGTCTGGACAGAGATAGCTCCCTTCTGAGCTTTTTTACTTTGCAGACCTTATATGCAGTTATGATGTATAATGATGGATTAAGCCACGTGAAAGAATAAATGACAGTTTAACTGAATCCACATTTGCCAGCTGCAACATTAAGGGGACGTACTCATTAATGCACCAATAATTACCATCCAATATCATAATATTTAGCCTATTATTCTGAAATGGGTCATTCTCCATCATTTGTACTTTTACCAAGTATATTTTAATGCTTATATGTATTGTTATATTTTGAATGCAGGACTATGCTTATAACAGAATATGTAAACACTGTGGTACTGCTGCGTTTTATTTCTTCAGTAAAATATATGTCTTCCACCACTTCGTTTTAACTAAAACTGATCATTATAACCTTCATAAAGGTTGAATATAATGTATAAAACTGCATTAGTGTTAGCTTGATGTACCAAATAAACTGGTTGGGTTCCATTCCTTCCAGTGATTCCAATTCCATTGTGGAATGATTGACCACAGAGCACAGTCACATCACAGTGACAGTTCAAGACAAATCCAAATTTCTTGTAAACAGACTCCCTCAAATTCAAGCATCTTGTTTTTGGTTCGATACACTTGACTATTTTTGTCAAAGTCTAGTTATTTCACACGAATTTTCAACGTGAAACAACACAACCAAAAACATCTCTACCAACAAGTGACCCCTGGACGTTTGGTAAGTGGATTTAATTTTCCCAATATTTGTCCCCACAGAGGAAAAAACTTTTTAAGTGAAAATCTGGTTGCAATGTAGATATGTAATCAGCAGACATCACATGCTCATCCAAAAATCTCAAAGAGTAATTGGGTGCCAGTCCATAAAATCACAGCAAAGCAGAAAAACCCGACAGTACTCTGTTTCACTGCTGCTGTGCAATCTACTATATTAAAAGTATTATACTTATTAGTGAGTGCTGTTGGGTTTTTCTACTTTGCAATTTAGATATAAAATCACATTTTGATCACTGTATTTAATTTTGCTCGGTTCACAGATAATGTAATTGATACAGGCAACCAGTTTTTTGGTGAGCAGATATTCAGAGAAATAAGTTGAATCCAATCAGTCACAAGTTTCAGTTTCAGATTTCTGCGATATTCATGGGTTCCAGAGATGACGTTTCTCATTTCTACTCTCCTCTCAGGTGTAAGACATCAACAGATATCTATGGCATCATGACAGACAACCAGGTCACCATAAGGAAACTGATTTCCTCCACCTCCTCAGACTACGAGGTGCAGGAGCTCCTAGGATGTGGCGCCTACGGAGCTGTCACTAAGTGCAGGAAGGTAGCCACCAATGAAATGGTGGCTTTAAAAATCCTTAAGCGCACAGATTACATCGATTTTGCAAAAGAAGAGGTGACAGCCAAATCACATTTATCACCTTTTTCTTGTATTATAATACTACTACAACACACTGCATTCACACCAAATTTCTCTCTAACATCTCATTAATTACCCAGGCGGAGACACTGACATGGATGAAACAGCTCAACTCCGAGAAGTTCAACATCGTTGTACTGAACGACTCCTTCATCTTTGAGGGATGTTTTCATCTGGAGTTTGAGAAACTTGACATCAGTCTCTGCCAATTCATGGAGATGCGCAGCTCAGACTCTCTTCAGCTGCAGGAGATCCGCCCCATTGTACAACAGGTTTGTGTTTGTAATACGGAAGTTGTAACACAGATTGGATTTGTGTAAAACAATCCATCTTCCAATACATCTTTTGTCTTAAGCTGTAAATGTCAGTGAGGATGTTAAGACAGTAAAACAACAAATAAGTATAGACTTTTGCACTATGTTAGACCAAACACATAAATGTATTTACTGTTTCAGCTCTTTGAAACTAAATCAGATTTTTTCTGATTTCAGTTGGCCACTGCTCTGGAGTTCATAAAGCATGCAGGGGTCGTACACGCTGATCTTAAGCCTGAGAACATCATGATGGTGGACCATGTACGGCAGCCATTAAGGATAAAGATCATTGACTTTGGCATTGCGTGTAGAGATCCTGAGGCACGCACAGATCAAATCTTACAGACCCTGTGGTACAGGTAAGTAACTGACAGCACACCAATGAAATCCTGCAGGTGTTTGCGTCTTAGTTAGTCTCTCAGAACCACAGTAATGTGTTTGTGTTTCTTTTGTTTGACTTAGATTTCCAGAGATACTGCTGGGGGCTCCCTTCAACACCGCCATCGACACGTGGTCCCTGGGCTGCATTGCAGCCGAAATGAAACTGGGCAAAGTACTGTTTCCTGGAAGTGATGAGTATGATATGGTGAGTAATACACTTAAAACACACCAAAAATATCAACTTAAGCCACAATGTCTTTGTCTTATTATATTTAAAAAAAGAAAATAAGCAAACAAAACTACTTTGGCTGACAATAGCGAGAGCTAGACCAAAGTGGTAAACATTACAGTTGCTGTTATACAATGTAGACATAGAGAAATGATAAGAAAATAGAAGTAGAAGAAGAAAGATAATATATATTATGCTAAGATATCTATATATGAATCCAAACAGAAATAGATAAAATGCACACATACTGCCTGATCATCAGAGATCAGTATATTTCTAACTTGTAGATGCTAAAGGCCAATTTCCACCAGATGCGTGTTGGTTGCGTCTCCGCTCCGGTACAGCAGCGGAGCCGATAGGATTCCATTCTAGTCAATGTGTGTGTTTCCACCGGCTGCGGCTGTGCTGCGTGCCGGCTCCGTCTCAGCTCCGGCACTCCGGAGCCCTCCACAACAGATACGCAGGACTTCTATTTTTGCCGGACGCCGGAGCACAACGCAGCAATTCAGCACAGAGCAGATCGTGCGGGGCAGTAGGTTGTGCACAGAAACACGATAAAACATCCGGTTAATTTTCAAAATAAAATACACAGTGTTCACGGTGGATCATATTTCCCTGCACTACACCTTAAAAACTACATAATGGGCAGAGGCAGGCCTGAAGTCAACAGGTCAGAGGTTTTCAGATGTCATTTCACCCCATGAACACCATGGACGAGGAGATATTAATCATGGCAGTGCACCGAGATGTCTTCCGGCGGAGCTGCACCGCACCGCACAGCAAACGCAGCCGGTGGGTATTGACGGACGGCGGAGCACGCAGCGGATAACCAGCGCTACCGTTCCGCAACGGACACGCATCCAGTGGAAATCCGGCGTAAGTTGGAGCAACTCTCTTGTGAAACCTTACAAAAATGTACCTTGGAGTATAACCCAACGTTGTGTTGTGCCCACAGCTAAGATATATCATATACACTATTGGACATCCACCAGCCCACCTGCTCTACAATGGAGTGCACACTAAATTGTACTTCCGTGGAGGATACAGAGGACCTTGGAGATTTATGGTAACATTATTTGGCGTCATCTAGTTGTATTTATAACTGTTTACATTTCTGTGTCTTTGCTTGTCACTGGAACAAATCAGCTAACTCAAACATTTCTTCTCTTCAGTCTACATATGAAATAGGTAAATCTAATTGTGTTGGCCACACAATCTTGGGCCTGGACTTTTTTTTGTGGGCATTACATGACCTCCCAGAGGAAGATGCCGGCGCACATGAATGTGACTGGGCAAATTTTGCAGACCTTCTCAAGAAGATGCTTACAGTGGACTCTTCTGAAAGAATCACTCCGAGTCAGATCCTTCAGCATCCTTTCATAACGATGAGCCACCTTGTCGGCACATTCGACAACAGCCCACAGTAAGTGTGAGCTTAGATGCTGTGAGTATTTTAACAGTGCTGGTATAGATAGGTGAAGTTGACTGAGGTGCTTGTCTTCCAGTGTAAAATCTTCTGTGGAGCTAATGAAATATTGTGACGTGCTGAGCTCTGATGACGGCACGGAGACGACCTCCAACAGCCCGGCCCTCCACCCTGATGAAGGTCACGCTGCTGGGCAGAGCGAGGAGGAGCAACTCGGCCTCCAGAGCATCCGTGAGAACAGTCCAGCAAAGAAAAGGAAAAGGGACTGTTCTGAAGATTCGGAGTCTGGCAACAGGTAGGTGTTTGAAATATCTTGTTGTATTACTTATTTCATATTTTGAGGAAAACTGTACTGTACTACTATTTGCTGTCTTGCTGAAAGTTCATGTGTATAAACAATCTAGAGCTAGAACTGCCCACATGGTGGTCACAAGGAGGGAAACAGTTACAGCAAGAAACTCCACATAAAACCACATTCTTGCTCCCAGTCTTTATGCTAAGCTACGCTAAGGCAGACAAGCCTCTTTAGAGATACAGATTCTAACTCATTTTTTCTTTTTCACATAGGAGCCGTATTGCCACAAAGAGGAGGAGTCAATGCCAGGACGCAGCAGACACAGTTTGGCAAACACGCCCACTGCTGCGCAAAAGACAGAGGGATGAATCAGATCAACGCTCATCCTCTGATAGCAACTCCCAGAAAACAAAAAAGAGGCGCATAAACCTCGATAAAGAACCGATGGAGAGGGTCACAAGTAAGATCATCTATGGAAACACACACATGCAGACAATGATTGCACCATTCCAGGAATTCATTATAATTATTATTGGTTAAGAAAAGGGGTCAGACTTTGTGAGCCTTTCTTGTATGCTGAACTCACATTTTAAAACTTTTTTTTTTTCCCCAGAACTTCTGAGCGACACACAGGAAGCCCCATCCAGCTCGACACAGGTCCATTCTTGGAAGAGAAAGAGGGCTGATGAAGAGGCTACAAGCCCAGAAGAGGACAAACCTAAATTGAAGACTGAGAATTAACTCTCATCTTCACATTTTTGTACAACTTGATTCTATCTCCATCAGTCACTTGAGATACAGTATGACTGCAGCTTTGAGCCAGGAGAAGATGTCATCAGGTGGCGTCCAACTGTCATTGGGCATTTCGACCCTCAACGACAACGCCCTCCAGTTGGTGGTTGGCAGTGATGGCCAGTCACTGCCCATCTTCTCCTGGCTCCCAGCTTAACTCCTCCCTCCTATTCCATACCCAGCATGAGGCTTTCTCTGCTGACTCCCCCAACCTATGGACAGCTGTCTTCCTCTCCCTTCCTGCTATCCCCAGAGCTGTGAACATCTTCTACACGGACTGTGCAGGGAAGCTCCTGCACCCGACCTCAACTTGGAATAGCCAGGCCTGCCATCCTTTGTCCCTGCATTGTTGGATCAGGTCCTGGTATGTTGTGGCTTTTCTCTCTGAGGCCTGAACACATCCGTCAGTTTGATCAGGATCATCTTCCTGACATTTGGATGACCTGGGAAAATGTAGTTTCTTTCCCAGGTCCACCCTCATCTCCCATGATGGTACTGTCTGCAGGAGGCCCTTCTTGGTCTTCTTGGAGGATGGTGGTTTTCCCCCCTCACTCATGAACTGAATAGATGGTGTTGGTCTCACATGGACTTGCCGCTTTTTCTGTCTCTCCTGCTCCAAGATGTCAGCCAGTGCTCTGAGGACCTTGGTGTGATGCCAACGGTACCTCCCCTGGATAAGAGCAGTCTTGCACCCAGCCAGTATGTTCGCCATCATTCCTCTTTCTCCACATAGCCTGCACAAAGGGCCCTCCCTCATCCCCCACCTGTGCAGGTTTGTTGGTGTTGGAAGAGTATCGTACACTGAACGGAGCAGGAAAGAGATGCGGAAAGCCTCCTTGTGGTCCAAGCTTGACGGCCCTGGCCCTTCTCCCTTCCTCCTCAAGCTGCCAGACCTCAGCTTGGATCATGTCTCTCCTCTGCCTTGGGTCTGCTTTCCCCACTGTTGGAAATGGGTGGAGCTGAGTCCCTGTCGCCCAAAGCACTGGTTCCCCATGATGTCCTTCAACTTTAGCAGGCTTTCTGCCTGTGCAACTGATGTATCCGCTGCCCATTAGCGTCCAGATCTTGTGGTGACGTGTGCGACTTTTTCATTGGTGGAGTCTCTGTACATCATCACAGCTCTGCACTTTGCCACCTTGAACTCCTCCACCACTGATGATAGGGGTAGTTGTAACTGTCCGGACCTGATGTAGAGCACTACTGACGTGAAGCTTGGTGGAATACTGAGCCACCTGCGGAGATGTTTGTTCATTCTCCTCTCTGTTCCTTCCATTGTTGTCATTGCCACTTCGTAGATTGTCAGGAGCCACAGGAGTCTTAGTAGCAGGCCATGTTGGATGAGCCAGGCCTTATACTTGCCTGGTAGGCCTGAGCTCTCCGCTCTATCTTCCATAGCCAATCCCCTTCCTGCTCCTCTGTCATGGAAACACTGCCTCCGTCGTTGAGGGATGAATTGTACCATTTGCCAAGGCATTTGATTGGGTTTTCCTCAATCGATGGTATAACCTCCCCTTGGACTTGTAGCTAGAACTTGCCTGTTACTTTACCATTCCTAATCACCATGGTCCTTGACTTCTTTGGCTTGAACTTCATTTGAGCCCACGTTGCCACATCATCAAGTGCCTTCAGAATCCACCTTGCTTGCACATGGGTTGATGTTGATATGGTGAGGTCATCCATAAAGCCTCTTATTGGAGGTTGGGGGATGCCAGACTCCATTCTTGGCTCTGTACGACATCTATTGCACATCTGTCCGTCCTGGAAGAGGGATCCCTCCTCAGTTGTTCTTCCTGAGGTTTCTACCATTTTTTTCCCCCGTTAAAGGGTTTTTTTTTGGGAAGTTTTTCCTCATCCGCTGTGAGGGTCCAAGGACAGAGGGATGTCGTACACTGTGAAGCCCTCTAAGGTAAACTGTCATTTGTGAAATATGACTTTATACATAAAAGTGATTGATTGATTCTTTATTCATACACATATTAAACATCTATTAAATATTTTAATTGATTGCATGCTTGCTTGATTTTAACTTTAGAAAAACTGAGCAAAACTATGTACTGAATATTTCTTTTAAAATGACATGGTTAAATTTAGAGTAAGACTTCTTGTAAACTCATTACTTGGGCACCCAATCTTCTACCTAAACGTTGTGTGTGAGGAGCCACTGCTCCATACTAGGGCTGGGCCATATGGACAAAAATTCATATCCCAGTATTTTCAGGCTAAATGACGATACACAATATATATCCCAGGATTTTCTAAGAAGTGGACTACATGTTCAGTTGCAAGCTGATCCATAGCTGAAGTCCCCTGTTATTTCTGCTGCATGTGTTTTTCCCCAGCAGGGCAGGTAAAAGAAGTTTACCTTTTGGAGGTGAGCTGTTTGCAGAGGTGCAGTAAGAGCCTGCTGTCTGCAGCTCTTCATATTATTACACTTGTCTTAACTGAAGAAAAGCCGCTAATTAAATTCCGCTATTTCCATAATAAACATATTTTAACTCCTATAGAGTCTTAAAAATAAAAGTCCCCCGTTATTTTGTCACGTATAAACTTTTATTGTCAAGCAGCAAAATAAGGAAATGTTGAGTTTTCGGGCAGCAACTTCACACAACTTTGAATATGGCTGATAATGAACATGAAACAGTAAAATAAAGCAGATATCTAAAGTAAAAGAAGGACGGAGGAGAGAAACTAAACTCCAAACTAGTGCTGCATGATTTGATAAAAATGTGCAATTGCGATTATGGTGGACAATATCACGATTTGCGATTGCAATATAATTGTGGGACTCATAGTAATGTGGGCAATATAAGTGGATACCCCCCATTCTTAGTTTGTATTATGTGTGTACTATTTTCTCATTATTTGGCTGTCATTATTTGTATTTATTTGTAATCTTATTTTTGTGCATAAGATCAGCTAATATTTGCAGTGGGTTAGAATGTGTATAAAATGAGTAAAGCTCTTCACAGGCACTTTGAGGCAGCCTAATGGTCCTTTAAGTGAGGTGCAAGCTAGCGCTAATTAATCAGTGGACCCCCCAGCCAGCCTGCATGTTGCGATGTGGTCATGCTGATGTGCTTGTGTTTCTGTGTTTACAGGTGAGCTGAAAGTATGGAAATATGTTGAATATGATGTTGTGACACGTGAGCATACAGAGTGTGTACTAATAAGAGACTGTAATGCAAATGTGTGTTGCTGTTCAGCGTTTTGCAAGTTGAGTAAAAGTCCGATGAAAACGTGCTTCACCTAACAGGAGTAAATGGCGAATCACAACATCAAAAGCGTAACCTACTGAAATATGAGTTGTGTGAGTGTGCCAAATGTTATCAGTGTGTTAGCTAAGTGTTTAAGCACAAGCGCATATTTTGTTTAATGTCAGTTTGTCAGGAACGGGACTGGTTAGTTTAAGTGAGGTGCAAGCTAGCGCTAATTAATCAGTGGACCCCCCAGCCAGCCTGCATGTCGCAATGTGGTCGTGCTGATGTGCTTGTGTTTCTGTGTTAACAGAAGTAAAGGATCTTAAACTCATGCACGCCTGAGACTCTTCTTTGTGCTCAAGTGTGCAACATAATTACAACATACAGTACAATATAATAAATAAATGGTATCATGAGTCTTTTTGCTTGATTCAGTGTTTCCCCTACATTATATTAGGGGGGCACTGACCTGACAGAGTTATTGTTATGGACAGACAGTGTTCAATGACCATCAACAGACTGAGCACAGTGAAACACGCTGCTCACACAGCTGCGCAGCACGGAACTGTACACACAGCGGAGCGAGCCTGTGTTGCGTTCAGGCGTTGTCACGTAAATGACAAATTCCAGCGCCATAGCACAACACAGCAGCATGTCAAGTGGACCGAACCCGAGCAAAATTGCTCAATTTTTCATTTGTCATGGAGTCCATGATTTCCCCGTGACACTTACAAATGTTTGCTTAACTGTGCTTGGATGTTGTTTTATGAGGCTCTGGCGGCTTTCAGTTGTCTCTTTGTCTTTATAGTTACACGGCTCGGCTTTCTCTCGCATGCACTCTTCCTACTTTTCCCTGTGCTGTGCGGTCTCAAGTGCTGATATAGATTGGTCGTGTTGCCACGGGACGTGGCGACTAACTTTTAAACTTTTACACAGCACGTCTTTCAGGTACGGCGACGTTGGACAGAAAGACGTGCTGTGTAGAAGTTCAAAAGTTAAAGTCGCCACGTCCCACGGCAACACGACCAATCTATATCAGCACTTGAGACAGGACGTGGCGACTTTAACTTTTAAACTTTTACACAGAACGTCTTTCTGTTAAACGTCACCGTACCTGAATCCAAAGTATCGCCATGTAATAGGCGTTGCGTTTTTTTTCGCCACCAACTCAGGCTGTTCTTGGTCGAGCTCATGGTCTTCTTCAGCGTCTGTGTTGGTCACTGCTGCACACCAGCTGCATGCACCAGGATAGCTTGTGGGCGTGATGTTAACCAACCTCACACACTACAGGAGAGGCAGTCACATTCACAGGCACACATGTTAACATTTATTTACATTAAATTGCAAATCGCAGCCTTTTATGCGGTTATGTAATTGCACAGCCTGACATCGCGATTGCGACTGCGATTATATTAATCATGCAGCACTACGACAAACTACATTTAGAAGCTAAAAAAGTACTGAGAGCTGAACACACAGAGATTCTTAAAGACACCTGTCTGTCTGGTCTCCTGCAGACAGAGGTGAGGAGAGTCTCACAACAAACGGCTTGTTTGAGGGGACATCAGGTGTTGACTGCGGTCAGTGAGACACCACTGCTACCTGCTCAAATGCTAGCGGCCCAGCTTTTGGACCTACTCCAGTGAAGGAGTAGGTGTGCAGCCCTGCGTGGCACCGGACATCTTAACTGATAACAGAAACACAAATCAGTGCTTGCCTGGATGCGGCTAAAAGTTACAGAGGAAAAGGCCCACAGTATTGTATGTGTGCTACTGCTGTAACTTCATTCATCTCACAGACTGATTTAGCATATTAACGTGGCGTGCAACACATAGACCGATGTCACACTATAGACTAATTAACAGACAGATTAAACAGAGGAGCAGCTCTGTATCTCTCTGAGTGCTGATGGAGAACTGAGTGAGTGAGTGAGTGAGTGAGTGAGTGGGGAGGAGCTGTGTTGAGAGTATGAGAGAGGAGAGATGCACACTGTTATGTGTTATGTGACACAACTAGACCCTTTATCGATAAAAACAGTATTGTCTAAATCTATGTCATCCTTGAAACAGTCAAGACAAACACACAATATGTTTTCAACACATAAAGAACTCCCCAGCTGTATAACTCGGGACCAACTACATCGTGCGTTAACATTATTGTGAGCGGCCTTCATGTAACAGAGCTCCGAGTGTAAAGCACATTGTACATCTACTGTGAAACATAAATTAAAAGCCAACTCCCAATCAAACTCCGAGTGTAGCCACACATTTTGAGTGTCTGCAGTCTACAGCACAAAAACACGAAGGGTTTCCTCCAATTTAAAGTTCATGTGAAAGCAAGGGGCTACATAACCGCACTGCAGTACCAAGTCAAAGTAAAAAAATAAATAAATAAATAAAACTACGTCAATTATTCAGTATATAGGCTATATTGTTAAGAGGACTGAGGTCCCATCAGAGCTGTTGATCAGAAAGAAAACTGAGTCCTCTTTCAAATGAACTGACAATGTGAACACAAAAAGATCTGAGTCCCTTTTCTGTTGGTCCACTTTTTGGTGCAGTACTGTTTGTTTTAAAAGGACTATATGTAAAAACACCCATAGTCGTCTTAAAACAAAACAATCTCAGTCCTCCTAAGGTGGACATACTTAAATATAACCATTATTTTAACTAGGGGTGACCCCAAATAGTCGATGATTCAGTGATTCAGTTCGGAAAAGTCTGATTCGACTGCCAATCTCGCCATCGAATCGTCGCAAAATGTGGTTATGAAACAAGATCGTGCCATTCTGACTATATGGGGGTGCTCACTGCTGCTGAACATCTTGATTTGACATAGAATGTATTTGTTTTATAGTAATTCATGATATATAGCCTATTTTGATACAAAAATAAAAAAACGCATGAATAAATCACCCAGTTGCTCGATCCAAATAAGCTGAGGTGAGTGACTGCGCTGCAGGACCATCAGAGCAGCATTGAGGCCTACGGTGATTTAAATTCCCCCAGATTGTCACACACCTGAGTGTGTGAAATTTGTTCTCAGCATTTGACCCATCCCCTGAGGGAGCGGTGAGCAGCAGCGGTGCCGCACTCAGGAATCATGTGGTGATGATTTACGTTGGCGGAGGTTTGTGCTCTCAAATCAAACTTTTTTGAAGGATTATTCATTTACCTGAAGTGTCTTGAAACGAATTTCACCGCTGATTGTTTTCTTGATAGACTCTGATTTTTTATTTGGCTACTTTTTGTCCAGCGTGGCCAAACAATTGAGAGCGGTGACGCACGGTCCGTGTGGATGAACTTGTATGAACCTGAGTTGAGTAATGAAGTAACTTGAAGTCAGAAAGAAGGAAAACTGTGGGGCGTCGGTAGCATAGTGGATAGTGCCGGTGCCCCATATACGGAGGTGTTGCCTCGCTGCAGCGGTCGCGGGTTTGACTCCGGCTCGCAGCCATTTGCTGCATGTCATCCCCCGACTCTCTCTCACTCCTCCATTTCACTCTCTCCTGTCAATTAAAGGCAAAAGCCCAAAAAAATAATAATAATAAAAAAAAAAAGAAGGAAAACTGTTTCTAAACCTTTTGATGATGTTTTTGGATGTTTATTTGTGAATGAAACGGCAAGTTCTGACAAGTCAGAAACGACTTCTGTTAAAGACATGGATGAGGCTGCAGCGCGTCTGCGCTTTAGAGAATCATACCTTGATGAAGTGAAAGGAATAAAGATAAAGATAAAATGATAACCCTTTTACTTTTATTATTATTATTTTATTATGCCAACTGAAGAATTAAATTTGTTTATTTGGGTGTTTTGGCTCTTTTCTCTGGAGCGAAAACTGACGCAAATGAGCTCATTAATCAATGAGGGGGAAAACAACATGATTCGACGATTAGTCAGCTAAAGGACAAATCCATCAAATCAGATTTGACTATGAAAATTCTTTGTCGGGGACACCCCTAATTTTAACCATACAACACCTAACGCTTATTTGTCAAAAAGCACAAGTTTTATTTGATGTCTACTCCGTTTCCCTGGGACCCACTCAAATGACCATCCGTGTGTCCCAGGTACTCACTACATTGAAATCAAAATCATCATCTATGTATTTTAGTAATTGCAATTTCAGAGCATGAGAGATGCTTCATAGTTTTATAGCCTGTTGTGACCTGCTGCCTTTTGGGAAAATGTTTCTTCTGTGTTCATACAGAAGTGTTTGAAATTTACCATATTTCTTAAAATAATAATTTATCAGAGTTGTACCAACTTTCAAATGTATCAAATGTAACCTCAGTCCCCAGCACGTGTGTTATATATGTCTTTGACACTTGCACTACTGTGTTCAAAATAAATGAAAAGAAACATATTCCTATGTAGTTGTTTTTCTGTTTTTTTGTTATTGCTATGCTGAACATACCCCTAGACTGCTTGTGAACTGAACCTTGACTTTTGTGTACCAGTACATTCTTACTACACTTGCACTTAAGCTCACGTTAAACATAGATGACAACAAAACCAACCATTTCCAGCTACATATCAGTCTAAAAAATATGTGCCTTGAGCAAGGCTGACCATGCTGCCTATCTAATAGTGAAACACTCAACTTCAAATGTAACCAAGTGTACTGATGTGTTATTTTCAATAAATCCCACCTATTAAATCCATGTGCTTGTTTAGAATTGCAATTAATAGTTTGTTTTTCAAAGATGGTACTTCTGGAGTATCTGGAATAATTCATTTTCAGCACAAAATGTTCCCATAAAATCAGAGGTCATGATCCAAATGGGACTCAAATACCTGTCCGATAACAAAAAAAAGTCCCTGTTCACCACTCTTTTATGACATAGAACAACCATCCAATCTTAATTAAAGCACTACAGGCAGCTTAAGTAAAGAATGGCACTCGTGGACTCAGTAATGACTCATGGAAACAATAATGACAGCGATTCCTAGGTAGCATAAGTGCTACTTGGCACATGTCCCAGTTACACAGCATTAACACAACCACAAAATCAGACCAAATCGGACCAAATCAGATGCAGATGGACGTATCTGTCATAACTGTGTCTTAGCTCTCTTGCAAGTCTTCTTGCCCCCTCTTGTCATTATGAGCTCATGCCAAACAACTGCAAGGACATATGCAAATGACTGTAGCTAACAGGAGATAAGTCTTTGGCACCACTGCTGGCGCTGACAGATGCTACAGACAGACACACACCGTAGAACATTTTGTCTTGTAGAGGCAAAGCTGTAGGCATCACGGGCTAAGATTTGGTGGCTTTTCACTGGCTAACGAGATTCTGACATCTTGGCAGCACACTGATCAGGGTGAAACAGAGCAGTATGAACTGTCACAGTTCAAATTGTGCCATGCTGAAATGGAAGGCAGACAGGCTGGCAGGCAGACATTTCCAAAAACCACAGACCTGGTGTTAATGGTACATTTAAGCCTTCTATTTGGCTGTCACATTATCCAAAGGAATATTATTTCTACTGAGTAGATGTCTGGATGAAAACGTAATAACCTAATAGATAGTTGAAAATAATAAAAGGGCTCAGTATGTTTAAATTAAACCCCTATTACACATAAAAATCAACACATTACGAGCAAACTGCAAATGAAATGCATAATTTCTTTTATTAACATTCTATTTTAGTCCCCCTCCACCATCTATGCATATTATGTTACAGTATGTACATTCGCTTCCCCGTATTACACTTGAGCCTTTTCATACTTCTCAGTCTTTCTCTCCATTTCTGTTACTCAGAATGAATATATTTTGGCCTCACTTCCCTTATCAACATTATACCATTATGGTGTGACAAAATGCCTCAAATGCATAGTACCACACTTATTTGCATCTCATTTTATTTCCATTCAGTAAATTGTGATGATTCAACATTTTCTTTTCATAATTGAATTTCATTGAGCGAAAAAGGTGCACTGACGCAGTGTGACTGTTTGGCCTCTGCATGTGTGCGTGTGTGTGTGTGTGTGTGTGCGCAGGTGGATGGGGTAGGGTCCAGCTTTTCCTTAGTATGAGCTTTTTTGCTCGTTCCACCTAATAATAGTTTTTAATGTATTTGTTCAAGATATAACTTTCAGAGTTTCTCAGTAACACCAGAACATTATCATTAGACAACTGAAGGCAAAACTGACAACAATGAAAAGCTGTGTTTTTATTTATATAAACATAAATCAATTTTAAAAGCCAAGTAAAAAAATTTTTTTTACTTTGTGCACACTTAATCTGCTCATTAAGATGATAATCCACATGAATTAGATATGTCAGCTAATTACTTATGATTTGAGGATTTGATCTTTGATTTGTGATACAAAATGTCACAGCTGAACATAATCACTTTGCCTAAAGCAAAGTTTATTTGACATTTTTAAAACGCAAAGTCAGAGACGGGCTGATCAACACAAAGACTGAAGTTTGTGGTACGAAGGCCAAGGTGTCTTTGGATGTATCAGGGCTTTAGATTTCGAGTAAGGATTCTCAAATTCTGCTTATACCTTACACTCTTGCTTGTTGTAGAAAAATGTTGTACATTTCTAAAGATCACAAGGCTGATATATGGTATGCCTGACGTAAGATGCCATTTTTCATACTTTGCAATTTGTCTGAGTTTTATTAAACAACAATGAGTCCATAGAAATAGTGAACACAAAGAGTTGTATAGTTATCACTGAGGCCTACAGCCTCTTCGATTGTGTATTAAAAAGTGGAAGGACTTTAAAGGACCATAAAGACAAAAAGCAAGGAATATGTTCACCTGGCTCAATGTCACATAGACCTCTAACAGTCAACTGTAGCTTTGATCTGACAGATGCAGCCAAGTAGTCCTTAGTTAAGGGAAGTAGCTAGACTGACAAATGCGCATATGCAAATTAGTCTGGGACCTCTCAGTACATTTTTGATTTCTAAGAAGTGTTACCACAGCCATAGATCAAAATGCCTCTGAATGCAACTGGAAAGACCGACAACAAATGAGAGCAATAAAACATGTGACGTATCGCTGAGCAACGGACAATGTAAACATGCAGAGATGAGCTATGATGGAGTAGTTAAGAACTTGAGCGTTCGAAAGTAGTACTTCGACATTAAGCTCCACATTAGTTGCAACCATCTTGACTGTTTTCAAAAATGCCTCAACGGTACTCCTCTGTACTGAGCAACGTTAATGGTTGCCATTAGGTCCCCAGTAGGAGGGTATACAAGCCAAAATGACATCATTACATATTTTGCATTAAGCTTGAAGGCCCTGCCAGGTGTCAGGCATCATATCAGACTTGGCAAACGACATCAAAGTGGTTGAACATTGGGCAAAAACTGATGTAATTTCGCGAGGAGAATTTGCATACTTCAACCGATTTTGGGGCTGTTTTTAGTCTTTTTTTGCTATAATAACAGAACAGAACAAACTACAATACAATAGAACAGATTAAAATATGTCCTTGCCCCCTGTAATCTGGTGCCAATCAATCCACCCCCTATTAGAAAAAGAATTGGGGAGGACCAGATGCATCTGCTGGAGCAAATAAAACATGAGCCCTGCTCGCAGGCCATAAAGTAGCAGCAACCCTATTACAACTAGATGTTCTTTAGCGAAGTCTGTGTTGTTAGTATGGTTCAATGGGGTGGTGCAAAAGTTGTAAAATCGAACCCTGGTGCAGACCAAAGACCTGAACTGAGACCACTCAAAAAGGTGGGTCTTGGTCTGCTTCCAAACAAACTCTGGTGCGGTTCATTTGTGGTGTGAAAGAAAACAAACCAATCATATTTGCTTTACTCAACATGAGCACAACAAGGTCAGTAATTTGGTTTCTTTTCTATCACTTTGGCTTTTTAATGTTTGTGTTGTGTGCTCAATAGTATGTCAGTATGTATATAATCATAAAATAACAGTAATTTGGACCGTCCCTGATGAGACTTTTTCTTTATAATTTTATCAGAAGGGGGATCTAGATTCTGCTGTAACAAACTTGAGTGGACAGCTTGGCTTGTTTCTGATCCGGGCTGTACTTTAGGTTATAGGGTAAAACCATGGATCACTGTCAGATCGTATCAGCCGGTCCTATATGAAGCTCTGTGTGAACAGCACATATCCAAAAGTCATTTCCTTGACAATGTAACACCATGCTGCTAAAGTGACAGACAGACCACTCTCTCTAAGAATCTCCTGCTTGTGCCTGGGGAATGAAAATGTGCTAAACACAGTGAAAACCAATCTCGTTTTTCATAATCATTCCTGGGATTTTCTTCGGTCTCCAAATGCAGGAGTGACATTAAGCCCAATAGCGGCAGGATAGGTCCATAGTTAGATTTGCACCCTATCAGACCATAGCCATTCTGGGAGTCCACTCAGCCTTTGCTATCAACTACCCTCCACCCCGCCCCTTGCCACATACACACCCACGCACACAACCCATCCCCCGCCTGAAAGCTTAAATGAACAAATAACTGACAGGAGGAACATTTAAATTCACATACATAAACTCAAATTCACACATACACACACAACCTGGGAGTCAAGTAATCATTTAAAGCTCAATTTTAATGCCCAAACAGTTAAATACAATGCAAAGAATCAAACGAAAGCAGCTTAAGTGAAGCAGCACTGTAATGGGTCTGACTTCCTCAGATTAAAAGGGAAAGATGGCTGATAGTGCATGGAGCAATGATGATTTTTCTCAGAGTTCAATGTTGAAACTCAGCTTGAATGTGTTATTAATAGCAGTATTGATGAAGAGATATTGATTGTGTGTTGACTTCTAGATCCTCAGCATTAAATTGAAGTCTGAGTTGAGATGACTGACAGCGAATTTTATAAAATGAAATTACCAGTAACTTGATGTGGCTGCTATTTGGGGATTTTTGAGTTTGATTTATAACATTGAAATTCATCTTGTGGCACTGAATAAGTTAAATTTAAGTCATGTAAAAAGACTTAGGCAGGCACACATTTTCATTATAGATGACTTCCACATTTGAGACTGGGGCTGCCTCCGACTAAGAATTTTCCTAGTCGACCAATAGTCGTCATTTAGGGCCATTAGTCAACTTGTCATCCACATGTTTATGATATTAATTTAATTATTCAATTGTTCAATTGTGGTGGGACAACACAATGGTTTGAGTTGAAGGTGTGAGAAAGAATAGTATCAGTAACATTGTTAACACTGTGCTACATTACAGAGAAATACAAAATCATACTAATGAACCTTCATTAATATAGGCCTATATTTTATCTACAAGTGCACGTCACACACTGAGCGAGCCCTGCAGAGTTTACATATCACCTTGGGTTCATCCTTCACCTTCTCAAAATGATCCCACACTTTGGATTTGCTGCCCGACATGTTATTAACTAGCCTGTGGAATAACCGCAGGTACCAGCCCTGGAAATTAACGTGACTCCTGTTTGACTGCTGAGCGTGGCCACTTCCTGTGTCTGTCCTTTCGAATTAAATTCCCACATGGTCCAGTCATACAGGTTTTGATTTATTTTGACAAGGTGCAGCAGCTCCTAGTAGAGTTTCACATTTTTTAGGGTTTTTTTCTGCAACTAAGCGACCAATGAAATCTTGCCGACTAATGACCTTTCTGGTAGACTAACATTTATTCAACCATTAGGGGGAAGTCTTTATTAGGGTGTAAAATTGATGTGACATTTTGTGTCTAAAATATTGTGATATAGATGTTTTTACAGCATCTTAAATAGCCTCTCACAGCTTGACCTGCCTGTCCCAAGCTCTAAGGGCTCTGTGCATCCTCAACAATGTGCACATATCCAGGCCAAAGTGCTGAATGATTCCAAACACAGCTCAGCTTTATGAAACATGCTGCAGTTTATGCCACTGTGTATGCATGCAAAAACAAAAAGATCTGCTATGCACTCAATAAATAGCAAATGCCAACATGCTTAGCAAATATA
This sequence comes from Epinephelus fuscoguttatus, assembly GCF_011397635.1. Lineage (NCBI taxonomy): Eukaryota > Metazoa > Chordata > Actinopteri > Perciformes > Serranidae > Epinephelus > Epinephelus fuscoguttatus. Next base: position 34,798,867 of record NC_064753.1, read on the forward strand.
ACAAATGCAAACTCCAAAGTTTGGCAACTAAGGCAGATAAGATCAGTCATGTTAAAATATCCAATGCAGATTTCATATTTTATAATAGGTCATATGGGCTCCTACTTCACTATTTTCAGCCTCCTATTCTTATTCACACATTTTCAAAGATACACTAGCTAAATTACATTGAGAAGGGGTCGTTTATTTAAGCAGACTGATGTTAAATATTGTTTCCTTCCCAAAGCTCATAATTTCTCCTCATGATTTTTGATGTTGCACACATTATAGCCAAATGTCAGAAGACTGATTTATGAGGGATCAGAGGTTGGCCTTAAATTGGTAACCTTGTCTTTCTGCAGTTTCTGAAATGACTCTATTTCCTCAGTGTGTTTTCCATTCATTACACTGTGAGGCCATGTGAGGACACCCATGCCAGTACCAACTTGTGCAGCGTCTGACTATGCAGGAGGTGAAAACACCATGTAGAAATTTCTGTGCGCTCCTTCACAATGTGTCTCTTCTCAATGGAACTCAAGATAATGTCATGCCGCTGATCTGGATCGCCATCCTCCAGGAGATTCGGCTTCTCCTCTTGTCTCTCCGTCTTGCTCTGCTTCTGTGTGCTTGTTCATTCTTGTATCTGTATGAATGATGTGTTTCAGTTTTGCTTGCTGTGAGCTTGTGCTGCCTGTCTGCTTTCCAGGTTTCCATGGTGGAGAGGGAGTTGTTTGGCTCAGGTTCTAGCTGTCCTCTCCCATCCATATTCTTCATGCAGGTTAACATCCTATGTGTAATTGTTTCACTGTCTTTACTGTAATTTTACTATGTTGGTTATTCTCTACACACAACATCTACTGCATGTCCCTCTGTCCAGGGAGGAGGATCCCCCTCAGTTGCTCTTTTTGAGGTTTCTTCTATTTTTTCCAGTTAAATGGGTTTTTGGGGAATATTTCCTTATCCGAACTGAAAGTCTGACAGACAGTGTCGTATACTGTACAGACTGTAAAACCCCTTGAGGCAAATTTGTGATATTTGATATTGAGTTATATAAATAAAATTGACTTGACTTGACTGCAGCACTATGGGGGCTGTTCTATTTTTCCATACAGGCCACTGCACCTTATTTAATTTCCTTTTCTTTCTTCATTTCTGTAGCTTTCTGCCAATTCTCCTGTTTTGATCCACCTTTTTGCCTCTGTTTTTGCTCTGTGTGAATCAAGAGCTCATTATTTATGGCTTGTGGCTTGTGATGACTTGAAAGGAGCAACAGGCAATTCCACTCTGTTTGGTTGTTTCTCTGGAAAGTAACTGGCAGCAATATGCTTTCTGTGCTGGCAGGGATAATCCCTGCTGCCTGGTACCAAAGTGTGAGCGTGATGTGTTTGCATGTTGGACATAGCACTAAGGAAGCGTGGGCTTGCATTTCTGTTACAGTTACTGGAGCATTGATGGTCAATGTCAAAGACTCCAAAATAGTTGCTGAAGTGTGGCACAAGCACAAGCTGCATCAAGTTTTTCTTAATCCTACAGTGATGTAATCTGTGGTGGCTGCCAGGGAGTTTTCTTCCCTCTCCGCTGGCAGCCGTGCCTGGTTTCAGACTTCTAATGATGATCAGGGCTCCTGGCATTACTGCCCTGAAACCATTTTTTGCTTCTTCTGTATCGACCCACAAATTTTTCACCACTATAATTGAGTGTGCTCTGCAAACCTTTGCGGAACCTTTGGGGAGGAAGTTTTATATATTTTTTCAAAAAGTACTATATTATTTTTGGCATGGCTCTGATGACCCCCAGTACCCACTGATTTATGACACACAGTTTATAACAAACTAGACCTAATATGGATGACTGGATAAACAGTAGTCCCTGTCAGTTATAGACATCCAATTGCTGAAACTGAGACTTTTTTTTTTTTTTTCAAAATATAGGCAATTAAGGAATAATTTCAGTTGATACAAGCATGGACTTTTCACAAAGGAAATTCAAGATATAGTGTAAAAGTTTTGGTAACAGCTGGTCTGAGACTGTCCTCACAAAGACTACATTTGTCTTTTGTTTAGTAGTTGGTATGCCTGAATCTAATCAATCTTAACCGTGGCGATAGCAGATCAGAATACAGTTATATGGATCCTTCAGTCATTTTGTAACTGAATGACAAATTGTGGGGGTTTTTTTAGACTAATTAGTGGCCAGGATGGACAGTGAATTTGACATTTAAAACACCATATCATCTTTTAGGGTGCTTTCACACCTAACCTGTTTGGTTCAATTAAAACAAACTTAGGCCAGTTTGCATTGTTAGTGCCTTTCGTTTGGGCTGGTGTGAAGGTTGTCAAGTTTGTTTTGTTGATTGCTAAATATGATGTGCTGTTAAAAGGGTAGGTGTTATGAGCTGTAGCTTCAGTATCTAAATTGCACTGTACTACTTAAATATCTGCCATTTTCTGTGAGAGGCTGACATTCATTTACATGAATTTGTAGCTTAATACATGATGAATATTTGTATTTGCAGACTGAAATAAAAACTCTAAATTCTAAACAATTCTCTGATCCTGATAAAGGCCATGTATATCGCATATTTTACTTAAATGCATACATGTAACCATGGTTACACATATGCACGTATATGCATTGTGAAGGTGTTAAATCTGCCATCATTGCATCCGACTCTGTGTATTCTGTCTGTTCATTAAATTCACTAAAAAGTGTGTGACAGTGATCCCACAGTTTTAAGCCCCAATCATCTCTGTACAAGACACCTTTTCATTCTGTCTCTATCTAAGTCATAATTCGTAGCATGTGATCAATTTGCAGTCTAATAATAACCTACTAATAATGCTTACAATCAGTTATTTCTCTATGAGCTCTTTGTGACACCAAAGAAAATAAATATAAACACTTTAGAAGCATTAAAGTGCTGCTGCATAAACTTCTGTCAGTTACCAAAATGTGATTTCACCACATGGTTTTTGAAGATGCAAGATGACAAATGCCAAAACTGTTCAATCAACAAGTTACCTGATAGTTAGTAGAACATGTTTACTCCAGTGTTTCCCATTAATTAACGAAACTACGGCGGCCCGCCATAGTTTAATTTGACCTGCCATAGTTTCTAAATAAAAGATTTAGGCTGCCGAAAGTATTGACTTCTCATGATATAAATAATACCTCGAACGCCGTAGCGTTTTGTGCCGATGTGCTCAGGCTGTCAAATCCAGCGCTCGACAGTGCGAGCGTTTCACTCGACTAAAAATACGTGTGTGTGAACTGTAAAAAATATTTAGGGGCACATGTGCGCATAAAAAAAATCAGCCGAAGCAGCCTATATTTTTGTCAATAAAAATATATGATAATCTAACCGCAAATGTTGGAGGAAGTCCAGCCGCCTTCCCTCTTCCCCATGTGACACGGTTATGGGCGGTTTTCCAAGCCACTGTCGGCACAATGAATATAAGTCCCACTGTCGGCTGGGTGGAAATAAGTCAAAGGGCTCTAGTTTCCCGGCGCAGCGCAGGGTGGCGAACCCCGTGCAGAGCTAGTTTCGAGCAGCGCAACCCGAGGCGCGCTCAGTTTGGTAGTTTGGCAGACCGAGGTGCGCTGAGATGGGTGTGGCGGCGCAGCAGGGGGAGGTGTCGACAGATCCAGCTTGGCGCAGTGACAGTTTCGTGCCAAAAGGCTTCGCCGAAGGTGCGCTAAAAGCTCGCCATCTGAAACCAGGTCTACTGTCAGCGCAGGGGGAGCACAGCCAGTGTAAGCCGAAGTTTGGCTGACCGACGGACAGTGCGCACACGTCACTAAAACCTCACAGGCAGGTTTCCAGAATATCAGGCACATTAACGATGCAATAAATACCCAAAAAACACTATTCAATGCAACTATCTGCAATCAGCACATAAATGTATCTCTATATCGACTGTCCCGTCACATCTGATGTCAGATCAAAGGGGACTGGCACCGTTTGGCACGCGTAATGGAAACCCAATCTGATTTGATTAACACAGCTGCAAACTAATGAGTTCACATCCCTCTCAGCCAACCACAAACAGCCACAGCATCAGACAGGGAGTATATATTCAGCAACTGTCATCTTAGAAAAGTCAAAAGAAAACAAATAGAGTGAGACTGTGAGAGAGAAAGAGAGAGCGCGCGCGCACGAGAGAAACGCATCATTGATTTACAATTGTGGTGACCTCCTCCCAGGCTACCTTTGCATCATCAGCCCGTGGAGGTCTGCTCACAGTTCCATATATTCGGACACTGCGAGCTTGGACCTCCCGGACCAAAACATCAGGTTCCTCGTGGGAGAAGTTTGGCCGTCTGACGCCGCTGCTCTCTTCTGCAATGGCGAACTCTCATTACGCCTTCGTGCGGCACATTTAAGGGCGAGGAGAGGGGCTCATCTGATTGGTGTGATGTGTGTAAAACCCACTCTACACCTTCTCTCCTCCCTCTTTCCGACTTGCGCAGGTTGGAGGGACGGAGGTGGGACAGACGAGTAGCTGCGCCAGCGCGCACGGTGTGCCAAACTTGCAAAATCCGCCTGGCCACACCCAGTTGGCGAAGCGCAGGTGCGATGCGCCCCTGCCTCGCCCGGTCTGCGAAACTAGAGCCCAAAGTGTGGAGAAGAGGGACCGGGAAAAGCGGTGGACCTCCAGGGAAGCCTGCTCCGTTCTCCCCGCAGTTAGGGACCGTTCGCCACGGCACTGCTGCTGGGCAGGGTGGAAATAAGTCCTGCAGAGTTACAGAGGACCTGGAGAATGTTTTAGGATAGTAATAACATTATATAAGATAATAATATTACAAAGATAATATAAGATAATAACATTAAAGACAAAATGAAATTGCAATACTTTTTCAAAACTTGATGATTTTACCTTTCTGTACATTTTGTATACAAATTCATTTCAATTTCAATTTACAATGTTTAAAATTTTCTTCCGGGGGGGAAGTTTCTCAAAATCCTGTGGGAAATACTGTACTCCTCTGGGTTCATTTGCAAAAAGTCAGTGTGAATAGAAAAATCTAACAATGTCTCATTTATTTCATCTGGTGCCAACCAAATGAACTGAACTAAAGGTGTGAAAGCAGCCTTATATACAGTTCATTTTTTTAGTTCATTTTTTTTCATTGCAAGCTGTCACATACACAAGATGAGATATATTCTCGGTTGTATGCATGATGAAAATGGTGGGCAGTGCCGGTGAGAAAACTAAAATGATAAGGGTAATTGCTATTATCACGAAAGGGGTACAATCATGCAAATATGGTAAGGCAGAGCTTGTGTGTAAACACTAATGATTATAATGATGACTAATTACAGTTGTGAAGAACAATAATTAGCAAATGATCAATATTATTAACACTCACAATCAGCATACAAGATTATTCCGTAGGCAGAGGCACAATTTGATGGATGGATGTCGACTCTTACTATTAAAAGTTGAATCCTAATTCAAAATCCCCACCATTCAAAATATTACTTCCATAACTGTACTATACAAAAAGTTATTGAACTCAACTAGTTAGTTTCAACAGAGAAATATCTGTAGTTCAGTTATCTTCATGTCTTTTTGAAGGTCAGAAACTATAAGTGTGGGAGGAATGTTATATATCCAAAAAAAAAAGTGAAAAGCATGAAGAGAATTATATAACCAATTGCTTTTTCAGTCCACTAGATTTTGCTGCTGCTGCAAAAATTGCTGAAGTGAGATAAACAGACTTATTAGACTTACAAGTCTTATTCGGTAAAACAGATGTTGACAAAGTTTTCCATTGGGGCTATCATTTACAGTTGAAAAAAGGTAATAAATCACAAACAATAATAATAATATAATAAATCATATATTTCATTGCACTACTCAGCATTTTGCAACATATTTAAAACCACAATAATATCGTAAAGTGACTTGAGTATCATGATATCATACCGTGGATCCTCTGGTGATTCCCACCTCTGAACTGAGTACAACCCTATTGAGAAATCTAGGCATGTTATAATGGCAAACCAGGCTTATACACCCAAAACGGAATAACATAAATACACACAATAGCAACAGTTTATCGAAGTATGCATTAGATGCACAAATATGTGCTTGTTAGGCTGATGTAGAATCTGTTTTTCCTGATATTAATATCTTTAAACCATTTGATCGCTCCAGACTGCAATCAAATGGTTGCATTTTGCGACCATTTTTGGAGTCAGTGCGAGTATTTTTTACAACTTCTATCTCGTGTGGGACCCTCAAATTTGCAACTGTTTTTTTTTTTTTTTTTTTTTTTTTTCTCAGGTTGTAACATGAGGGAGCAAGTAATGTAGGCCAGTGTATGTGAGAGGGGGACAGTCTGGGAGTGAGTGATTAGTTAACTGCAAGGATCACGTCATCAACACTGATCAGTAGGCTTGTTTGAGATGAACTGGGCCTCGCCTAGAAAGTGGATGAGAGCAGGCAGTTCTATTCCCTCTACAGCCTATACTTAACATAACACAATTTAATAACCGGTAGCCTCAACTACTCAGGCTAAATAAATCGTGTCTGACTTCAAGGTTACTATTTTCAAAAGGAACAAAAATACAAGACAACATCTTTCATTGAAGATTAGTCAGATATAGTCAGGGCTTCACATTTGTACAGGAATCCTCACATCCCATTAACCACAAGTCTCTGTGATGCTTAATACTTCAATAATTAAAACAGTCCAATGTTAATATAGAGTATATAGTTTATGATCAAATTAAAATGGCCAAAAATGTGTATACTTGCGTTGCAGGATGATTTAAGGTGTGCCCCTAAATTTTCTGCCTACTAAAAAAGTTAGTCTGGAGCCCTGCTTTAAACCCCAAGCTTTATTCCCAGGGAGTAACAGAAGAGGAAGAAAGGAAACTGGTAAAATACTTTTTTTTCTATTGGCCTTACTACCTAATGATTACAATGATTGGTAATTAACATTATGTAACAGAAAAGTGCAAAAACAACTGACTTCATCAAAATAATATTTAAGTCAAAACTATAATTCTACCAGGATTGCAGTGGCTGTAATAAATGAGGCCATTAATTGCAAATATGATTAATGCTGCTTCTTGGATGGATGACTCCCAGAAAAATTGCTTTCTCCGATAGAACTACTAAATAACACAACCGTATCTCTTCGACATTAAAAAGGACAGATTCTAGTCTGTAACTGCCTCTATCACCCCATTGCCTGTGGCATCCTGATAAAAATCACTTAAGTCATTGATTAAAATGTAAGCAGGTTAATGCTAGAGGTGACTTCTCCCGCTTAGCATAATTTGCTTATTACACAGGCAAATAAACAAACCATTGATCACAGTGGTCCCTGACAGAAAGTAGATTAGATGGAAGGAACCAGGATCAGTTACATGTGTATTACACCAGCATGATCCAAATGGTCACAGTCGACTATGACCCATCAATCCTAGACTCACTCTGTGTATGCCCAGCAGCCCTTTAAGAGACATGATCTTCAGTAATCTTCAGAAAACCACACACAACGCAGGATAAAATTTGCTCTCAATTATACTGCAAAACCCTTGAAAATGCTGCTCCCTACATTCATCCTACATGAATCTGTTGTTTTTATAAGGCTGTACAATATATTGTTTTTTAATTGTCATCACAACTTGCACAATAACAATATCGCAAAAGACTGCGATACTGCCCTGTGAGGTAACAACTTATTAAATTACATTCTGTCTGTGGGCATTGGTTTGTCTGAAAAGCACCATGCTGTTGACTGTCTGGCCAATCAGACAAAGCCCTCAACATAACGCAGGGTCCAAGAAATATTGCCTGATGCCCCAGGGCCAGTCAAAACATATGTAAGGCCAGTAAATACAACAAGTCAGTTGCCCGATCCGGCCAGGGCTCGAAATTATTAAGTCTGCTCTACTCTCTGAGACTTGCCTCTAATCTGCCTGTGTCTGTCTCTGCACAAGTAGACAGGCTTGTTTACTTTAATGGCGGTCAATCCTAGCACAACACTCAACATGCAAGAATATTGGTTCAACATGCTACTGGGTTGAGCATGAAGACTTGTGTTATAAGAGTAGCGTAGATCCTTCATGGCATAGCACAGCAAGTGTGTAGTCAAGCAAGAGGGAGTAATGGTGGATGCAATCAGACAGGTGTAGGCAACCAAAGCAGAGGTGAAATAAATAGTTTAGCTCCTAAAGACCCAAGTAAAGTAAATACAAATATACACTCACTGGCCACTTTATTGGGTACACCTTGCTAGTATTGTTTGGACCCCTTTTGCCTTTAGAACTGCCTTAACTTTTGGTGGCATAGATTCAACAAGGTGCTGCAGACATTCCTCAGAGATTTTGGTTCATACTGACATGATAGCATCACACAGTTGCTGCAGATTTGTCATCTGCACAACATTGATGCAAATCTCCCGTTCCACCACATCCCAAAGGTGCTCTATTGAATTGAGATCTGGTGACTGTGGAGGCCATTGGAGTACAGTGAACTCATTGTCATGTTCAAGAAACCAGTTTGAGATGATTTGAGCTTTGTGACATGGTGCGTTATCCTGCTGGAAGTAGCCATCAGAAGATGGGTACACTGTGGTCATAAAGGGATGGACACGGTCAGCAACAATACTCAGGTAGGCTGTGGTGTTTAAACCATGCTCAGTTGGTACTAAGGGGCCCAAAGTGTGCCAAGAAAATATCCCCCACACCATTACACCACCACCACCAGCCTGAACCGTTGATACAAGGCAGGATGGATCCACGCTTTTATGTTGTTTGTTAAACACCAAATTCTGACCCTACCATCTGAACGTAACCGCAGAAATCGAGTAAAAGTAACTTAAATCACCTTTCTCCCCCATTCTGATGCTTGATTTGAACTCCAGCAGGTCATCTTTACCATGTCTACATGCCTAAATGCATTGAGTTACTGCCACCATTGGCTGATTAGCTATTAGCTTTAATGTGAAGTTGAACAGATGTACCTAATAAAATGGCCGGTGATTGTAAATATACAGGCACAGGTACTGTGCAAGTCAGGGTCAAGGATTTCGTACACTTAAATATATTCATGTATTGCAACTAATATTGTTATCATGATATTCAACTACATTATCACATATCACACATTAACCTCATGACATGTAGCTCTAGTTTCTAGCATTATTGTCTTGGGATCACCAGCACCACCACTGCACTTACTTAACTCGGACAGTCACACTCCTCCCACAGGGATGACTGTGGCAGTAAGACTGCCTCACAGACACTGCAAAACATTTAATTTGGACAGGTGTCGAGGAGGCTTGCAATAAGGGGACAGGCAGAGGCGTGGGTCAGAGCAAGTCTGCTGAACTGCAGATGTCAGACTCATCTTTCTTTGACGTGGACCTGTATGCCTTCCTCAATTTTGCTCGTCAGACTGCAGCCATTGCTGCTGCACCAGGACATGACTCCAGCTTTGATTTTCATCGCTGAATCTGTACCTTAATTCTATTTGTTGAAAAGACCTTAAAATATTGGTAAGAACACCAGACCCTAGCCTTTGAGGAAATTGTAATGTCCATAAAACTGCAGTGCTGAAAAGCAGAGCATTAAATCAGTCACTTTAATTACAAAAACAATAACCAATATTTGATACATTAATAGAGAGTTATATTTAACTAGCAAACATGTGGACATGAGAATCTATCCATCTTAAAAACTCTTCAGAGGGATCAAAATATATATAAAGATATTACAGAAAATGCGATGTGTGTAGTCCAGTGCATTTTGGATACCTCAGCTAATCCTCAAACTAATCTGGTCCTTAACCATAAGCTCCACCAAATGCTGGTAACACCTGGTGGCCAGAGGTGTCACATCCAGACATCTGTTCATACTTGATTAATCCTCTGGGTAATTTATCATATCATTAACACCCAACCACACATATTATGTCGCTTAACCGAAGAGTACAGTAGCTATAGTCATGGCATGTTATAGCACTATTAAAAACAGGGGAAACACAAGGAATAGTTGAATAGTTTTGTCTTTCAGACACAAACAAATCTGCGACTCATTCTCAGTTGCTATGAAGCATTTTCTACACACATTACACTGTGTGTGATGAAGCGGGGTCCCACTCTTTGCCTGAGGCATCGTCACATCTGATGGTTTGAAGCCAGAGCGCTTTTCTTTCAGGCTCTGTCATGGGATTTGGAAATGTGAAACAGGGGATTCATTTTTTTCTCATGTTGAAGGTGTGTCCTGGGACACGACAACTTTTGAGCATTACACACATCTTGTTAAGTGTTAAAACTAGTTTATGAAAATATGCCTCTCATGAATTGCTTTTATATATCTTTGAATGAGCAAATTGTTCCTAACACTGAGTCCCAATATAGAGAGCAGTGTGAGTACAGATCCTGTTGCAAAGGTAGAAATTGAAAACCCATTTTAAGTGTTTGCTTTATGGTTGGGCCGATGGATGATGGCTGTCAGTCACTGAGATGAACTGTAGTTCTTTTGTTTGTTTTGTAACTTCACTGATATATAAATATCCCAGTTTTGGGCAGGCAGGTTGAAAAGTGTCAAAGCAGTGTTTAGCAAAGTTAATATACTGAATGTAATAGTCCACCTTCCACCTTCTCTTTGCTTTTCTCCGTCTCGCTCAGTCAAACAAACACACGCCGTGGCATACTGTACGCTGTGTGTCAATCAGGTTCAACTGGTGTGGATTTGCTTTAATAGCTGAACAGAATGGGTCGGGTTGCCCCCAGGCTCTGCTTCAACAAAGGGCAAGGCCTAAGGTGTCTAAAAATTCATGTGATTCTGTTTCTGTGTATGACCTCAGCTATGGAGTCACACAAAGACTCATCAAGAGTTTAAACTAGGAATACATACATATCAGGCCGATAATGGGACATTTTTATAATTCTGCTTTGTTCAGATAATTAAAATCATAACCGATAAATAGCACCGATAATACGAAACCAGACTGCTTCTACACCTGACACAATGGGTGGCAGTACATGTACCTTTAAACTTGGTTTGCAAGCCACCAATAAACAGAAAAAAAAACAACGATTGCAGCACACTGTCTAGAGGCAAATCATATTGCGGTGTGGACGTCTTTCACAGTTCCAGAGGAAGACAACAGGATTGCACCAAGGGTCTGATCTCCAACCTGACACCCCACCAGATCAACAAAGTTCCTGGAGCTGTTTAACAGGTTAGACACAGCACTGACAGACTGTCTCCAGAGTGTTATCACAAGCTAATTGGCAGGAGCAGGTTACAACAAACACTGAGCTTTTAAAAGGCGCTAATCTGTTGTGAAAATTATTAATAGTTGCTAGCCATGTGATGCTACAGTTGGCAATTATTTTTATCATTACCTGGCAACCCTTTGTGGAGCATGTCTCTTTCACTGGTTATCGGTTATCATATCAGTTATTGGCCATGAGAAGCAGGTAATTATCAGTTACCGGTATCAGTTGAAAAAAATCCACATTGTTGTATTCCTAGTTTAAACCAAAAAGCTTAGGACATTCTCATGAAGATTTTGCCTTCTTATACATTTCCACTTAATTCTGCTTGTCTTAGTCTTACACTATTTTCAAAATGGAGGCTTTGGTAGAGCTCAGTCATTCCCTTCTCTCTTGTTTGTTTAGTGACTCAACTAAATGTTCCTTTAAATTTTGAAATTGGATGGTCAGACCTTAGACCTTATCAATGTCCTCTCTATATTCACATGTGGTGCCTCTTTTCGCCATGCTTTCATTTAAACCTGAAAACACCTTCCACACCAGGAAACTGGACTCAGCTTTGAAAACAAGTGTGAGAACAATAATTGCCTTTTCACAGATGCAACCACTGCAGCTTGTTGTGCTTAACAAACAAACAATATGTGGTATGCATGTTTTATACACCTCAATGATCTTCTTGTTTACATCTTGAACTTAAATTTTGGCAGTTTGTTGTTCTCTGTTGCGATAATGCAGCACCATATATTAGTAATAAAAAAAGGAAGATGATGAAATAATCCCTGGGACAAACACACATTCTTACAGTATTTTTCTCCTCTTCCATCATGAATTCATTATCTCACACTATTAAATTCTGCAAAAGTATACTTTAGGTTTTGAATAGTTTAATTTTGTCCAAACCCTGATGCATGTCTTGTTATGACATCCATTGACTTCCTATCACATCAACTTTGACCATGCATCAGCACAAGATGTCCCTAGAATTGCAAAGCAGTGTGTCAAATCACAGCATTATCTGTCAACTCCATATTAGTCTTATCCCTGCTGCAGTTGCTGCCTCGTCTTAGAAGTCACTGTGCAATTGTGAAACAAATGAAGTACTGATGAAAAAAAAAAAACCTTTGGAGTCCTCCAAAGGGGACTTTTATATTTTCCCCTCTGTGCCATTGCAGAGAGCAATTCTAAATTAAGTGCGTGACTATAAACACTGCTGGCTGTCTATCTGAAAACACCCACATGTGAAGTGAAATTGTTTGGCATCATTATGCTGCAAACAGGCATCAAGAATTACTGTATAATCACTCTATATGGAATAGAATGTGTTTTAATTTCAATTTTACTTTATTTTTGCAACCAGGAATATAAAATCAGGACCCAGATGTTCAACCAAGTGGTTGTAGTTTCAACCTTAACCTTATGTTATGTCTATAGTAGTTGCCATGTGCAGAAATATTAATGAGTAATGACCACTTGCCGCTTTGTCATTTGACGCTTGACATCAACAGCAACTTTTCACAGCAGTATGATGCGCAGCTGGGCGCCATCAGTATCTGACATGGCTAGACATAACATTTCATGGTGTTATAATACGCCGCTGGTCAGCAGGACAGCATCTGTTTCATCAGTATGATACCCGGTTAGTTGGCATCCGTTCATAACATGGCCAAAGGGCGCCTGATGCAGTGGTATGATACACCGCTGGACTGCATCAGGTTGAAATGTTGCCAGTAACAATGTAAGATAAGGAGCTGAGAAGTCCCTATAAAGTGTGCGGAAGGTAGGGCTGCTTGATTATGAAATCATAATCACGATTATTTTGGTCAAAATTGAAATCTTGATTTTGCAAACGATTATGCAGCGCACGTGATGACTTATATTGTTTACACAACGGCATGTCATTTCTGTTTCTACATGGTCGCATGTTTACAATCCTCTGCTCTCTGTATCGTTCGGCCCCGATGCGCGCACACACACGTGCGCACACACACAGACAGACCAACCTCTCTCGCTCTCCCTCTGCCATTTTCCGCAAAATTCGTTTACCCTCGATTTTATTAATTTTTAAATCGTTTGACCTCAAAATCATAATCGCGATCACCAGACAATTAACTGCACAGCCTTAGCGGAAGGGATGGTGGATGGGTCAAACAAACCACAGACTTTCACCCAGAGCCTGGTGTTTGCTTTCTGTGTACATGTAGAGCAAAACCATGATGATTTTTTTTTCTTTTTCTAAATCTAACCATGTGCTTTTGTTGTCTAAACCTAACCATGTCTTTTTTGTTGCCTAAACCCAAACATGTGCTTTTGTGTCATCCTAGCATTGGTAGCCACGTCCTGGGATGTCAACAGTAGACACAGAAGGATACCTAGCATGTAATATGTAAATGTTAAAGACCACTGACAAAGTAGGGATATGCGACGACTTGAGATGAGAACATGTTGCAAGTGCAGTTTTCTGGTGGCAACAAAACTCCTTGATCTGCTACACTCAGATAATACAACAGAGGAACAACTGGGCAGCGTTCATCTCTGACAAAATGTAGAAAAATGTTTATTTAGACAGAAACAGATGTGCTTTGAACACCCTGTTGTGTTACACAGGTGCACCTATTTTAATGCCACATTTAATCCATATTTAATTCAGTTTAATTCAAAAGGGGCTGTATTGGCATGGTTAACATACATTTACATTAACAAAGCAAGTGTGAAATGATTAAAAAATATATGTGCAATAAGTAAAAACATCCCAGAATTTGGTTACATACACATCGCTGCTGATTGGGTACATCTCTGACACACCCATCAAATGAGAGAAAACGTACCTCAAAATAGGTTGCACACTGTTTTAAGGAAAAGTCATTCAACCTTGAACTTGTAGCAAAATGATGCATACCCTTTTCAGATTGAACGTGCCCCTGGTATCTGTTTACACTGCAGTCACACAAACACATTTTCAATAAAGAAGTCAGACATTACTGGTTGCACTGCATGTGTGTAATTTTCCACATATCAACCTTGCTGAGGAGTTGGAGCTCACTGTGGCTGATCCCTTGTTTCATTGTAATATTCGTAACTGATCTGTAATATCTAGAAGTGATCTGCTGTCAAAAAATGAAATGAAACGTTTCACCCGATGAACTCTCACAATCAAAAATCCTTATGTGAAGCACACTGAGGTGCTATTCAGGATGAAAAAAGACAGCTATTTATTAAATTAACTGCTGTTATCATGTTGTGTGCTCCCTCTCTGTGTCTGTGTTTGGGCATAGCACTCCATTTCACTGCTGCTACCAATCAACTGGCACACCTGCAACATACGTTCATCAAACTCCTGCAGTATACTCTACGGAGTATATATTGCTCGACACACGAGTATTTGCCAGATTGTTCACTTTACCAGTGTGGTACAACTGCAAGAGCCAGTCTCAAGTTACAGTCAGTAGTTTCTTCATGTTTGCTTAAATATTTAGTCACTCTGAGTCTTCGCCTGCCTCGCCAGTTCCTCAAGAGTCTGCTTCCAAGCCAACAGCCCTGCTCACTGCTTCTCTGCGACAGCCTGCCCTGCTTCACTGCAAACTCCTGCTCAACACTCCTCACTCTCACATCACACGCTTTTATAATGGAGCTGCTTGTAAAGTTTGCAAACCTTAGTCTGACCCCTGCTCCTGGGTCCAATATCCACTTTACAAAACAGTTTGATGGAACAAAAGTTATTACTGCACCAAGACAAATCAGTATGTCTGCCAGGTGTATTGCGAAAGTGCATTTGTGCATCCACATCGATAGAAATTGGACAGTCACCAACCCACTGCAGTACCCATTGTAGTTGCAGGCCACACTCCAACATCTTAGATGAAGGACATGCGCCTGCAGATGTTGTTCTTCACCTATCTTTGCCCAGGGCAAGGACATAGCTAAGGCACTGGAGTGACATCGCCATGTGGCTCACCTCAGCGCAGTGACTATAGCCAGCGGTCATGTGTTTTTCCCCAGGCTAGACGCAAGTAGAATGTTTGGACAGGGCTTGAAGTTCACTCAGGCCTGGTTCACTTCCAAGAAAAGAAAAACAATCTCAGGCACCGTGGCTAACTTTGTATGCAGATCTTTGCAGCTGAGGGCAGGAGCCAATGTTTAGACTTAAGAGTTTACTGAAAGGCAATATGTAAGAACATAAAGGGAGTATTTTCGCTAACATAATTTGACATTTTTAATCACCTGGATCATTCATTTTCAGTGTTTTTCTCACGTGAAAAGGAAATGTTACTGTATGAAGATATTGTTGAAGGGATCAGTGTTTTGCATCAGTATTTCTCTAACATAAGGTATGTACTGTATGGGAGATTGTGTCTATTTCAGCAAGTTCAGAAGTTGTCCAGACACTTACAGGTATCTGGCAAGCTCATGTGTCATATCAAATATAGATATCTGTCAAACAGAACACCACAACACTGGACTGCCGAATGACCTTCTCCAATGTCTGTCTACAAATATTAGTAAAAAAACCTTGCAAGTATTTCTTAGAGGAAAGAAAATAGAAGGAGAAAACAGCTGTGTCTGGCTGTGTCTCACTCGTATTTGCGACTAAAAATAGGTGTGTGCGAACTGTAAAAAATATTTAGGGGCACGTGCACATAAAAAAAAAATCAGCCGAAGCAGCCTATATTTTTGTCATTAAAAAAATATGATAATCTAATCGCAAATGTTGGAGGAACTCCAGCCGCCTTCCCTCTTCCCTCTTCCCTGTGTGACACGGTTATGGGTGGTATTCCAAGCCACTGTCAGCAGGGTGGAAATAAGTCAAAGTGTGGAGGAGGAGACGGACCGGGTTAAGCGGCGGACCTCCAGGAAAGCCCTCTCCCCCCTCCCCGCAGTGAGGGACCATTCTCCAAGCTACCGCTGCTGGGCAGCGTGGAAATAAGTCAAAGTGTGGCAGAGACGAGGGACCGGGAAAAGCGGCTGACCTCCGGGGAAGCCTGCTCCGTTCTCCCCGCAGTTAGGGACCGTTCTCCACGGCCAGGCTGTCGGCCGGGTGGAAATAAGTCAAAGTGTGGCGGAAAAGAGGGACCGGGAAAAGCGGTGGACCTCCAGGGAAGCCTGCTCCGTTCTCCCCGCAGTTAGGGACCGTTCGCCACGGTACCGCTGCTGGGCAGGGTGGAAATAGGTCCTGCAGAGTTTCAGAGGACCTGGAGAATGTTTTAGGATAGTAATAACATTATATAAGATAATCATATTGCAAAGATAATATATATATAAGATAATAACATTAAAGACAAAATTAAATTGCAATACTTTTTCAAAACTTGATAATTTTACCTTTCTGTACATTTTGTATACAAATTCATTAAATAATTTTGCTTGTAAATGTCTATTTGCATCACGTTTATTATGGAAAACACATTATTTGATCAATTTACATTGTGCCCCTAAAGTTCTTTGTGCGCTCCTTACTTTTTCAACATAGGAGCACATGTGCTCCTTGGGAAAAAAGTTAGCGTCAAGCCTGTATTATCAGACAATTTTCTTGGTTCTGGAGTGAATTCAGTCGGTCTTTTCAGCCCTTTAATTTCATCATAAGTGCAAACAAACCAGTGACTAACAATGTCAGAGTAGTTCGGAGCTGTTGTGTGATTCATTTTTTTGTGATAACACATCTATTTTTACATGATGGATGATTACTAATGAAGGGTATGTAAGCTTGAAGACAAGCCTTTTAGCGACACTGGCTAATCAGGCTTGCAGCCAGTCTCAGACAGCTAATGTTATATGACTTTAAATGTTTTGGCCTTTTCTTTGCATCTCAGCATTCATTCCACAACTGTTACTTGATGAGATCAGTATCTGGGCTCCAGAGTTATCCATTTATATAAGTAATGCTTAATGTCTGTAAATGCTTTGGCCTTTTGTCAGCATCACTTCTTTCTCAACATGTAAATTATTTGGCACGATGAGAAAGACCATTACCCACAATAGCAAGTGAGGCTCTTGGAGCTGGCGAAACAGGAGTAACCTTGATTGCAATTTTCTCATCCAGCTCTTGCTTATATAATGTCTGCCTTTCACACATACGCACTCCCTCCTTCCCTTTCTCCACACATTCACATGCGAGTACCTTGACATTTTGCAACAGCTAGTTAGCAATAACAGATGTTTCTTTGATAGTTTGTCATTTTCAGTGGCAACTGATAAAAACTGGGTGTTGAGTAGGGTTGTAAATTCTGAACTATTTCCACAGAAATAGTGTATATGCCAAAACAATCTGTCCAACCTGCCAGCTGTCTGGAGCCTTACAACTGAAAATCATGTCTGTCGGACCAAGTACACAAGTGTTTTTGATGTAAAACCTTTCTCTGTGGCAGCCAGGATGCACCCATTGTGAAATTCTGGGCCGAAATTGATACCTATTTTTTTTGGGGTGTTGTTTTTTTTTTGTTTTTTTTTTATGTTGTTATTCATTCAATTTTCAATTAAATTCAATTTAATTTCATTTTGCAGAGGGCTTTACAGCATACAACATCCCTCTGTCCTTGGGCCCTCACAGATGGTAAGATAAACCCCCACTTCTTTCATGTTAAAAAAAAAAAAAACATGTTTTAAATAACTGCTTAAAGGTAGGATCTGAAGGATTTTCAAACAAAACAAAATATAGACATATACAAATGAAATCCTGCTTCAGGGTATCTGCAGGTTTCAGTAAGTTAAATTTAAGACTTTTTAAGACCTTTTTAATGCCACCTTGAATGGAATTTAAGACCGAAAAAACTATAAATATAAGCGATTGTTGGGGGATCCCGCTGTACTATAACCAGTGCTTAATTTGTAAAATTAGAAGTGGGGGAACACTTTTTTAAGTGGCACCAGAGCCGCTTCACTGCGCAACTCCGAATGGAATGGTTGTGACATCTCGTGTTGTCACGGTACCAAAACTGGGACCCACGGTACAATACCAGTGAAAGTATCATGGTTCTGAGTAGTATCATGATACCACAGCGAAAATGAGGCAGATGTGCCTTTTGTCATTTATAAAAAGATAAATCACTTTTCTATAATACATCAATGATATTTCAATGGAATAAATTACTTATTGACTTATTCATACTTCAAAAGCAGCATCAATAAGTGATTAACATGGGGGGATCAAAATAAAATAAATAAATAAAATAAAAATCAACCAGCCACCCTCCTCCCCTGACAAGTAAAGAACAGTCCTTTCATAAGTAAAGAACAGTCCCTAAAGTGCGGTGAGGTTTGTGGACCGTTACCTGCCACAGAGAGAAATGTGAACGGCAGTCATGACACCAGCGAAAGAGGAAATTAGGCTACTGGACCTGGGGTCGGATTTCTCCGTCGCCGCTGGTAAGCCGTTATTTTGTGCCGCAGAGCTGCAATAGGTATTTGACCACCGTATTCCTGTCTGTGACCCCCATTCAACCCACAACCTGCATGATTCGCCTTTCATTTCTGCTGCTGGTTGAAATCTGTACTCACACAGTGTGCTGAATGATTTATTTTGCTGGCACAAAACTATTTTTAGTCGCAAATGTGAGTAAAATGCTCGCACGTAGAGCTCTGTGGAAAACAAATCATTGCTGACAAGTAAAAAGTCATAAATAATAACTTTCACTGCTCAAAGATACTCACATGTCTGGAAAACAAACCACTACATCAGCATATTGAGTGCCAGGTGGCCAGTGCGTGCCATTAAGCCCTTTTCGCACAGAGCGCGCAAAGCGCAGACCTCCGCCGACGAACCCATTCATTGTGTATGTGCTACCGCCAGCGCATGGACACTCACAGAAAAGTGCTGCGAGAATAAAAAAAAGAAAGAAAATAAAATATTCCTTCCGCAACAATTTTAAGACCTTTGAGTAATGAATTTAAGACCAATTTAAAACATTTTCAGGCCTTACTTTTAGACACATGAATTTAAGACTTTTTAAGACTTTTCAAGGATCCGCGGGTACCCTGTGCTTAATCATCACCTATGGGCTTCTACTCATGTGTGGTGGTGACTCTGTTTGCAGAGCTCCTGCCCTTTAACTGTATTTTGATGTTTTTGTGAGCTCAGACAGCTTCTGGGCGGAGATTTCCCCAGCCAATGAGAGAGTGCAGGTGCCGTGCCCGAGCGTGTCCGAGCCTGTCCAAGCGTGCACCAGCGCGAACCTTGCCTGAATCTCTTCTGCGAAGCCTTCTTCTGTACCTCCGAGCTCCGTACACCCGGGAGAAATGGCGGATACAGACGTACCCACGAAGAAAAGGAAATTAAATGTGAGTGAGGCAAAACGCCGAGCCGATAAAGCACGGGCCAAAACTCGTGTGAATATCGGAGTGGCTTTCACCCGCTTTCGAACACTGAAGGAGAGGCTCGGGATGTACAGTGACGTGGAGTTGGCCTGCTTTCTGTTGGACAGGTAAATCCCAAATACAGGCCAGTTAGCTTGTGCTAGTTTGCTAATTTATCAACTTTTCTATTACAACAACTGTAATTCCTACGTAGTTTGTTGTGGAGGCTAATTCCGACTATCAACCAATGCAAATAACTTTACGTTTAGCTAATATATGGCTTGATGTAGTGTGAGGATTGAGCTTTGAATCATTTTGTGTAACACCCAACTGCCGGGAGGGGTAGGGGCAGTGCGCAGCTGAGCCTGATAAGAGGGGTCAAATTTGAATGTGTGTTTACAAACAGCAACTGGAAAATCCTCCAGACCCTACCTTTAAAAAGTCTTTTGTCTATGAATATCATAATCCCCTTTCTAATATCTATTTGTATTTTGCTCTGAAACATCAACAAATTTTTCCTTCAAAACAACTATTTATTCCAGTTTCTCACCAATAACTACATTTTTCAAGATCACTTTTGAACGCATCATGAGAATGTTATAATTTACCTTTGCCCAACACTCATTTTCTTTGACACATCTTTACGTAACCAATCGTTAAATCACAAGTCTCCACCCCACCTGCATAAAACTGACACTCCTGACTAGGCCCCCCCCCCCCCCCACCAGTATGCCAAAGACACCAGGACATTCTATGACATCAAATCGCATTTTGCAGTATGCAAGCCAGCATGCTTTTCTGGCTATTCTGATCCACAATCCTCTGCGCAGCGGATGATAAGTAACATCGACTGAGCTGCAAACACATGACAGCTGATTGACAGCTGTCAGAAGTCGCAATGATAGATGACAGTACATTCAATTAACTGAGTAGTAATAATTGGAATATTAACTGTTTAAATGAACAAAATAATCATAAATATTAGAAACAACAATAGGAAATAACTATAAAAATAACAGTGACAGAGAACTGGAAATGTAATTTCACTGCAGTTACAACTTTAAAGTTAAACTACACACACTGCAACAGTATACACTTTAAGGGCAGCTGCAGTATCTACTAAAAGTAAAAGAAAAAGTATGCAATTCAGAACGTACCCTCTCTTTTTCCCTCCAAACATGTCAGGCAGGACAGAGAGGACTGAAATAGTGAATGCATCAATGATGTGAGTTAAATGATAACCTAATTTACTAACATTATTCTTCTTATCATTATTGTCAAACACTATGCAGAGCCGTAACAAAATCATCCAACAACCACAGAACTATTCACCTACAATGTCTAAAA
This sequence comes from Epinephelus fuscoguttatus, assembly GCF_011397635.1. Lineage (NCBI taxonomy): Eukaryota > Metazoa > Chordata > Actinopteri > Perciformes > Serranidae > Epinephelus > Epinephelus fuscoguttatus. Next base: position 34,819,720 of record NC_064753.1, read on the forward strand.
TAAAGCACTGAAGCGGCTCCCTGGATCCTGTCTTTGAATGTGCACCCCAACATTAAATGTTCTGTGAGCCAACATCAGCATAACTATATAGTGTTTTTGACCAATGCAACCTCTGCCTACAGCTAATATTAACTAGCTCCTCTGCCAATGTCAACACAGATATGTTGTTCACAATGTAGCATTATCAGGGAGAAGATAGGCTGCGTCCCCTGACACGTCTATAGTGAGTTTACTGCTTCCTTTCGTCCTGACAGCATCCAGGGGAAGATCGCTATTCATCCCAAATACATTTTCTATTGTCCTCAGGACAATGGGAAACCATTACAATTGAAGTGATGAAAAAAAGCATTGGCCACTGCCATCAGTGAATGTCATCTTATTCTCTGATAGGCTGATGGCAGTCAACAACAGGAATACCACCCGATACGGATGTGTGGCCAATAAATCGGTGCATCCTTGATGTAAATATCCCACCTACTCTACCACTCCAGTGTGAGGCAGACACTGTAATGAAGCCACAGTAATGGCTTATAAAAAGTCAAAAGAGAGTTTGACAGCATAGTAGCAGCAGAAGCAGTAATTTGTGTCTGGTACACCTAAGAGGTATGCATGTCACAATATAACAGTTATTAGTTTCTGAAAAGAAGCTGTGCACTATTTCTTCCTTCAACATATGTATTTTCTTACTCTTTTGCCCTGACAACTGACTGGATTAGAGGTTGTCCACTTCACTGCTTTTACTTAATAACAACCCTCAACCTCAATTGTACCTCCTCAACTATTGGAAAAGCTGTATTGATCCTGGAAGAGAACTGCTGCCACAAAATGGCATTCTATCAGTGTAACTAATAGTGTGCAGGCATGTGAAGACATCATTGACCCTGAGCCCTCCAACAATGTGGTTCACATGTCATGTTTATGCCGTTGTGTGCCGTCACATTTTCTCGAAGCGGCTGGAGATGTGTGACACACATCCATCTGCTCAAACTGTAACAAGCCATCTGTGCTTCTGTGTTTAAATCTACTTCTCTATCACTGAAAGGTTCAGTGATTGTTTTAATTTTTAGCATTTTTTCAAATTGTTTATCAAATAAAAGTTGGAGTTTTTAACAAATGAATATGACTATGACAACAGACGGGGGAAAAAAATAGAATTTTAGAGTAAATGTAGCACATTTACACTCCTTTTTTTCTGTTGATCAATGAGCATTTCACCTGACAAATACTCTAATTAAATAAAATAACTACATATAAGTATTAATGAATGAAACAGTTGCATCTACAGATTTCTTTCTTTAAAGATGTTATATTAAAATACTTAAGTGAATATAAAAAGAAAGGGTCCTTTTACACAAAACATAAATATTTAAAATCATTGTTTTCCTTCCACAAATACAACAATTATGGCAGTGTAAAAATATGGCCTCGCTTTGTAGCAAGCTGAGGTGAATTTTATCATTTAATGAATACCCAATCAAGAGAATTAAGTGAAAACACACAACGCTAATACAAATACGAATACTGGAAAGTCATGCAAAACCCTTTAATGCTCTTAAATGACTATGCATGCTCGCATGAATGGAAGTCACATATTAGGATTTTCCTCCGTTAGTTGTCATGGGGGATTTTATTCTCGTGTCGGTGTACAGAAAAGTACTGACAAGAAATATTTTGAATTAGTCGGGTAATGGCATTTTCTGCTTAAATAATGTCACATATTTCCCCCCTTCTCCTTTAAACCAGAAATAAGACAGCATATATATTAAATTAAGACTTCAGCATTCTGTGAAAGAAAGCTCTTGAGACATTAATAATGAATAAAAGAAGGGATGAAATATGCAACAGAAAGAGTGACAGAAATCTGCACAAAGTTACAGATATGATATCAGTGAATTAGGAATAGAGGAAAATGAATTAGTGACATTGAGCGATCCCTCTCGGGTCCCCGCACATTGTTTTGGTTTGATTCAAGCTAAGAGGACTCTGTCTTTACACAATGACTTCATTAACAAGTAAAGCCATTCAAAGATAAGACGAGAATTTAAGTGAGAATTATAGACTATATGCTGAGCGGCTGGAGCAAATGTGAATACAGATGTACAAAATGTGAATATTTCCCTACAGGAAAACCTACATGAGCAAAGGAATAAATCGCCATAGTTACTTCTCAGCATCTCGTGGCATGCAGAGTGAAAAATAATATAACAGAAATCTGCTGTGAAACATAAGGCCTCAAGATAACGCAGACTGTGCCATTTTTCAATAACTAAATACTGGGAGTATTAACTGGCCTCAGGAGACAGTTTTTGTCTGAGTTACATTTCACTGGTAAATGATTATTTATAATGCTAAATGATGGAATAAAACCATTGTCAGTGATGTTTTTTTCTGACTAGTATAACTACACTGAAAAATAATTCTCTTATTTGTTTTTTATTTCCCAGCTGAACACATCAGTCTCATATATTCTCATTAGGCATCCCCTTGCAGCAAGAAAAGATATGCCATTGCATTTCCAGAGCCTCCCTGCTTGCCAGGACAGGTACAGCTCAGTGACACTCAGGGGACTGATGATAGGAGTGATGGCATTGCCACTGAGAAAAGGATCCCCAAAGGTATTTTCAGGGGAATGTGCTGTGGACAGCAGAATGGCCTCCATTGCCCCAGGGATATAAAAAAAGAAGAAAAAAACGAGATACATTTCTGAACTAGCCAATGATGGTGTTTGCAGTCAAGGAGCTTTCCGAGAAAGAACTGAAAGTCAACCGTGAGACAACAGCAGGGGTGCTTGAATGGAATACAGCGATGCTGAGTCTTAAAAGCTGTATCTGAGTGCAGGTTTTTGTCTTTTAAGTCATGATTCAATTGTAGTGATAAGCTTGGTTTGTTTCCATTTTTGTTCTTTTTCCAAAAAGAGAAATGGAGAGTACAAAATGACATTGAAAAGTTGTTTTGATTTAGACAAACATGTTGCCGTCGAAAAATTCAAACAGTGTTGACATGCTGCTGAAAAGACCTTACTGTGCAACTGCAAAATGTGATAGCTTTCAGAAGCTGCAGGAAACACTGGCTGTAGCTGTCTATAGGCTGCCAAAGGTTCTCTGACATTTTGTTTGTTGTCTTCATTCAATAGCCAGCTGAACATCCAAGAAGGTAACTAGAAAATGTATGACCCATTACAAACTGCACTGTAGCTAAATGAATTATGCAGTACTTTTTATATTATTTCTTGTTGTAACAGAACTATATTTATTTTGCCATAGTTACGCTGTCTATGTGTAAATACTTTGTTAACCAATGTAGTTCATACAAATAAACACGGAACCAGCTGAATAACACCTTTAGCCTATATTCTTACATTACATACCAATTCCAATGTATTTCAATAATATCACATCTCTAAAGTGTCACTTTTAACAAATATTCATACACCAATCTAGGGCTGGGCGATATGGCCTAAAAAAAAATCTCCGATTTTTTTCACAAAAAATCCGATTCACGATTTAAATCGATTTTTTTCCCCTCCTAGTTAAAAAACAATATTTGCGGCCTGGTAGCACATACCTGGAGTCCAAAACTTTCAGCATGTGAATAAACCCCAGCTTTTCCACGGTAGCCTATATATGGGCACCATATCTCTTGCAATATACATGGCGACTGCATCTGTGATCACTTTCCACCGGACCCCTTTCTTATCATACAGCAGTGTTTCCCCTACCATCATATTGGATCACAACAGAAGTCATTTAAGGTTACCTTTCCTATTGAGCAGGTCTATATCTTGTCCTTTTATTAAACAAACTAAGTAGCCTTATGTTATAGGCTGAGCCTGATGTGTGTGTGTGTGTGTGTGTGTGTGTGTGTGTGTGTGTGTGTGTGTGAGGAGCTGTGTATGTGTGTAGTTGATGTAGGAGGTATGAGACGTTAGTGCGCCGGGTGTGGTGTGTGACGTCAGACGGATGCGCCCCAGGAAGAAAGTGAGGCATGTGCTACGTTGTTTACATCCAGCAGCCACAGTGAAGAAGCCTATGCAGTTCTGCATGCTGTTTTTGAGTTATTTCCCTCTATGTAAAAGTCATACATGGATGAGAGAGGCTGTGCATCATCCCTGCAGTGCTGAAAATAAAGTGCCGTTCTTTAACGCAGACGAAGTCCCGTTGTTTATGTGTTGTTGCCACAACGAGCTAAGACAAGCTAAAGGAGCTAATGGTCTTCAGAGGTCCCTTTACTACAGTTCGGGGGACTGCCAGCTTGGCGTTGGTAACACTTATTTATCTTATTTACACAACGGCATGTCATTTATGTCCCTACACGGTGCACGTCTAAAATCCTCCTCTGCTCTCTGTGTCGCGCACGGTGGAGTTCGGCCCTGATGCGCACACACGCAGGTGAGCACACATACACATACACAGATGTGCACACAAAAGCACTGAAGAACTCGTTCCCTTTCTTGAGAACGAGTTCTTCAGCGCTCGCTGCCATGTTGTTTGTGTATCAAGCACGCGGGGGGGAGGGGGGAGCCCACTCTGAACTACCGGAACCCAGCGTGGAGCTGCGGTGGCAGATTTTAAATAGAAACTCGATCTTCATTAAAACAAATCGGCCTAAACTACAAATTTGAATTAATCGATAAAATCGATTTATCGCCCAGCCCTACACCAATCCGTATACAGTAGGCTGCATGCCAGAAAAGCAAGTATGCTTCTGTATTGGCAGTTAAATATTGGGGGTGTAAATCATAAGTCTGATCACGACAGGATATCATATCTGTTCTTTCAACAGCAATATTTGATGATATCACAAAGTCTGCCATGATACGTCTTTGATATGATTCAATTCAGGGGCTTGTGATTGATATGAGATGATGTGAGTCACTGTCTTTTTCTTGGCTGCTTACTATTATCTGTCTGGCGCTAGGCCGCTAGTTGGATTTGAAATCTTAGGAAAGAGGTGCGCCTGGACAGAAATGGTGACACCGACATGCCATGGAAATTTTATAATAAAGGCGTATTGGAAATGTATATATAATAATAATAATAATAATAATAATAATATTAAGCTTTATTTGTATACAAAGTTACAAGGTGCTTTACAACAGCAGAATAAAAAGGCAGAATCCAATGAAATGACAATAATATAAAAACATTATAAGAACATAAGAAACAATAAAACATTAGAAAATAGAAAACATTAGACATTATTAGAGTACATTATTAGATGACAACAGCAATTCAGTAAAACCACATTTAAAAAAGTGTGTTTTTAAGAGAGATTTAAAAGAGGACAGAGACGTGGCTCACCTGATCTCTTCCAGCAGGTCGTTCCAGAGCAACGGGGCCCTGATACCGAAGGCCCGGTCACCCTTGGATTTCAATCTAGATCTTGGAATCTCTAATAGGGACCCACCGGAGGATCTCAGGCTACACCTTGGCTCATATGGGACTAAGCAGTCTTTGATGTATTCAGGGGCCAGTCCCATTTGGGCCTTAAAAGTGATCATTAAAATCTTAAAATCAATTCTAAAACGCACAGGTAGCCAGTGTAATGAAGCTAAAATTGGGGATATGTGTACTCTTTTGTTTGAATTTGTGAGGAGTCTGGCAGCAGAATTTTGAATAAGCTGAAGTCTGGAAAGATTATGTTTACTTAGGCAGGAGTAGAGTGAGTTACAGTAATCTAAACGGGATGTGATGAATGCATGAATGACAATTTCCAGGTTCTTGGGAGACAGAAGGGACCGGATTTTGGAGATTCTGTGTAGTTGGATGAAACAAGACTGGACAGTTGTTTTGACATGCTGATTAAAGTTGAGATTACTATCAAAAATGACACCATATCAATGTTGTCACTCAAAAACAACAACAGTACTTTCATTCATTCATTCATTCATTCATGCATTCAAGCCTTTATTCAAGAACCCGGGAAAAAAATTGAAGAAGACATCATTTTCAGCAATGCTGAGCATGAACAAAGCAAACAAAGAACCATCATGCATACCGATTGAAACAGATACGGCATCATATAAAACAACAAACAACAACTGCAATAAATGATCGCTAAAAGTAGAACTAAAGGATGATAAAAATGTTACAGTGACGCTGTATAGTTAAAAGCATTTACACTCAATTAAAACAAGATCTGAAATAAGGGTTTCTAACAGCCATAAGGGCGAGAGAGTGTCCAAATTTAAGGTCTTCTGCAGAATATTTCATGTATAAGGTGCACTGTAAGAGAATGGCATTCCTTCTAGCAGCAACAACCTATTCTATGAATAAGTATCAAGATCATGTGAGGTCAGAGTTAAAAGGGATGAAATATAGGGTAGAGGCATCTGCATCAAAGCTTTATAATGAACAAATACCAATGCTGTTCCTGCCTCACAGCCAAATGTCGCCAGCCAACCTTTCGGTAAAGGTGGCAGTCATGGGTGGTGTAAGAATCACCTCTTACGAACCTTAGGGCTTCTGAATCTGTGATCACTGAATCAATATATTAATCTATACTGATGTATCGTTACACCCCTATTAGATATCACAGTTGCAAAGCACAGTAGGATCCATCAAAATAAACAAGACTGTGAATGCAATGTAAGTTTTACGATTCTTTAAATCAGCCAGCTTTCTCTTCATGTAGCTTTAAGATAGTGGAGCAGCTTTAAAAGGTTTCTAATCTAAAAGAATAAAAAATGTGTTTGTGTTTAAGGGATTGGGATTCTTTCCACAAATCAAGCTGAGTCACTGTTAAAAACCAAAAGCAAAGATCTCGTTAAAAACAAACACACACACACACAGCTTCCATCACAGCCACCCTGAACCTTAACTCAGCCTGGCCTTGGCGCCTCTGAAAGCTGAAATAATGTGTAAAAGCCTACAGTGGTTTAGTCTCATTGAGCAGGTTTCAACTGCATACTGTATTCATATCGTATCAGTGAGTGGAAACCTTTTCACCCACACAACATAACAGTAGGTCACACTTGCATGTGAAATCTATGCAAATGCACTGCTCACTCAGAATGTGTAATTAATGGAGAGCAATTAAAATGTGACTATGAAATGATATGTGTAAGGCGCTGCATGTTAATTCAGCGCTCTAGGAAAATAAAAGCTCTGAGATCAACATTTTCTAAATGTCCTGTTTGAACTATTACAACTTTTCCAGAGGAATTACTAGTTTTACAAAAAAATAAAACTCATTGTTGCCCATGTCTCAGTCCTATCCACATTAAAAATGCAATCATGGATGCACAACAATGACACTAAAATGCAGAGTGAACTCAAATTTTATGAGGAAAAAAAAATCTAATACATGTAAAACTGTTTGTATGTGAATATGAATTCAGTGTCGTGTTGGTGTTTTAGTGGAGGTGGGACATTAACATTTCTAGTGAGAAATAGTAGGAGGAAAGTGTTAATTTCCTCCACCTTTTAATGTTTACATCCATTAGACAACAGTGGATGGGTGGACTCCTGTGCGTATCTTTCACTTGTTACACTGTAAAATAGAGTGTGGTGGCAGCCTTAACGGGGTGGTTCAGGTGTTTTTAAGTTGGGTTGTATGAGGCACTTATACATAGTCAGTGTATTACCTACAGTAGATGGCAGTCAGCTAGGGATGGGTACCAAAACCCTGTAGTAATGAGCCACGGGGCTAAATTAGAAGCTCTGACGTGATTGGTTCTTTTATCAGTACTTTTAAACATTTTGGTTCAATATATTATTGTCCTGCAGCATCTCACCTGCACTCTGTGCCGGGGCTGACCTCCACCACAACCACACACAACCCCACACACACACACACACACACAAAACACGGAGTAAAGTCAGTGAACAGCAGAGAAGCCGTGGTGTAAACTAAGTGAAAATAACTGGAGAATTACTCGAGTTGATGGCAGCTACACTCATTACTGTAGGTGCAATCACTAATGTTACCTGCACACAGTGAATCACATCAGCAGAGAGGGAGCAGGAGAGAGGACAGGAGGACAGAGAACAGAGAACAGGAGGACAGAGGACAGGAGGAATGACTTCTAGTGACTGATAAACTTCACTCAGTATTGTCATGTCAGGAATACTATTTATATAGTGACTTTGCTGTTGTAAAAATTACTGTTGCTGCTCTAGAAACAACATCTAGTTATATTTGAAACATTTGATTATCCTGCTGTGAAATGAATTATTTTTCAAATTAATATATTTTCTAAAACGCAATTATTTAGCAATGAAAAAGAACGGTTAAGAGTATTGATACAGTACCGAATAGATAAGGGGTATCAATAAGAAAAGTAGTATCGATAAAATCTTAACGATACCCATCCCTACAGTCAGCACTCGAACAGTTAGAAGAGGGAGATAGGAGTGTCACCAGAGAAGTTACGCATCATACAGCTGTGAATGGGTGTTGGCAGCAAAATGTATTTTAGTTGAAAGGCGTACCTAAAAAACATGAATTCCAGCCCAAGTGGATGTGATTGAATGCAACTAGCCACAGCCATTTTCATTTCTTTCTTTGAACAGCCCGTTTCAGTCTGATTGCACAACCCATAAAAACTGACCAGTAATAGAATGTGCTAGTAAACCCGAAACTCTGTTAGCGTTTTTAGCACTTCTGGTTCTCTCATCTTAAAGTCAATACGTTTTTTGAATGGGATTTGGTAAAATGCCTCAAACAAGGTCTGTGGTTAACAAAAGCTTAAGTGAGTTTCAAGTTTTGTTCTACGACATAAAACACGTCAGTAAATACCCTACTTGTGAATTTTGAAGCTTTTACGTGTCGTAAAAAAGGCGGTTGCTAACAAGTTGCTCAATACAACTACAAACCCTGTCAGGGACGTTAAACGTCATCACCCCCGAACAGGCAAGAGTGCTGGCAGTCCACCATTACAGCTTCTTATTTTGCTGAAACAGTCCGATTTCCCCATTATACAATGTTTTTAAAATAAAGCGCCTGAAATCAGTTGAAAGCTTAATGGCGGTGACATTCAAGAGTCATGCGACCGTGGAGTAGTCATGTAGTCCATTAAAGCCTAACATTAGCTTTTTACTTCTGGCTATCGCATTTAGGCTTCAAATGCGGTATGAAAGGTGTTCATATGTGAAGATTATCTCACTGAACAAAACCTGTAAGTATCATAAACGTGTGTTAGCCACAGAGCTTATTTTCTGACATAAAAACACAATACAAAAATCACATTCACTTTCTCTTCCGGGAACCAGCGCAATGCTAAATTTCTGGGTTTTGACGTCAGCCCTGGCACACTCTATACAGTTGCACTTATGCGTAGGTATACTGTAGTTTTGCAGTTGAGGAAATGTAGTACCTAAGGAAAGGGCTGTCTGACAACAAGATAAAATGGTGAAAATATTATCAGTAAACCATCCACTTAGACTGATATTGATTTTTTTTTAGGTTTTAGGCCTTTTTCCGATGTCTAAAACTGCTGCTAACCCCCTCAGCAGTACATTGTTCAGCTTACATGTTAGTACTCCTGTCTGCTTCTCCAAACTAGGGACATGCTGACTACCATCTACAATAGGTAAGTATCTCAAAAAGCCACTTGAAAAAATCCTAACTCTGCCTTTAAGTCATGACATAATGACTACCATCTTTCTTCTGTGTCTCTCTGCTGCACTGGTCATTTCATCAGGTGACAGAGAGATCTTTTGAGACTAAAACGTACAGCACATGGAATGTAATGCAAAGCAAACCCTGGTCTCCAGGGTCCACAGCTTTGTGGTTTAGAATCTTCTAAATTGGCAAAAAACTTTGCTAATGAACCTGACCTCAGCAGCATTTACATTTACTTTAGAGACGGGTGAATGATACCAAAGCTTCACAACTCACTTCTTTCCTGTTGAGCCCATTGTTTCAGTACATTACATGCGTTTGCATGGAGCCATGTATTCCTTTTGCATTCGGGTTGGAAGCCCTACCTGAATAGAAATGCTCCTTGTAAACACCTCAACCCCCCAAAAAAAATCTAATCGGGTGCACAGGGGTGGAATATTCCTTTTCAGAACCCAAATGGAAGAATTTTTCTGTCTTGTATACACCTCCTACCAGATTCCAGCCACCTGCGTGATGACGTATAGCAACTAAGCGTGCATAGCAACAGGCTGAGATAGAGCAGTCGGACTCGTTGCACTCACTGGTTTCCATTTGCTACAGCATGGTCCTCTATCTCCCTTCTTCGACCTTCTACCTCTCTTCTCCTCCTCAACAAACGAAGTATCAGCAGAACATGGTTGTTGTCATAGTGCTGCTTCAAGAATATAAGCAAAACAAGTCCGAAAAAAGGCACTAAGAACGACGTCGTCAAGCATCTTGTTATCCGGAGCGAGGACTACAGTGTTTTCTTCCGGTACACGTAACATCCGCCCCACCCCCTATCCAATCAGAAACTTTCCCTGCCCCAAACCTTGTGCAGACCCAAATGAAGGCGATTAAACTGATCTCCCGTGTAAACCCTCATTCGGAATTAATATTTCCCATGTAAACTACCTTGAAAAACTTTATTTCCTAATAATTTAATTCAGATTTATTTCATTCTGAATGAGAAGCCATCATGTAACTGCACCCAATGTGTCTGAGCTTGTGTCAGACAAAGCATACCATGTGACTTATGACATCTGAAACCTCAAATATCACTGGTGCTGCAGAAAGTGCTTCATTCAGTTCCTCAGATGGAAATGGCAGCTAAAATATTTTATCTGTGGGCTTCATGGACAATGGATTCATTATTTTGCCGTAACATATTGCACAATAACATCTTAGTTTAATGGAACACTTCTGAACAAAAGTAGTTTTATTGCACATATGAGGCTAAAATATTAAAAACAAGTTTTGCAAGACACCAAATCTTCATAAGGCTTGATGCACCCAACACTAGTTTACTTGAAAATGTATTCCATAAGGCAAATTAGTAGTATGCTGTATATGTATGCATTTTACATAAGGTTGGTTTCCATATATAAGCTAGCTCGACTCTGTAATATCTAATGTAGCTATGTCAATAAAAAGGAAAGCTGACCTTCATTAAAAATGCGTGACCAGTGGGAGGGCCCTGCTGATACACAGCTGGGAGATGGGATGGAGCAGACCTAATTTCTAAAGCTTTTGTGGTTATCAAGTGAAGGATGAGCCGCCATGGTATCACCTTGTGAAGTTCTACATCAGAGAAGGTGTGAATGTTACTGTTGCTGATATGTCAGTGTATGGAGAACCTTTTACAGGTTTTGCCTTGGACGGGAAGAATAGATTAATGAGAAGGCAGCACCATTGGACATCTAATGTTTGTCCACTATAACAAGCTTTCTGACCTTCAAGAATAGAAGTGTACCTGAGGGCCAAGATAGAGTGCCTTTCCTTACATTTTCTCCTGCCTCCATCCAACCCGCATTAAAAAAAAAAAAAAAAAAAAAAAATCCACAGATCGAATTTCATGCAGTATTTTGGCCTGAATTTTACCTGAGGACATCCTGTTTCCCATTAAAATCCCTATTGATTCTTAACCCGCACCCTCATCAAACCATTTTGCAACATATACAGTACACTTAGACGTACACTCATACACACATACACAGACACTCGCTAGTATCAACAAGAGACGTTTAGAGGCAGAATGTAAATTAGCAAATCCCTACGGTAATTAAAAACCAAGCCCCAAACTTATTGCATGAAGCCTTCCTGACTAACAAACACCTGTGCTGTATCAATTAGGAGAGCTTTATTTGTATATAATATTAATGTTTCTCTCTCAGTTTTGTTAATTTAAAAGATCATATATTCCACTTCCAGCTGTGTGTGCACAGGAGTGATTCTCTTAACTTGAATGCTGGTATTCAGTTCAGAAGAAGATTTACATATTATTCATTTGACCTTCAAAATTTTAGGTTTGTTAGATGAAACACTTGCAAAGTGGAAACAGCCTAATCTGTGATGTGATTAGAGAATATTATAAGTCAGAGTAAATGCTCATTTATGCTCAACATTAGATACCTATACAGACACAAACTGAGCCTTCTGTCTGTACTGTGTTCATTTTGTCCATATTTTTGCAAATTTTCTGAGAGTGTACAGATCTGTAGCACACGATAGAGACATTCTTAAAAATGGTGGAACGTCACAAATCAGTAATATATTCAAAAGTGAAAAGAATTCTCTGTCCACGTCACAATGTACTTAATGGCCTCACATACCACTGCTCTCTGCAACGTTGCCTCAGTTAAAAAGCTGGGCTACATTACTAAGATATTTCTCCAATGTCTCCGTGGTTGTTGTTGTTGTTGTACAAACAAATTGACTCTGTCCACTATCTATGTCAACATATAGGATGCATGCAAGTATGTGGGCAGTGATGGTTATGGTATTTTTGTACCTAAAGGCAGTATAAACAAGCCCTAATGAGAGGTTCACAGCCTTACAACCAATAATAGCAGTTGCTACTACTGCTGTTGATAAAAGTCTTATTCTTACATCCTTGACGCTGCTGTTAAAGCTGATTGTCAGTGATTCAACCCACACCTGCCTTGTTTCTTAGTAATCTTACTTGTGATGAACCACAGTTTGCCTTTTGCTTTATCTAAATACCACGCTGCAGACATGTCTCCTGTGTTCTGTTCTGTATTCGTCGTGGGGGGTTGATTGCACTCCCACATCAGTGCATGCTGCTTGTATTCATGTGCATCCTCAAGTGCAGAACCTTATCCACCAACAAACCCATTTGAACCGATCTAATTACAGTCACTCCATACGCAAATTGCTCATAGTGAACGCACCTGAAAAAAGCAATCATGTTTTCCCTACAAGATCCGCTCATGAAAGCATGACTCGCTCTTTATCTAACCAAAGCCATGATTTTTTTTTCCCCAGATGCTCAGACGCCAGTGTAGGTGTAAATATATTTTATGAATGCATGAAAAGGACAATGGGATATGAATACAACAGCCACATACAGTATATGCACACAAACAACTGCATGCTCTCACACAAGAGGTTTTCCTGTTGATGTTGGCAATGGTGATGGTGAAATTGGGAATGGTGGAGCTGTGGAAGTGAATATGGTGTCCACGTGCTTGAATGCGCTTTGTGAGGTGTTTATCTCACATTAAAGTCAGTCTTAAAGAGCAATGTAACAGGGCGCTCACTAGTCCACCTTCAGGAGCAGACGCCCTATGTGCAGTGGCTTTGTCCTTGCCGTTGCGGCCGCAGGTTTGGTTCCAGCCTGTGGCCCTTTGCTGCGTGTCGTTTCCCTATCCTATCTGTCCTGTCTAATAAGCAATGTAACACTCACATCTTAAGCATAAACACGCTCCCTTCAAAAATCAAAAAACAACAAAACCATGCCATGTAGTTCAGGAACATGGTGTCCCAGGAGGGAGGGGGTCAAAAGCAGTGGTTCCCAACTGGTCCAGTCACGGGGTCCAGATTACTCCTTAGTCATAAGTTCATGGTCCACACAGTTTGATGCACTCAGCCTGTCTTTGAGCTGCTATCTCTGTTAAGTAGCTGTCCATTAGTCACTCACTCTACAGCAAGAAACAGCACTTCAAAATAGACCTCTATGTCAGAAATTCACTGCACTTGATTATTAAGTGTGTTTGTTTTTTCACAAACAACCATTTGTGAGTCACTTGCAGTCCATTCAGAACAGAGCCGCAACCCCCTTTTGGACCACAACCATATAGTTGGGAACCACTGGTCTAAAGTACAGCATTATTGGATTTTCTCTGGAATAAGTTAAATAACATTAGAATAAACATCAAACATTTAGTGTAAAGTTACTCCTTAAAGAGTGTTGTTGAAGCCTCAAGACGCTGCTTGGTTTTAAATATGTTTTACAGTTGTTGAAGCATTTTATGTTGTGTACTGGAGATAGGGGGAAAAATTGATACAGCATGGTATCATGATACTTTGTGTGGTTAGGGTTAGGGTTTAGGGTTAGGGTTACTTTACTTTGTGTGTCAATACAACACATTCTCACTCCGACCTCGTCACATATTGACGTTTGGTCATGGACTTTCCACGTCCACATACGGGGTGTGAACATCGCTCTCTCGAGTGAAAGTCAGTGTTAATGGGACCCATCCACCACCCCTCCTTCGCCACCTTAACTTTCATACTTGTCCCTCTGCGTTTCCCCGATTCCGCCAGTTGCCGTTAAAATATAATGGCAACCTGTTCTGTATCATGTCGATGTTAAAGGACGCCTTTTTTCATTGATTTTCAGATGCCGCAAGTCACTGCCCTAGTGCCAGATTTCAACAATTTCGCAGTGAGACCGGGCTCGACAAAACTGTATGAATACATGGGCATCAAGTATCAATTTTTTATAATATAGCAGTGTTTCTCACAGGATTTTGGGAAACTATGAATTTTGAACATTGTAAATTGAAATTGAAATGAATTTGTATACAAAATGTACATAAAGGTAAAATCATCAAGTTTTGAAAAAGTATTGCAAATTCATTTTGTCTTTAATGTTATTATCTTATATTATCTTTGTAATATGATTATCTGATATAATGTTATTACTATCCTAAAACATTCTCCAGGTCCTCTGTAACTCTGCAGGACTTATTTCCACCCTGCCCAGCAGCAGTGCCGTGGCGAACGGTCTCTAACTGCAGGGAGAACGGAGCAGGCTTCCCTGGAGGTCCGCCGCTTTTCCCGGTCCCTGTTCTCCACACTTTGGGCTCTAGTTTCGCAGACCGGGCGTGGCAGGGGCGCAGCGCACCTGCGCTTCGCCAACTGGGTGTGGCCAGGCGGATTCTGCAAGTTTGGCACACCGTGCGCGCTGGCGCAGCTACTCGTCTGTCCCACCTCCGTCCCTCCAACCTGCGCAAGTCAGAAAGAGGGAGGAGAGGAAGCGTAGAGTGGGTTTTACACACATGACACCAATCAGATGAGCCCCTCTCCTCGCCCTTAAATGTGCCGCACGAATTGAGAGTTTACTCAGTTCGCCATGGCGGAAGAGAGCAGCAACGTCAGACGGCCAAACTTCTCCCAGGAGGAAACTGATGTTTTGATCCGGGAGGTCCAAGCTCGCAGTGTCCAAATATACGGAACTGCGAGCAGACCTCCACGGGCTGATGATGCAAAGGTAGCCTGGGAGGAGGTCACCACAATTGTAAATCAATGTTGCGTTTCTCTTGTGCGCGCGCGCTCTCTCTTTCTCTCTCACAGTCTCACTCTGTTTCTTTTCTTTTGATTTTTCTAAGATGACAGATGCTGTATATATACTCCCTATCTGATGCTGTGGCTGTTTGTGGTTGGCTGAGAGGGATGTGAACTTACTAATTTGCAGCTGTTTAATCAAATCAGGTTGGGTTTCCATTACGCGTGCCAAACGGTGCCAATCCCCTTTGATCTGACATCAGATGTGACGGGACAGTTGATATAGAGATACATTTATGTGCTGATTGCAGATAGTTGCATTGAATAGTGTTTTTTGGGTATTTATTGCATCGTTAATGTGCCTGATATTCTGGAAACCTGCCTGTGAGGTTTTAGTGACGTGTGCGCACTGTCCGCCGGTCAGCCAAACTTCGGCTTACACCGGCTGCGCTCCGCCTGCGCTGACAGTAGACCTGGTTTCAGCTGGCGAGCTTTTAGCACACCTTCGGTGAAGCCTTTTGGCACGAAACTGTCACTGCTCCAAGCTGGATCTGTCGATACCTCCCCCTGCTGCGCCACCACACCCATCTCAGCGCACCTCAGTCTGCCAAACTACCAAACTGAGCGCGCCTCGGGTTGCACTGCTCGAAACTAGCTCTGTGCAGGGTTCGCCACCCTGCGCCACCCTGCGCTGCGCCGGGAAACTAGAGCCCTTTGACTTATTTCCACCCAGCCGACAGTGGGACTTATATTCATTGTGCCGACAGTGGCTTGGAAAACTGCCCATAACCGTGTCACATGGGGAAGAGGGAAGGCGGCTGGAGTTCCTCCAACATTTGTGGTTAGATTATCATAATTTTTTTATTGACAAAAATATAGGCTGCTTCGGCTGATTATTTTTTATGCGCACATGTGCCCCTAAATATTTTTTACAGTTCGTACACACGTATTTTTATTTGAGTGAAACGCTCGCACTGTCGAGCGCTGGATCTGACAGCCTGAGCACATCAGCACAAAATGCTACGGCGTTCGAGATATTATTTATATCATGAGAAGTCAATACTTTCAGCAGCCTAAATCTTTTATTTAGAAACTATGGCGGGTCAAATTAAACTATGGCGGGCCGCCATAGTTTCGTTAATTAATGGGAAACACTGCATAGCCTAAATTATTAATATTGCAAATACAGCTAAGTAGCCTACTAGAACAACGAAATCAACTGCTTTATCTGAAATATGTTATCCTGATAGTCAGCATATTGCATAACATTTAAAATTGCAACAATATTGTATTGTGACTCACGTATGGCGATGATAGCATACTGTGGGGTCTCTGGTGATTCCCACCCCTACTGTGTACACAAATGTGAGTGACTGTGAGCCCACATGTTACAGTTGGCTTGAATCTTACACTATGAATGCATTTCTGTTACTAGAAACTATTCTGAAAATTATTCCTAAGTATGTCCCTGTCCCTGGCATGATCACAGTGCACAATAATCTACCACAAATATTTGAGTTAATGTAAATTGCAAGCGTTCCAAATCACACTCAACGTTTGACAAAATGGCTATTTGGTGTAAAATGGGAAAAGACTGTGATTCCACAAATTCAATCTAATTCATCAGAGGAGGAGGAGCGGCCCCAGGTTTTATCCCCTCAGGACATCACAAATGATCACAATCTTGGCCCTCTTTCCCTCTCTCTCTTCCTCTAGCATTGGAACAGAGATGGACACACATCTGTAGTCAATGTGGGCCACATTGTAAGAAAAAAATAGGTTTATACTTTTAATCAAGCTTGCAAATACAAGATTTGCATCACTGATATTATTTCAAAAGACTGCAGAGAAAAATGTGTTTATATACAGCTACAACAAGTGTATAGTAACTTGAAAATATAATCACATATTTATATGTACGCAACTTGGATTAAAATTACATCTGAATTGACTGTATAAAAATTTTACTTGATATTGTTTTGGCATTCTGGGAATAGCAAATTCACTTTTTGTTTGCCTCAATGCACACCATGATGAAAATGCTTCCTACTCCACCTGCTCATTAATCAGGAAGGCAGTGCAGATGGCGTTCTTTGACAGAGAAGAAAACATGGAGAGCTATCAACTTTTTGCTGCTAATTAATCCTTCGATTCTTTGAATGGAATTGCAAACCACATAAATTAGCCTAAAAGTAGAGGAGAAACGAGTCACATAACTTTATGTAATGCCGCGTGTATGTCGTTTTGCTTGAATCTTAAATGTGTCATATCCTCATCCTCTCTCCCAGAAATGGTAATTCTTTGATTTACCTTCCACAATGATTTTCCAGGAGATATTTACTGTTTCCAGTTTATATGGAGTTTCAGCTTTTTCTGCTGCAGTGCAACAAACTGAAAGAGAATTTAAGCTGCTGAGCAGATGAAGTATAGAAAGCCCAAACATACCATTATATTAAAATAACAATCTCTTTATTGAACAAAAAATATAATCCCCATGACAAACAAGCAGCGTAGTAAAGCGGGGGCTGTCAACCTACATGCTGTTTGAGACCTCTTGCACTATTAACAGGTTGCTCAACAGCAGATGCCTGGGGTGGAAAACAATACAAACTAGCTGAGCAGAAATGAGCAATCAAAACTACTGCGATCAAAGCAGTGATTCACCGGCTGGTAATTGCTGGCCATCCGCATACCGCCAACACACACTGAAATACCACCTTCAGACTGGGCTCATGGTGCTGCATGAGCACAGGCACAGCCACTCTGTTCAAACTGGGTCCACTCTAATCACCACCATCAAACTTAGCAAGTGCTCAGCATGCCACAGCTCTGCTCACATGGTCTGGGGCTCTGTTTAGTGTGGCCATTTAACAGGTCCAGCCAGACCAAAACCCAACATCAGTTTCGCCTAACTATAATGGGATTCATTTTGTTTTCTGCTTCACTGGTAAAGCTCTATCACTTCATTTCACACTTAAATTGCATTACTAAGATAGCAAAATAAATGAAAGCAAGTAAAAGTGTCGACAGCAACTCTAAACCACACAGAAAAAAAAATCCATAGACAAGAAACAAATTGTTTTTTTTACAACTTACAACTAAACCTCCTGAGGGGAAAAACAGAGAGTGGGAGGTGCAGCGGGTTATGGGGGAACTACAAACCAATGGTCCCAAGAAGAGGAAGCTGAGGCGCAGACAGTACTAATAGGAGAAACCAACGTCTGCTATAAAAGCAGAAGTTAGCTGACATTAGCTAACGTTAGCGTTTGTTCCAGAAAACATCTTATGGTAAATCAGAATCTTACACTTAAAAAAAAATCAGACAAAATAAAACACAATGCAAAAAACTAAGAACAAGACAAGAAAAAACAGCCTGAAACCAACAACAGCAGAACAACCCTTAATTCCCACTAGGGAGCACACCACCTGCAATCCCAACAACCAGGTCATCATTAGCCATCCCATCATCATTAAACATAACCAGGGCATCATCAGCAATCCCAACATGATGAAAAACAGACAGGTCATCTGTACAAGAAATAAAATAACATAAAATGTAAATACTATTGATATGCAGAAATAACAGTATGCATAAAACGTGATCAAATCCATTGCTTAAATAATGTTACAGTTTATAAATGCACCTTTAATTGACATTTTAGGACCATTTCAATTTTGTTTTCATATAAATCAGAAGCAAAAATACTTTAATGATCTAGAGGGGAAACTGTAATTCATTACAGTTGCTCCGATGTAAAGCATAGAATATTATAAGTATGAAGTAGAAAGTATGAAATAGAAGTATGTAAATATAGAGCAATAAAATAAAATAAAATGAAACAGAATAAAATAAAATAAAAATAAAAAATAGAACGTGCATTATGCCACAGTGTTAAATAGGGATGTCCTGATCCAGCTTTTTCACTTCCGATCCGATACCGATATTACAGCCTTGAGTTTTGGCCAATATCGATACCGATCCGATCCAAGCACATATTATACATATTCACTTATTTTGTTGTCAGTCATGTTAAAAAAGGTTTGATCTCTACTCTAACAAGAACAACTACTTAATCGGGTTAGTTAGAATGATCCCCAACAGTTGTTATGAGAAACTGACCTGTTTATTAACAGGGTTAAATAAACAAACTTTAAACTTGAACTTTAACATTCAATAAAAATATAGCTGGTTTGTTTTGGCTGCTTTGGCCCCTCAATAAATAGAAGATAAATCAACACAAGAAATCTTTAAAATGTCTAACACTGAAATTAAAATAGCAGCAAGACTCCACACACTTGTGCTTTGGCCCCCTAATAAATAAAAAAATAGATTAACACCACAAGACATTGTTGACATTTAACAAACAATGCAGCCTTTCCTTTTCAGTTATTTTAGTAGTGTCAGTGCCAGCCTGGTGCACAGGCACACAATATTGTACAACTGTTTAAACAAGCAATAGTCCATCCATGGCTCCAATTTCACTAATTGTGCCCAAAACAATGCCATCAGCGCTCTTTACTTATACAGTTAGAGTGTAAACCAAATACAAATATCACTCTCAAAAAACCAGAGCAGAAAACAAATAGTCAGTTAACTAAGTTGACCGCTACTCTTCCTACCCTTCGTGTGTGTGTCTGCCGTCTGCATGCTGGCCTGGTGGATTGATAGTAAGAGCTGGAGCGGATCGTTGGAATGGACTGCTTGAATTGCGGAGCGCTGGGCTGGCCGGAAAACCTGGTTCTTGGTTCTTGGATCGGTATTTTTCCATGCAGTCCAATCTGATGCACGTTTTTCGCTAATATCGGCGGCCGATACCGATCCGAATATCGGATCAGGACATCCCTAGTGTTAAACACTAATACTTAAAGAATTAAAATACTGAGAATAAAAACTATATCAATATGGCAGAGAAAAACTAGCAGAACATCCATGGCAGACCACAGTTTGTCAATTAAGTCACGTGAGTTAACCCACATGAGGGGAAATTGTGATTCCTTACAGTCGCTCTGATGTAAATAAGAGAATTATAAGAGGTAAGAATAAGTATGACACAGAAAGTAGGGCCGTGCGGTATACCGGTTCGTACTGAAAACCAGTATTTATTTTCGTTATGATATGAATGTTGCATATACCGCAATACCGGTGAATAGCCCAAACAATGTCCAGAATGTGCACGGCGGGAGAGTGTTTCAGCGGGGACCCATTTCACCGCTGCACACCACAGGCATGCTAGAGCCGGCGAGAGTGAGAGCATAGAGGAAAGTGTAGAGGCAAGAATGGCTGCCGGAGAGAGTTCTGTCGCGTGTTTACAATTCTCCTCTGCTCTCTGTATCACGCATGGCGGAGTTTCGCCCTAATGCGCACACACACACACACAGACACGTGCGAACACACACAGACACGTGCATGCGCACGCACACACATGCACACACACGCACACACACACACACACACACACACACACACACAGGTGAGCACACTAGAGCACAGCTCGGGCCGTGTTTTCCTGACCGAAGCTGACCCAGGTCCGAGAAAATAATACCCGAGCACGGCACTAATGGAGCGGAGCCTGTGTTGCGTTCAGGCGCTGTCACGTAAATAACAAATTCCGGCACTTGAATATGCCTTAGCACAACACAGCAGCATGTCAAGTGGGCCGAACCCAAGCAAAATATTGTCAAATACCGTGAAACTGATATGATTTTTTTTTTAAAACCGTGATATGTAAATTTTGCCATATTGCCCAGCCCCAATAGAAAGTATGAAAGTATGTTGTTCCCAAGGTCAAGACTGAGCTTCCATACTCAAGTCAAATCCCATGCACCATTTTCTTTGTGGGATACATAATGTCAGGGGAGCCCCTGAGTGAGAGATGACAATCCTCTGGCAGGAGATTTCCTTTTGTCATATCTGATAAATTACAAAATTCCTAAAGATCTAATTAAGAGGCTACAGCAGGCTTACACGACAACGAAGGGGGTTACAGTAGTCTTCATCTCGTCTTTCCCTTACTTTTTTGCTGTAAATTGGCTCCATAAAAATGTCAACACAGGTCCACAAGAACATAAGTACTTCACAGAAGTACACACATAACTCCACTCTGTAGAGCTATTAAAATGCCAGCCCCTAAATAGATTTACCCTCATGAATCCCTCCAAATTCCCCAAAGTCCTACCAGTTAATCCCTCGTCTGCAATATTTGTTTGAATATTTGAGTGACTGTTTCACATTTACATCTTTTATAACAGACATCAGCGGATTAGCAGGGTGCAAGGATTGAAGGGTGGTCAGGGCAAAGTAAAGAGCAGCACACACAACTAAAACTAACTTCATTCTTATTTCATTACAATCCAGGAGGGCAAAGCAGCAAGAGTTTGCTTAATTTGAGAGAAAGAACTGATACATATGAAATATTTTCTTTTTTTTAACAACCACAATTGCAAAAATTGTGTAATGGTAGCGGGTATTTCTTTCCTGCTTTGTCTTTGTTTACCACTAAAATCCATGACTCTCTGTTCTGGCTATGAATACTAAAGCCTGGTTCCCCAGTGGCAGTTGTGATGATTGAATAAGAATTTAAATCTTTGATTGAAAACATTTCTCATTCAGTAGCCACGAGGACTTCCACTGCCAGCATGTGAAATTAATGACTTTGGCAAATCTGAATCTGTCATTTGATCTGGCTTTTCCCAGCAGATGACGGTGCCCCATGCCTGTGCTTTCAAATACACCACTGCAGGCATGGCCTGTTAGAAAGGTCCGGGCACACAATCTGGTGCATGAGCCTGGATGTTAATTCCAAAGCACAGCTGAGCAAATACCGTTACCTTTTCGGTCAGAAGAAAAGAAAATGTAATTGGCACAACAGATCATAAATAAAGTGAATATCAAATAAATATGGAGAGCAAATTACCTGTGTATACGTAAATTGACTTCTTCGATGCTGCAAGTAATGGGACAGCAAACAGTAAGAAAAAAGTTGTGTCTATGCACAGTATTGTGGCCCAAACAAGTGATTTCTGATTTCGAAACTTATCCACAGATCCATATCAAGTCATGTTTGGCATATACTGGTCTTAACAGCACAAAGAGCACTATAGGAACGATATCTGTATAATGACTATGATTAAAGGGGATAGTTCCAGTCGTTGATTATGATTGGCTGAACCATGTTCAAAGCCACTGTAAGCCAGTGCATTATCAGGAATGACGTGACAATCATCCCACCACCAAGCGTTAACAGAGACAAACTTTCAGAAAATCAGGAAAGCATCCAAACATAACAAAGTCAAGCTCAATGTGCAGCTGCCGATGGGATGCAAAGCTAGAGAGGGTTACCGGGATCTGAAGCCTGCATCAATCATCATCCACCAGGATGAGAACGGTCAGAAATACACAATACTGTCATTGAATCAATGTCCAAATAATGAAAAAAACTGCTGCTTCGCATTGTGCCCCTTAGCTGTTCAAAAATCACTGTAAACCATGGCCTCTCCTGGCTTATTGCTCATGGACTGTATCAGTGTTTACCCAGCTATAGCACTATTTACTACCACCTCATACACTGTATGGGAGACTACTTTTCCAAGTGTGCTTTAATTGTGCGTTCCAATACCCATACTGCCATACTATATAGTGTGCCAGAAAGAGATTTAGTATGTCCCAATACATAGTATGTGAAATGCAGTATGCCAAAAATACCAGAATGTTTGACTACAGCCGCTTTGATTTTGCAGTATGTAAGCCAGCATGCTTTCCTGGCTATTCTGACCCACAATCCTCTGCAGAGTGGACGATAAGTAACATAGTCTCTGGCAAACTCAGTAAGCAGCATTTGTTTTATCTCCACGGTAACACATACAAAAGCAAGAGGGTCAAAGTTCAGTGTGTAATGTTATGAGAAAGTAGTATGTCCTGACTGTGTGCATACTGCATCCAAAGGTATGTACAGTACTTTTTAAGGGCAGCTACAGTACATAATAAAAGTAAAAAGAAAAAGTATGCAATTTGGAAGGCACCCCAAGTGTGGAAGCAGCTCACTGCCACCCCTTGTGACCAACAGGAGAAAAATACAGCCTATACAACTGTAATTTCACCAGCCTTTTACCTTAGGATGTGTCTACAATAACAGCAAATAGAACATACAGCTCTAGCAGGGTACACGGACGCCTTGTTAGCTCATCATATTTTGGGCTGAAAGTTCACATGACTTCACTCAGCAATAACTACAGCCCAAAACTCACCATGTGTATCAAAATATGAAATGACAATACCAAACAGTTAGAGGTACATTGTGACATTTGGTAATGCAGCCCATGCTACCACACAGGGCCCTACTTTGTGCGTATTTTGGAGCTCATTTGCATCCTTATGAAGAGTGTTAAATCAGTACTCACTGTTCTTTGGAAAACCAGGGAGCTGTTTTGCCAACCAGTGTGCAGCAAGCTGGCTCCTCTCACATGCAGTGCAGTTGGGAGAGTTTCCCTAGAGAGCTTTCAGAGAGGGATTTCTTGGTTAAGGTTTGGAGAAAAAAATCATAGTTGGGTTTAAATTAATATATTTCTGACAGACAGGGCTTTCTGTTAGAGAGCCTCACATCTCCTCTACGTTACAGCAGCAGTGCGCATGTCAGCATCATTTGGCACCACCCAGAAATTCAGAAACACCACTAAAGCCTCTTTTCTTTATCACTTTAAATATTTACATTAATTTAGTGTACAGAAAGTATATATATAAATAAATATACTTACTCAGAAACCTCGAAAATGTTGCCCACACACACTCCGTCTTCTCTTGTCCCAGCTAGGGATGCTAACAGCCAACGGTAGCTAGCAACGGTCGACGGCTTAGCAACAGCTTTAGTGCCAATTACGTCATATTATTCTATATAACGGCAGAAAAAAGCTGCAAACACGGCGCTGTTTCCGGTTTACAAGACTACAAAACGACGCAAAACTCGTCGTTTTTAACTTAATGTACAAACTGTAACTGAAAGACTTTATCGAACTTAAACTATTACTTTCCTTTGCTCCATTACTCTTAATTAGTATGTCCAAAGACGGTATCTTTGGTACGTCTCTCGTTAGCGATGTAGAAAGTGCTCAACACTGATTGGCTACAGGGCTAGCACCTGGTTTACTATGATGGATTCAAGGAATGCTCTGAAAAAAGGATAATTCAGTTGCACCACAAAAACATTAATTTTCACCACAAATTACGCACAAGAACGAGTACTTTAACTACATTTTGCAATAGCTTTCTCATATTTCAACTACAGTCATACCCGCACAGTGATACAAGTAGTTAAACTACCCTTCTAAACTTTTTTATATATATATATATATATATATATATATATACATATAGTTACTTACTAAAACTACGATTCATGGCCATACAAGGAAATTTATGATTTCTGTATGTTACTTTTACCATTGCTTCTCTACTGTAATTGAACACCTTTAAACCAACCCCGCCCCTTTTTAGGTTTAATGCCGGAAGCTGGATTGTCAGCTTACCAGTGGAAAATATTTGGCAATAGTTTTTAATGTTTTAATCAGAATGAGTAAAATTGAATATATTAGCTGTCAATTAGTCATAAGTATTGATTATTGTTGATATTAATTGCTAAATAATCCACCTGGACTCTAGTTTCTGGAAGGCAGGTGTCTGACTCATGGATATTGTAGGCCTATACCAGGGGTAGGCAACATGTGGGTCCTCTTGAGTGTCCCTTTGACGTTGACCAAATAAAAATGGAAATGGAAATTAATTATTGTTATTTTTAACATTTTAATTTATTTTCATCTATTAATGCTGTAGGCCTAAAGTGATTCTGACTTTCTCCAACTGTAAAAATATGTAGCCTGTACATAGAATTTGTCTTTATTTATTTTTTAAAATTTCAACATTTTGGCAACTAAAATATGCATCAGTTGTCTTCAGCTGGGTGCCTTTTCCTCCACATTTTGCCAAATCTCAATAGCGGTGGCTACGATAGTCTTGAGCTAGCTATGGATTTCAAATCCAAAAATGGAAACGTTTTGTGAGAAAACACAATTTAAATGTGCATGAAGAAATTTGTTTCCATTGCAGTGCCATCTGGTGGTGGCATCACATATTAATGAATGCTCATTAAGACCTATATTTGTAATGTTAACAGGCTAATCTAGATTTAATAGGCTGTGTTACCTTTATTACAAGGCTTAATAAGATCGATTTTTAAAATAATTTTTGGTCAAAAAATTATTTTTGGCCTATACAAAACCAAAGCTAAAACTTTGTGCACTTACCATGAAAAGTGGACTTTTTTATTTTCTATTTTTTTTACAAAGAAGCTTTAGCTACTTTTTCTTAGTAGCTTTACTTAATCAACATATATTTCTCCCCGGGAAGCTTTGCTGTAGTTCAACTTCTTCCATTGTAAAATGACTGGTAGCTTGCAAGGCTATGCTGTTCAAAGTCGCCTTCCTAACCCTGCAGAGCACATTATTGAGCTTTAAAAAAATATATACACTAGGAAGTGAAATGAATGTTGGGTGAAAGGCTAATGTAAAACCGAATGAGAGAAAGGTGTTACAAAAAGAAAGGGCTTCAAGGTTTCATGCTAACTGGTTGGTTCAGAAAATGCACACCTGGTTAACTTCCCCACCTCTGATAAAGAGCAGAGCACAGCTGCTTCCCAGACTTTTCTATGGGAAGCATCTGGGACTGTCTCCCCTGTAGTAGATGAGACAGTCCCAAACGGGCTAACACAGTAAAATCCCTCACCCCAGTTATACTCAGATACAACTGACCTGTATTGCTCAGTGCAAGATTTTTCATCTGTCTGGCACCTTGTGTGCTACAGCAAAAAGAGCTATTCTCAGGTGTGTATATGTGGCTGTGATTGGCAGTATTGTCAGTTTGTATTTCCCTACATCCTCCTATCAGTTTGCTTTATTCTAGATGGCAGTACCAAGGATATAAATTATTTGAACTGTGGTGTGCTTTATTGTCACATTAGAACACCACAAAGTGTGATATACTGTACAGGTCACACTCATAGTTGAAATGTTCTTTATTTTACACAGGCTGTGCTTCGTATCCTAGGGCTGTGGTATGCTTGTAATTGTGAAGTGTTGGAAAGAGTATTACTTCTGTCACTTGTAAATTTCCAGAGGGAAATCTCCAAAGGAAGGTGGTAAGCATTAAATTTGACATAAAATTTGCTCCAGTTTGAACAGGAGATAAAATATTGGTCTTACAGTGGATAAATGTCAGTTTGCATGTAGTGGAACTCAGTATGAGAGGAAAGTGCCATGTTGAAATACTGCGAACAAAAAGTGGTCAACAGTTATCATTCATATGCTAATTTGACCTGAAGATTAAATATTTTAAAAGGTTCAGCTGGATCAAACAACAGTCAGGAGTAACTGATGGACGCACCAGTCTGATTAACAGATCTCATTTCCAGTTGTAATGTGTTTATCTTGCTACGTGCTACCAACTTATTAAACAAATGGTAATGATGCATAATCAAAATACAATTAATAACCTGTTGTTGGGCTAGGTAAACAATAATGAATACACAATCAACGTCAACAGCTACAGAATTGAAACAGATGCACACACAAGCAAACACACACACTTACACAACACAATTAATTTACTGTACGTTACTGCTTGCTCAAGGCACTTAAATTTATTTGGTAATTCTATGAACCATGACCACCTGATCAATAACAAAGCACCTTTGACTGTTCATCTTGCCCAAAAGTTCACTTTCAAGTTCACTTTTATTTATATAGCAGGTTTAAAAGACCTGTCACGGTCAGCCAAAGTGCTTTACAGTGGGCCAATTTGCTAGGGGCAGGGCATCTGGATTTCCAGGTTAGTGACTTTCAGCATCAGACATAGAGAAAAAAAGCCGTCCTTTATCGTTGACGTGACACACATATAGTTGCGGTTACAGTTTAATTGTGCTTGTCAGCGTCGGGGAAACACGGCCAGACAAGAACGAAAGTCAAGGCTGCGAAAGTTCCAGTAGGGTGGCTGGGAGATGTGGTGGATGGGTTCAAAAACACTGACTTTCACTTTAACCCCCAAAAAACATTGACTTTCACCCGGGAGACTGGTGTTTGTGTCCTGTAAGATTATAAAGCCAAACCCTGTTGTTTTTTCCTAAACCTAACCACATGTTTTGTTGCCTAAACCCAACCACATGCATTAGCTGTTGGAGGAAAGAAATCATCAATTTGCGGTGTTGTACTGACGTAATGCGTTTATTTTGAAAGAGACTGAATGTAAATGGTAAATTTTCTGTGAAATTCCTGTGTATTTTGAAACAGGACAATGCATGTAACAGGCAGAACTTGACACGGTGTCCCACAACATCAACAACTAACACACCCAGGGTACCTTTCACATTGTATCTGGACGTGAAAGAAGGTCCATGACCAGACGTCAATATATGACGAGGTCGGAGTGAGAATGTGTACACTTGATTTCTTCTGGACTAATATTTTAGGACAGCAATACTCGTATCGTATCGTATCGTATCGTATCATAATCATTGTTTGTTGTATTGATTATAGATATCTGCAGATTACTACCAGTCACTGTACATTAGTGCTCTTCTGAGCCTTCAGTGTTTGTCCAATTCCATGAAACATATTAATGCCCACCACATGAGGCTGATCCCCAGACAGTGTTTGGAAGGTTACTTTTGAAATGTAATAAGTTACCGATTACAAGTTACCGTGCTCAAAATGTAAAGAGTAATGTAACTATATTAATTACGTCATCAAAGTTTTGTTACTTAATACATTTAATTTTTTTTTTTTTTTTTTTAATTACTTTTATAACAAATGTTTTTAACAGGGCAATAAAGCTGAAAAAAATGTCCAGAAACTGTCCATGTCAAATGAGGACATTCCTGCACCCTGAAAAGATGCAATGATGTTTTTTTGGATTTCACCTCTTTGTAATCACTAATATTCTGATAAGCAACTGCACATTTATTACATCTTTTTCAGTAACCATACCTGATTACAATTACCGTTTTCTGTAACGTAATTACGCGCAACTAGTTACTCCTCAACTCTGATGCCTTGAAATTTAATGTGTTACCCTGTCAAAAATGTAATAAGTAATGTAACTATTTTAATAACTTCATCAAATCAATGCTATTTGTTACATCTGATTACTTTTCTAACAAGTGCTTTAGTGTTCAGAATAAGGCTATGCCGAATGGAGACGTTCCTGTATGGCAGAAAGATGCAAAGCAACACAATGAATGTTATATTCTACAAATTAGCTTTTTTACCAGAAAGCATATCAGATAAAACCCCTTTGTAATCATGAACACTTTGATTAGTGCCTGTAATTAAGCTTACAATTCAATACAGTTTATTTTGTTATTCAAATTGATTAACTCCATTCCATGTAACACTACCCCGAAAAAAGTAAAATGGTACACCACAAACCATACTGCAAAGGCCTGAGTGCTGAAATAGTAAGTGCAATGCTACAGTAAGACAGAGGCTAGATGTCTTTTTGGTCTGCCTTTCCAAATGTGACCATCTTCACTCATACTGAGATTCTGTCTCCACACGGTAGGCTACAAGAGAAATTTCAAGCAGCACAATAATGGAGTCATCCATTCAAGAAAAATCTGTTTATGTGGGTGTTTGTGTGTGCGCGGGCGAACAACAACATACACGCTGACAATTGCTGCGGCTTTCTGTGCCACGGCCACATACTGTATGCTTTCAAACAAATTGACTTCCATTACAGTTGAGCAACAGTGGTGAGTTTGGTGCTGTGAACATAAAGCGCTATAATAAAAGGGATGGGGAGTGGTCTCAGGGCTGATGTGCTCAGAAAATGTGCAAAACAATTCTGTTATCTAATAGGTACCATTAGAAATATTACGTCTTCCAAACCAACTGCTGCTCACTCATTTTCTTTATAATAACCCAATCTTGTAAATCAGCAGGTGTGTACAGTTAAAACATACATTGAAGGTGCATATAGTATTCTGACTTTAACAACAAAGCAATTATGAAGTTGCATACAACTGCACACCAGAGTCAAGTGTATGTTTTTTGTCTTTCTGCGCACCCTGTGAGAGATCATGAACTTTTATTAACAGGCCCCCACTCACAGACACAATCTCAGAGTCATCATCTTACCCTGGAAAACGAAACTGGAGAAAAAACAGAGGAATTACATAGCTGTGCATGGCCTCCCTCTGATCAATGCTATGCCTGTGTCCTGCTGAGAGCTTGTATTGGCCAGGTGCTGCAGCAACAGATACAGAGGAGCTGAGAAGAAAGAAAGGGAGGGAGACAAAAGAAAGAACAAAGAGCCAGGGGACACTGGAAAAAGGTATGAATTTGAAACATGAGAAGGAGGGAGCATGAGGAGGATTAGGGGCAAAGAAAGAATTACAGAGAGAATTGTCAATAATGGAGCCAGCATATGCTGATTACTTCATTCTGTGGCTGCTGTGTCCTGTCCTGTATGTTTTGTGCACCCTGGCTCCATCGAACGGGGATCAGCCACCTACTTACTCTCTTGCAAAAGAACAGTGATTTACAGTGACCAGCTAAAACAATTATATGGCAGTCTCTGCCAATTTCTGCATGTCTTCATCCAAGACTTTGAAAATATGAGCATTAGATGTAAAACAAAGCTAATAATTAAAACTGGCTTTAAGGATAGCAACAATTTTTTCCCACACATGACAGCTCCTCTCAATGTGTTAACTACCACCAGCCCAGCAAAGCAAAGATGTGTAAGTGAGCCAGCTATCTCTTGCCTTAGGCTTCGAGTTTGTCAGAGGATTTATAATTATAAAAACTACTATTATATATATGTGTAAACATAATGGTTTGATAAGGAAAATTATGGTAGGATGAAATTAAAACTTGTTAAATGGCCCATGCATAATTATCTTCAGTGCAGTATTGAATGAGAAAAAGTTTTGTTAAGTCGACCTGCTTCTCTTTGCAACATTACTCACTCCTCTTACAGAGCAGACTCCTTTTAAATTTCACCATTTCAGAACACAACGCTATATATTAGTGAATAGGAAAATATAAAATACAATCCACCTATGAGAAAAATACATGACAATAAAAACAAGTATATGAACTATTTGCCTCCAAGAATACTGCGATCATCTGCTGCTGGTTTATTGAAGGTTCCCAGCAACAGCTGGAAGAAGATCAGGGATGCAGCCGTAGCCTTTATAGATAAAGCTTACTATTATTACTATTATTTCTATCATTATGAACTTATCCTGCATAACTATATTAAAAATGGAAATGCACAGTAGTAATTTCAGTGAGCAGTTCATACAAAAACACTTGGGCTTGGTAATCAATTCATTTTAAAAGTTACACAGAGCAACTTTGTTGAAAGTTTTTAAATCTCATCAACAGGTCACTTCACTAAATACACTGTGAAGTGACACCACTTTTGTAACTGTTACATGTAGCATGCTGGCAACATCAAATAAGCCCAGTCTGTCTTTGCACATGTGCTACAAAATTATATCCTTGTTATGCCATTTGTTTGTGTGATATCCTTAAAAGCTCTCAGTCTATAATTAGATTGAGGTCACACATGGAGACTTGCAGTTTTATTGAGGCAATTACTCACATATGCTCAAAGTGAAAGCACCTGTGTTCTGATTGGCTACCTTACCCAGTGCTGCTTTAGTAGCAATTACCCCGACACTCTACAGTTGGGTAGTTGTGTTGAATGTGTGTTGCACATAACAAAGAGCTAGACTTGTAACAAGCGTGCATTTCTGAACTTTTACCCACACATAAGTGAACCAGTATACTAAGATGTTACTGGGGGTCGAGCTGCTCCTCAGTTCTCTCATAAGCTTCTACAGGCTGCTCAGGTTGAATCATACTGTGTATGAGCTGATGAATTTTCTGTTACTTTCACTGCTGTGATTCATGTTTAATCTGCCATAGTTGCATAGCAACCTCAACCATGTGCATCTGTGTTTTTATGGAATCTTTGGAGATTTTTTTAAGTAATTAGGTGGCCTTGTCTGTAAAAGAAAATCCCCTCCCCCGACACCTGGACTTATGTCGGAAAAGCAAGACTAAGCTAAAATGCTTTTTGACAGTCATCCACTAACTTTAAATGATTAACACAATACAAACATTCATAATCTTCTGTTTATTTGAACAACAACAAAAAAAATCAAGATTACAGTTTTCTATTATAGCATAAGTTTAGCATTGTTTTTCAGATTCTCAACAATAATTCCTCAGTGTTTACTGTGTATAACTGAATATCAGTTTGACTGGTTTTACATCAACACATCTGTTCAGATGCTAAATCTACACTTCAGTGTTATGTGAGTTACAGTATATATGTTGCACTGCCTGAAGGGAGGACATAGGTTACAAAACTATTGGCTGCCCTTCCTCAGGAGAGAAAGAAACACAAAAAACAGGTAGAGATATCCATGAAGACAGCAGTGACCCCACCCAGGAGTAGTTCTCAATATTCCAATGTTCTCAGTGTTGCACAGGCAGGTGTTGGTTGAAGCTGATCTTAAATAGACTTCTGAACTTGGTTTGTGAGAGTACCTCATAATAAAAGATCTCTAATCAAAAGCAAACTTTTTTTATGCAGGTCTACAGTGTGGAATCAGAATTCTGGTTTGAAATGGAGGCTGAACTGGCTTGCTTTGTGCTCAGCAACTTGGCGTCTGCATGAATGCTGATTGCTATGGTGCATTCAGACTAAGGGGGCGATCACACAGAAATGAGACCCTAGAAATGCAATGCCAGTAAAACCATTGTTTTCCTATGATACGCCGCGTCTGACCAGCATTCATTGTCTTTTTGGATGCGTGTTTTTGTAGACGCTTCTTTTTAGACGCGCGTAGACACTGAAAAGTTAAAATATTTTCAACTTTATGGGCGTCAGATGCCAGTAGCACCATTCGGTTGTCTGTCGAGCGACAGACAACACAATGCAATCCGAAGACGAGAAATTTATCATGACAATATTTGATTTTGAAGAATTATACAACACACGCACACCTCAGTACTCGAACAAACACAGAGACACGCATGGAGCTGTGTGAGCCGCGCAACGAATTTGTCTGGTGAGTACAATGTAATTGACGACGACAATAATATGCTAGCTAGCATATTATTGTCGTAGCAGCTAGTTAACTTTCAGACGGTGGGATATGTGAGAGGGCTGGTGACCTTATTTCGTAGTTCACAGTTTTTGTGCTGCATTTTTATGTATGAAAAGTGCTATATAAACAAAGTTGGAGGAAGGAAACACTAGATTCAAGGGGAGACATAGGGAGAGGCCAGGAGGTGTGTGTGTGTGTGTGTGTGTGTGTGTGTGTTACGCACGCACCCCCGCTCCACAGGCAGTCCTTGCTGTTTTTTTTTCTAGCGCACATTGAATAAGCGCTTCCAGCGTTTCAAGCGCCTTTGAAGCGTCCACATTTCTAGTGTCTCATTTCTGTGTGATCGCCCCCTTAAGGTGGATTTATACTTCTGCGTCATGTCTATGCAGAGCCTATGCCGTTGTTAGAATTTATACTTGTGCGTCAGTGTGTCTGTGTCACTCTGCACTTACACCATTAAAACACACCCACAACACACATTAAACATGGCTTAATAGTAACAATTTCAAACACAAGTACACAAAGCACACAAATCGGCCGCACTGTAACTCACAGCATTCACAAAAAAAGCACTTGTCTTTTGTTG
The DNA here is from genome assembly GCF_011397635.1 of Epinephelus fuscoguttatus. Lineage (NCBI taxonomy): Eukaryota > Metazoa > Chordata > Actinopteri > Perciformes > Serranidae > Epinephelus > Epinephelus fuscoguttatus. The sequence continues at coordinate 34,852,582 of NC_064753.1, forward strand.
GACACATTTTTCCCACAAATACAACATGCTAATGTTTTTAGCACAAGCCTATGGCATTTTACATTGCATAAATTAGCTTAGCGGCTAGTGGACTTTTCGTCTATTGATATAAAGGCAGAGATAACACCAACATTTAACAAATGTACTTTACAAAGTTTGGTTCCATTACAACTCACAAAGTTCAGTGACAAAACAACAATATGACACTGAACACATTTCCAAACAAATATAACAAGCTGATGTTATTAGCACAAGCCAATGGCATTTAACATTGTATGAATTAGCCTAGCAATTACCAGATGGGATAAATCACACACAAAACTTAAAATGCTATTTTGTGTTGAGGCTTTATTGTCTTCTCAATTTATTTTGTCTTATCTGTGAAATAAAAGTAGATAAAAGCTTTGTTTCCACTGAGGGACACAGAAGTATAAGTCCTTCACACTGCCTCCACATATGTAAAACCTATATAACATGATACTGTAAAATACTGTTTATAATACTTAATAACTGCCTATCTGGGAAGACTTTTTTCATCTTTGGGATGGCACCAAGATACGAGAGCTCCCGCACAATCATGTTCATGTCCATCACAAAACAAAGAGCCTGGTCACAGTAGCCCCGGATGGGGGTGTGACATGTTTTTAACTCCTGGTCAGTTTCAGTCCATGTCCAAGGAAACAGAGAAAAGCTTGATGTAAGATGCTAAGACGAGCTGTCAGTGAGTTGAGGTCATGGAGGAAATGGCAATCAACGCTGACAAATCCCCAGAAACACTGGAGCTGTTTGAATGAATCTGACTGAGGCCCTTCTGTCACCACTTTGACCTTGGCTGGAGCCTTTCATACACATCCATTTGAGAAACCCAATAGGGAGATGGTGGACACATGGAATTCAAACCTGCTGACCTTGACAAGCATCTGGTTCTGTAACAGTCCTTGGAGGGCCTGACAGACATAGCGAATGATGAAGATATCATCTAGAGGCTCCTATCATCAGCAGGAGCATCCTGTTTATCCGCCCTGCTCATGTAAAGTGTTCCCCAGGGGTTGGTTTTATAACTTCTATCAGTTCCTGTGTACATGCTGATGCTATAACACATTTCAGCACCAAAATAACTCATTTTCACAGTTACTTTGATACCTCTATATCCCTGTACAATCTGGTGACTCAGTTAATATATCCATCGTCAGATCTGTCAGGTATCAAAAGCTGAATTGCTCAGCTTGACAAAAATTACTCCATGCTCCTCTCAACTGCTCTACTGCAATTCTGTCTGTTCAGGTCGCAACCAGAAGTCAATTTTGAGTAATTCTACAAGAATGCACATCCTTGCATCCCTTCACTGGCTGCTTGTGAGTTCTGATTGACAATTGATTTTAAGATCTCACAGGTGATAACTTTGAGGAGAGGCTCCCAGCAAACATTTTAGATATGGTGATCCCCTATGAAATGCAGCACAGCCTGACATTCTCTGGCTTGGGGCCCCTGGCTGTTCCTGCAACTCACTTTTGAAAACAGTCCAGGACCTTCAGCTTTGGAAATCTCTTCCTGACACCTCTTCCTAACGTACAGCGAGTGGGTGAACTCTGGCGGATGGAGTGCGGAAAAAGCGTCCAGGTATATTAGTACAAGCAACAACAGTCAGGGAGCCTATTGAGCCCTGAGCGAGCCTAAGCAACAGCTTCCTGTTGCTCTAAAAATAGGTTGGAGGTGCATGAAGCTTTGCCAAAATAGAGACAGGGTTTCAGCAGTTTTTCAAACAAGCCACAAATCCCTTCGCCTGTTCACTGACACACAGAGCAGGCTAAGACATCTTCATTGAAAAACACTGAAACTATCAGATGTTTGCTCGCTTGCTCATTTGCATTACTTCCAGTTAGGCAGAGGTGATAGCCTCCCAAGCTTGCCATCGGCATTATCTTTTAAATTACTTCATTAAATTCACTTGTATCAGAAGATGCATTCCTGATTCTATTTTAATCCTCCCTACATACTATTTTTTGGACCTTGCTTATTTTGTTCTACTTATGTCCATAATTACAACCACATAAATTTATCAGACTATTAATCCTGTGAATATTGCATGTGAGTGGACATCAGAATTATGCTGGGCAAGAGTTCTTTACAGGGATTTGGTTCAGTCATCAGAATACCATCATTCAGACCAACAAAGTCTTGCTTCTGGAAGGATTGATCAAGTTAATCCAGTAACCAAGGTTCTAGGCTGGTAGAGAATATGCTGCACCCTGAGGAAAGATACACTCCACAGGAGGTCAGTGGCCAAATTGTACATTTATATCTAATGGAAAAGACGTTGCCAACTGCTCACTAAAATTCTGTTTTATATCCACATTGCAAGGTAAAGAGAGAACTGAGAAGTCGGAAAAGTTCTTCAGGGCTTAAACAAACTAAACCAAGAGAACACAGGTCAGTCTAACAGTGGACCTGACAGACCAGTCAATGCAAGAGTTACAATACAAACCATAGGAATAAGTAACTTGGACGTGGTTTGTATGTAGGTGACAGCATCACACTTGCAAACCTGCGGAAAAAAACAGATGTAGATGAGATGAACATCCAGAGTACTGGCCTCCAGGGAAGTGTCAAAGGATAGTGTGCAGACACAGAGGCAACAAACAAGAGTTGAGTCTATAAAACATTCATCTGCAACAGAACCCATGTTGGCTAGAGATTAATACTGATTGTTCAAGGATAAACATCTGAGTGTGAATAGAAGAAGAATGAGGGGAATTGGTTTGGCTCACCAGCACCCCTCTGCTTACTGATGAGCTCTGGGTAGGTTGATCTGAACTATGCGGACTACACGGTAGATACAACACCTTGTTTAATTCTCCACTCTTGCTCAACAGGGGACAGGTTTTTCCTGTTGCATAGCCCCCATGAGAGTCAGACTCAAGCTGGCTAATGAAAGACCTTACTGGAGATAGAAAGATAAGGCTACTGCTGCTATTAGAGGGTGGCATTTAGACACAGTACTGAGCACACAGACCACAGTGAGTCGAGGGAAGAAAGAAGGAGTGGGACCACGACCCAATGACCGCAGCAATCAACGCCAACCAGTCGGCAGAGGGGGGAAAGTATTACTGCCTAACACAGACATTGGACAGAGTAGGAAGTCTGACCATGCATGGTACTTTTGTGTGAAGAACATTGTGATGGCGGTAGGCCACTTAAGACCTGTTCCTAGCAGCTACTCTTTGTCCCCAGGGTAAAGTGGCCCCATTGGGATTAGTTATTGTTTAAAGTACTATTAGTGTATCTACATATTTCATCTAGTTTTGCCTATTTCCCATACTATTTTAAGTATTTTGATAAATAATAATTTGACTGTTTTAAGACTCTGTGTCCTTGGATACTGAATGCAGTGCCTCCCTATTAAATGAACAGTCTTAACATTCTTAAGACATTTTCACAACAAGGAAGAAATAAAAAGAAAAAAAAGTAATGACAAAATGTATTCACTGACATTTTTTGCATTTAAGCCTTTCACACCAATGCTGACAGGAATATTCACACTCAGTGAAGTTGTTTTCAGATTTAGTATGGATAGGCTCATAGAGATAGATGGGCTTGAATTTTTAAATTGACCTGCATTCATGTGCACAAATTATTCGTGTTTGGCATGAAAAGAATTTGAGACCCTAGATTTGTTTTAAATTGAATGACCAATTTATAAATTACAATCACCCCTTGGCTCTGACACTTTGTTGTTAAGGCCTTTGCACAAATTCTCGCTCACCTAAAAGAGACATCTGGTTTCGTAACCTGGACTAAACTAGCCACAACATATAAAAGTACTGGCAGATGATAATCAGTTTTCCTTGGGGGGGCTGGGCTCAGCCTTAGAGATAGGGTAAGGAGCTTGGACATTCGGAGGGAGCTCGGAGTAGAGCCACTGCTCCTTTGTGTCGAAAGGGGTCAGTTGGGGTGGTTCAGGCAACTGACTGAGATGCCCCCTGGGTGCCTCCCGTTGGAGATGTTCCGGGCATGTCCCACTGATAGGAGGCCCCGGGGCAGACCTAGAGCACGCTGGAGAGATTACATATCTCAGCTGGCCTGGTACACCTTGGGATCCCCCAGGAGGAGCTGGAAAGCGTTGCTGGGGAGAGGGACGTCTGGGGTGCTTTGCCTGGCCTGCTGCCCCCATGACCCGACCCTGAATAAGCAGATGAAAATGAATGGATGGATGGATGGATGGATGGATGGATGGACATACATTTCTGCAAACTCCCATCCATTGCAGAGACTATTGGGTTGTCCAGCCTCTCCTGGCTTTATCACTGTATGATTATCCATCCAGACAACCAAAGAGATGACAAAGCCACGGTCTTCTGCAAGCTGCTGTGAGGCTAGCTCACCCTCAATGGTGTTTGACAGCCTGTGTGGAAAATGGAGCTGAGAGTCCATTCATTTCAATCTCTGCTGTTAGTTTTCTGGATCTCTTAAATGAAGTCAGCCATACTGAAAGAGCCCTGGCATATGCTCAAACGTTTTTTTGGCAGCCTCTTCCGCAGAAAATGGGTGAAAGACCAGATCCAGACCTGTCTCTCTCGAGTGAACTATTACTCTCTCTTCACTCACCTCAGTGACCGCAGACCACAGACTGACTCCCAAACCACTGTAACAGAGTGAGAATAAGAGAGATGTAGGGTTTGAATGTCTTGCAAAGCATTTCATAACTTCTGCTGATGGCATGTAAATGGTAGAAGAGTGCCATCTGTAGATGCTTGGCCTGAAACTAGCTCAATTTTACTGCTCCGGTGAATAACTTTATCAAGAAATTACATTTTCTTATATATTGAAAAAAGGAATCAAATAGGCCATCTAAGAACCTTGCAGAAAGGTAGTTATGTGCACAAACACTGGAAAAAAAGACTCAAATTCTAACTGAGACCTCTTGAAAAATGCATGAAAAATGTTTAACCGCAGTGGGAGCTTCATATTGTGGTAATACATTGATGACCCATCAAGGCATTTAGCTGAATTAAATATTATCCCTTTAAGAAAACGGTTTTAAAAACGGTTTTAGACAGTGGTCTGCAGTTTAGCAGCCACCTCGCCTACGTGTCACGCCATCCACCATCCCCTGCCTCAAGTGATGACAAAGTCAGCTCAAATACATATAATCTGGACTATGTCACTTCAGAAAAGTTGATATGATACCCATGAAACGTACAAATGCTACGTATCCATGGTTTGCAAAAATGTACAATGCCAACATTTTCTTTTGACAACTGGACTGCAGTTGAACAGCCGACTTCCTTGCTGTGAGGCAACAGGGTTAGCTTACACTGACATTACACTCTTAAAATTGTTCTTTACAATTGAGGATTGGGATCACCCTTTGTCTGCTCCTGCTGATTGCTATACTGTAGCACCAGTTGCCAGTTATGCCTTGCAGACAAACTATGAATGGACGTTAGTAATATAGCAAAGCCATACAGTATATTGTACCTATGAATGAGTCTTAATAAAGCCTGGCTATATTATATAGGAAGATTAGTGTCCCCCCTCTTTGAAGGATAAATCTGGGGAACTTAAGCATATTACATGTCTTTATCACATTGTCGGCAGCAACAGCCTCTGTCTCAGGTTTCCGTACTGAGTTATGACCTCATCATCTCGTTTGTACAAAAGGGAAAAATTAAATTAGTTAGAGTAATGAACCTAGGTGCTTTTCATAAGAAATTTCCCTGCTCATTGTTCTCCAAGTCGTTTAAGAGACTAATCTGCCGCGTACACCACCATCTCACTTAAATCCTGGCCCTCTGAAAGAGCTGTCAGGGGTCTGCCTTTTCAAACATGACTCCCCATGGGGGTCCTAGATCAGAGATGAAAGTATGCTGAACGATCTTGGAGACAGGGGTGGAGGGGTGGCATGAAGGGACTTAGGAGTGCGATTCATCAAATTAACAAATTTGCTTTCCTTTTCCCGGTAGGCAATGGAGTAAATTCTTAGGTACTTAAAACGCTATTGCACTGACAAGAAGGGAGAGGGGGAGGAGTCAGAAGGTAGAGGGAAGTTCTCGGTAAGACGGTGATGTGAGCATGAATGAATGTGTAATTAATGACACTCTCACTCCTAATTAAAACCTCTTAGCTTTCTCCTCACAAGGTTGCAGCAGCTGGTATAGACAAGGCCCTCACTGTGAGATGAGAGACATAAATTTCCTGACAGTATCACAAGGCAGCACCTGCTTATGCCTACACCTGTCACTGCTGGAATCATACCTCATTCTGTCAATGAATTAACATCCTCCTGGGCTAACAGAAGGAAAAAAAGGTAGATTCTCTCATCCCAGAATGAAAATCCCTGGTGGCTCGAAGGTGGTACTATGTATCCATTTTCAAAATTAAATATATCGTTGTTTGGTTCAGCTAGGCAGACACCTGCCTCCTCTAGTAAAAATGGCATACTCCAGATCCGAGAGATTTCCCCCAGGAACCACATCACAGTATTGCCTTGTAACTATAACTTAATATCATGTCAAAATCTCCTGAGGATGATACAGCTAGTCAAGCCACAGAAAAAGGGAAAACAAGAGCAAGTCAAATGCTCGGAGAAACAGATGGAGGCCAAGAGCAGGTGGAAGAAAGGGAGAAAGGCACGGTGAGGGAGTGGAGGAGGGAGGAGAAGAAAAACCCAACACACAAAAAGAAACATTACACAATGCCCCCAGATAATAAAAGCAACATGGGAACAATAAAAGGCTATCGAGTCATTTGAGAAAACAATAGGAAACAGCACGGGAGTGCCATTTAGTATTAAATTTTAATGTTAGTTCAATAAATGATTCTGTTGTCTTTTACAGAAGTGTCTTAAACCGGGGCAGACTACGCGAGCGGTCCTGCGGGACATGCAGAGATGCACTTCTTGCATGCCATCTCACTAATACTCTGGTATCCCTTCTTTTAGCTCTGTGTCTATCCTTTTACACTCTTGCACAAGACCTGTTGGCCTATCCGTGCACATGGTTCCTCCTGCTTTAATAATAATAAGCTGCTTTATTTCTGTTTCATACAAATGGCTTCAGCAGCTTCTCTACTCAGTCGCATCTCCATAGAGACGGTTATTGATAATTGCTGATGTCATATTGATGTCTTGATGTTGTTGTGGTTGGGCAATGATTAGACCTGTTGTTCATTAATGGCGCGCTGTCACCCACAGTAATACTCTGCTGAACAGAAAATTTAGGGTGAATGTGACTGTGTGTGTGCATTTGGGGAGTTGGCAGGTAGCTCGGGGAGACCTCTGACAGTTGATGAACACATGACTCAGAGGCATCACCTGCTCTACAGTTTAATCCAGGGGTAGGCAACCTGCGGCTCTGGAGCCACATGCGGCTCTTTAGGCCTTCTCTAGTCAACACATTCTCACTCCGACCTCGTTACATATTGATGTTTAGTCATGGATTTTCCACGTCCAGATACGACCTGAAAGGTGCCCTGGACGCATTGGTTGTTGATCTTCTAGGACCGTGTCAAGCTCTGCCTGTTTCATGCATTGTCTTCTTTCAAAACACAGTTTTCACAGGAATTTTACTATTTATATACAGTCTCTTTCAAAATAAACGCACTACATCAGTACAACAATGCGAATTGTCATCGAATTGACGCAAACACCACTCTCCTGGGTGAAAGTCAATGTTTGCTGGACCCATCCACCAAAAGCACGTGGTTAGGTTTAGGAAAAAGAAAGAAAGAAAGAACAAAAAAGAACCACTCTTCCGGCCGCGTATCAGGCCAACGTTAAGGGACAGCTTATTCATCAGTGCCTGATGCTGCAAGTCACAGCCCAAGCGCCGGATTTCAACAACTTTGGAGTGAGACTGGACTGCTCCTGTGGCTTTGACAAAAAAATTGTAATGGTTATTCTTTAATATTTCAGTTTTCACCCATTGTTGTGGGCCTAAAGTGATTCTTACCGTCTTAAAACTTTTCCATAGCATTAAAATGAACTTCAGAATTGATTTTAAGACTCTTAATAACTTTCAAAGCTCAACGTGGATTAGCGACGAGTTACATAACTGAGCTTCTGACCACCTATATGCTCCAAGTCACGACCTGAGATTCTCGAGCCTACCCTTACTAGTCGTCCCTACATCAAGGTTTTTTTGTAAACATTGCTTGAAACATATCTTTATAGGAAACTTTTCCCTTTTAATGCCTGATTTGTACTTTTTGATTTATAACTTTTGTGTTTTATTCCCTTTGTATTGTTTTGTTGTCTTATTTCCATGCACTTTGTGAAGCATGTTGTTACCTTGTTTAGATAAGTGCTATACAAACAAATATTATTATTATATTATATTATATTATATTATATTATATTATATTACATTATATTATATTATATTATATTATATTATATTATATTATATTATAGTAAAAATGTGTGTGTCATATGTCTACAGCCTGGTACCTTTTCCTCTTAATTATGCTGAACCTCAATAATGGTGGCTGGTCTTGATTCTCCCTAGATGGGCTACCATCCAAGAAACGAATAGTCTCAGGAGAATTTAATAGTACTTGGACAGATTTGTTTGCTCTCACTGCCAATGCTGCAAAGTTAAAATACCAAATAATCATGAATAGCCCACTGCAGAGTAACCACCTTATGGTAAAACATAATGAATGCTCATTTAGACCTATTTGTAATTGGTTATTCATACTCAATAGACTGTGTTACCTTATTATATGGCTCAAATATGTTTTGCGGCTCCAGACAGAAAAAATTTGGCAAGAACGTTTTTGTTTTTTTTTTGTAGAGGTTGCCAACCTCTGGTTTCGTCAAAGACTTGACTCGACCTGTTTACATTGTTTATAATTGCTTTCACTAAAGCCTAACCTGACTTGATGCTTTACAGAAAGAAAGAAGTGATATTGGAGAACATTGCTCTATTTCAACCGCGAGACATGTTGCAGTTGAAAATTGTAGAAAATTGATTCAAGCAGTGAAACAACTTGTCATCTTTGTGCTCCCTGATAGCATGATGAATTGCAACTGTGGACACCTCGATCACCTAAGCTGTCTCGGTAAGCCACACTTGATCACTGTCAGAGAAGCTCAAGATGGTCAGCGATTGCTGTATAGGCAAGGGACTTACCACCTCCCATTCTCGCTCTCTCTCCGTCTCTCTCGCACTCACACAAACACACACTCATTTGTGTCAATCTGGCTGTCTGGCAGACCTGAGATGAAAATAGTCCTGAAAATAATCTTTCAGAGCCAAGAAATGTAGATGGGCCAGAGATTTCCAACAGCCTATTCAAAAACATCTTTTTTTCCATTTGGTAATGACAATTTTGAATGTAGTAAAATAGCAATGTATCACAGTACCTCCCTCCCCCTTCCCTCTCTCTAGCACACACTGCATCTCACCTTATGACATTTTTCATCAAGGTCAAGGGAAAGTGTCTAGGAGAAGATGGTTTGAAAAGCTACAAAAAGCTTTATTTCCATTTGCAGTATTATATGTGGTGGTATGGCTCTGTTCTGGGGCCTATTTACCTTTCCTCGGGCCTACACATAAAGCCTCTTCCACACACTTACGTGGAAATCAATCAAATGAGAAGGCAAACCTCCCTGCCCTTCCATGCGCCTACATGGAAAACCTAAGGCCAGGAGAGCAGCAGCAAAGACTGCCCGGGAACAGAACAGAGCAGCATCAATGGCATACAGAAATGACATTTAGAAGTCAGACACAGCATCAAAAGGAGGAGCTGGGGTGGAGGCAGGTTGCAAAGCAGCTGGCAGAGGAAGCAGCATCAGTAGGCAGGCCAGAGCAGTTTAAATAGGGCGCCCTGAATGAGATTCACCAATTGGTTGCATAGGAAGGAATCATGTGATCTATCAGCTGACTCCCTTCAATCAGTCAGCTGCTCCATCACTTGACTGGGCTGTTTGAGATCAGCTGATGTGGCTGTGATGTGAGCTGAGCTTTTAGTTTACATATTTTGTCACACCACTTTATCAGATTTATGTATGCTGGGCCACTCAAAGCTGCCTCAGGGCCGGATGTGACCTGTGGGCTGCCAAGTGGGTAGGCCTTTTCTAGGTCATTACACGATGGCTAACTTTGTTTTCTGTGGACAACCTTTTTGCTTTGGAGAAGTAATGACCACACTGTCACTGAGTGTGTTAATGTGACAAAATGCCTCTTACTTATTAACACGCACAGAGAGCATATCTTGGACCATAACTGTTTTATAGACAATTTAAATGGGCACCAAGCAAAATCCTTGGTGCCATAATATTTTCAAAACAGCCAAAAGGAAGGAAAAGATGCTGAATTTTTCTGAGCCATGTTGATTACTTTGCCTTTTCATATTACATCTAAAAGCAATCTAAACAAATACTATATTGCTGTCTGACATTGTTGATGATATTTCAGTCCATTTCATTTTGAATGTTATTGAAGATCTTATTGTGGTGCCTGGATTCAGTATTGTGTCTTGCTTTACTTAGGTTTTGATGCATTATAGTTTTCTCCAGTGACATTAATCATTCTTTATTGATTTCTTTAAATGTGTCCTTTGATGTGTACTATCATGGCTCAAGTCTAAAGAGGACACCTTGCCGACCTCCATCCAGCTTTGTAGCAACACAGTGTGGGCAGTATGTGAAAATGACCTAAGGTAAACTTGCCTGCATCTTACCAGCACCCAGATCTTCCTGCTCACCTTGATTTTTGGCTCTAGGCTCTAGGGCCTTTGCTCAGAGTACACCCAACTGGCCACAAATGCAATTAGACATTAATATTGGTTAACTTTATATTGTAATGTCGGATGAGCAAAAATCAGGAAAATGTTTGATGCGATCGTTTCACATAGAATAACATTTTAATCAGAAGAATTAAAGGAAAGATAAGATTTAATATGAAATATGAGCGAACAGATTGACAGATGATTTGATTAAGATTAAACAGAAGTCTTTGGTGCTTGGACACTAGAGGGAGATATTTTGTGAGGGACATCTGAGCGGCAGCAAGATAGATCTCCCAATGGAGTCCAGACACTAGTGATGGTTGTGACTCTGAGGCTACTAACTGCTGAGGCGTATGCGGCTGATGAATCCGTCAGACTAGGTGGTGATGGGGAGGTTTTAGTCAGAGTTATTTAGTCAGAAGGTATGGAGAACAAAGCCCAACATCTGCAAAATGTCATAATGTTAATGCTCACACATTGTGAAATTCTAACATCTTTAAACATTTGAAAATAACATCAACACAATCTTTAAGTCAAACCAAAATTAAACGACTGTCTGAAGTAAGAGTCCAATGTTTTTCTGACATCATATTGAGGTTCGATGCCAACTGGGCAGAATGTACTTCCACATTATGCCTGCCACCATGGACACAAAAAATAAAGAAGTGGATTTATAGAGGCACCCACTTCTCATATCAAACTGTGATCTAACTGTAAAACCAGGCAGTGCTGATTAAATATAAACCAAAGTTCTGGTACTGTATTTCCTATTTTTTGGCTGAAATGTTTTCAGAAAAAATTTCTAGCACATTGTTTGTTTTGTTTTGTTTTGTTTTTTTTTTTTAGCTTGGCTTCTTATTAGCTGGTATCTAGCTCCTAGCGGTCCAGACCACTCTGCAGATGGAAGGATAGCGAGGCGTTCGGGTGCCGTTCTCAGCAATGACTTTATTGCAGTCTTCACCACAAAACAATAGACATGGCCTTCTCATGAGGTTTTAACAGTAACCCTGAGCTTATCTAGACACTTAACTCTGCTGCTATCATCACTACTTGCTGCACGTGTCTTCACCATGACACCCTGAGAGAGCTTCCTCCGTCCATATACACAGTGAAGTACACCATGAAGTGGGCCCAAATGTCACATCCTTACAGGTTATCCACAAGGCCACTGCCCTTAAAGGGGAAAAGGGTGAGTTGGCAACAGGTAAAACTACAGTGCTGATAACATATGAACCAACGATCTTCCCTGGGTTGCCTATTTCTCTCCTAAAATGTTTTCAGAAACATATTTTAGCTCACTGTTGTACTGCAGTTCAAGAATATTTCGTAGCTGGTCGCTGAAACAGACAAGCTTGCATTACTGCACCCACCACCAGAGGCATTTGTTGGTCTGCTGTGGTGCAGTGCATTCTGGTAGTTGTAGGTTTTCTACCTCTTGAACAAAGTGAGATTCCACAGCACTTTCCATCTGTTTTCTCTGGTTTTGTAGCACCAGTTTTAAAAGTATCTGTGTCTTTCTACTGCATAGACAGCCCCATTTTATGAAAAGACTTTCCACCAGTGAAATGCTTCTCTAAGTGAACACCTAAGTAGTTATTTACTTATGTGTTTAATTAAGTAATTATTTAGTGAGGAGATTCCAAGGTCTAAGGCATTCATAAAATGCATGACATTGTGAATATGAACTCCACTTGAAGTCAGTGTAAGCAACAAACACCACTCACTATAGCTTCAGTTAAGTGTTGTTACAATGCTATGCTTCAACATACTGTACTGTATCTAATGCAGATGTCTCCTCCTTGCCTGAAAGAAGATTTGTAACATCTCTGATACAGTAAAGCCATTATTATATTGAGAGTTCTTCATGATTTCTCCTGTATGTCACTTTGACTGATGCTTAACATAGCAAATATGATGTATAGGCCTATGCTGTATTTGTACATACTATAAATGCAATCAATTTAAGCAAACAGTCAGCAGACTGACATTGTATTGCTCCATAAATGGAACACTTGACCGGTAAATGGGATTTAGTGTGGAGTGAACTTCAATAAATTTCACAAAACCTCACCATATCAGTATTAAGCATCAGCTCATTATTGATTCCCTGCATTTACTGGATATATGATCTATCCTTAAAACCCACATTCATTTTTCATTTTGAGAGATTGATATGACATGTAATGAAGGCACTTAACATGATAAAAATGCATTGTTTTAATCATGTTATGTGAGAATTAATCAAAATAAGTGAGACCTTTGTTTTATTTTGCATTTACAGTTCAGAATAGTACAATGCATTGTGTTTGCCACTGACTGGCATCCCCCTGTCATACTGCACTTAATGGGGGGCTTAAATGATTGGGTAGGGGAGACTGGGGATGGTTGTGTTGTTTATTAAATAGCGATGATGTGAAGGTGATGAAGGATACTCTGCTGACACCGTCTTGCTTGTATATAGAAAGGTTTATTACAAGAAGGACAGCATCAAATCAAGCATCTGGATTGCCTGAGAGAGTGTTCAAAGCCAATATGAACTGCTCTGAATAATGGCTCAGTTCATCCTGCCTATATAGAGATTGGTTGTTTTTGTGAACTTTGAGACAAAATGTGACAGGTGACAGAGAGACAATCTAGATGGAATCCAACCTTTCATCTTACTTATCTATCCTTGACCTAGGCCATAATAAAGTCTCGGCCTGGGCCCCTAACTGACCATAAAAGACCCTGTCATCACATAACATGGCACATCAGATACTATAGTTGTAACAAAGGGATAGTTGTAACACTCTCAGTTTGGCCAATTAGAAACGAGCTGTCGTGACATCATCAACATAGTCGATGCCCATTTACAATTGGAGCTCACTGGTGAAGCCGCATGTCTCGGAGTCCAAATTTGTCTGTTCTAGAGCCAAAAAACAGGTTTTCAGGTGAGAAACCAAACATTTTCATCACAGTTGTTTTTTGCATAGTGTCCATTGTGTTGTATGTACAATTGTTTCACTTACATAGGTTCAAGTAATAGTTTATCTAGTTTCATTTGATGTGTTTCATTAGTGTTAGCTTTGAAGCTAAATGCTGAAAACGGTTAGCTCTTTCATGGCTGCTAGGCATGGGGAGGGTTGTAACTCTTTGAAAGTGTTTATTGTTCAGCTGTTAAAATGCTGTTCAAACGTCAACCTCATTCAAGCTACAACGCACACACATATATTTATATATATTTTTATTTATTTTATTGTACTTATTTTTGTATTTATGTTATACATTTCTATTTATTTTAATATTATAATTATTGTATTCTTACAAGTTTTATTATTATTATTATTCCTGCTTTATTATTCATAGAAGTGCTTGAATACATTTAGCCTATTGTGAATCTTTTTTAAGCACAATAATTCAATTGTTACATCCATCCCCAGCTGGTGTTACAACTCACCCTGGTACAGGGGTACGTTGTAACAGTATACCTCTTTGTATTTGACATTAAGGTCAAAGTATGCGTTATTTATAGCAGACAAATATGGGTACCACATATCAAAATTTAAGAGCTCTAACAAAAAAACCCACTTGCTCAAACAAAAAGTGTTACAATCATCCCCGGTCTCCCCTACTCTAGCTCTTTGATGTCTCATGCTATCAAAAGTCAAATCACTTTAGAAATCAAATCATTATTTTTATAACAGTAGAGCTGTGATAATTTCCCTCATACTAACTGATTGTTACAGCTACAGAGAAACCATGTTGCCAAAACTATATTTAGACTTTACAGTCTTCCTAAAATTAAACTTGAGATAATCATTTCCAGGTGAAAAACAGAAACACTGGAATGTAAAAATATGATTAGAGTATAATTTAAAGTAATACCCAGGGTAACATTCACAATGAATAGATAATTGGTTCCTGTTGTGTATTTCACTGGCACTGTTCACATACTGGCAAGACATTTTTCTCAAGCATTTATGTGTGTTAATTTAATTCTCTGCACTTACTTTCAAGAGGTGGATGTGGCGGTGGAATATTGACGTAACCTTTGATGCTACTGAGGAATAACCCAGTTACAACAGTTCCCTGACACCAATATTATACATTATGCAGTATATGTGAACAAGCCGATTGCTGCATTAATGGAAAACTATGAAGTGCAGTCAAATGTGCGCATATTTGGTCGGCAGCAGTTTCACACAACGGGTGCCATCATTTAAATCATGACAGATAAAATCACCTCTTGCTTTCCTTTAAAAGCTGTGAGCTCAGAAACATTGGCCACTGACAAGCTCCTGATGGAAGGGAACAGCGTGTCGCACTGACACCGCACAACTTTTTAGCACAAGGAAACCGATGTCCTTTTGTTGGTAGAGGAAAATTGCCATGAGTGAGTGTACAGCACCATGAATAAGCCACCGGGGGCAGAGGTTAATGTGTTGCTCAGGCCCAAGCAGGAGAAGCATTGCTCAAAACACTTCCATAATAGTAGGCAAAGAGCCAAACAGAACCACAGGGACACATCGTGACTCTTCAAGTTGTACTGCATAACCTCCAGCAAGATATGCACAGGAAATGATGTATTTTATCTCAGTAGGAAAATAATTATACCACAATCAGCAAGCATAGAGTGTGAGCGCATAAACTGCTAAAAGCGGCTTGTATGCCAGCATTTAAACAAAGGTGTATAATCCATTTTACGACCTGCAGATTTTCACTTACATTAAGATCATTGTTTTGTATTATTTCTCCCGCACTTATGCCATTACCATTGTCCAGTGCGTCCAATTATGTGCTGATATAAAACAAGAATACTGCACACTGGACTTTATACATCAAACAGACTATGGATTAAGTCAAAAATGTGAAGAATCAGAAACATTAAAATTCATAAAAAGTAAAAAAAAAAAATCCTAAAAATGTCTTCTCTAACTTTCACTGAATGCTGGGAATATAGTTTTATGCACCATCTGTGTCCTCTCTTGCCTTTTTATCACCTCTTACACACTCATAGCTTCATCTCACACACAAATCAGTTGAATTTTTAAAGAAACATCAAAGGAGACGGATCTACCAGGGCATACAGAGGGTGCCAAGAAATCGTTTAAAGTGCTGAGTTCAACAGATGCCCCGTGCATCCAGCCTTTGCACAGGGCTCTGACCGCTGAGGTATGCTGTCTTCCAAATCGTGATTTGAAGAGTTGAAACGCACAATGGGTTTCACTATCATTTATTCCACAAACGTTTGACACAGTGCAAAAATGTGGCCTCTTGTCTTCTGCTGCCTGAAGGAGTTTTTACAGTGGGTTGGTGGAATTGTTTCAGAACTTTCGACTATTATCTATGTATTTATTGTTTTTCCAAATAATTTAATTAACTTACAAATTTGGTGATGTGTGCTGAGGTAGCTAAAACAAAGAGCAGTAGCTTGTAATGTGTTTTTCACAAGCAATTGTAGACTGCCTGTCCTACAAAGCTTTGCCATAATGCATTCACATACACACCCTTGTCACTATTAATAGGAGACTGCAAGACAAACCTTAGAGCCTGTCATTTCAGCACTCGCCACAAAACATCACGGTGGAAAATGAACCAGGCAAAACGGCCACAGCAGGGCAACTGAAGAATATTTTTACTAAGTATCAAAAAATATTGTTTTTTGTTTAATTTGGTCGGCCAACCCAGTTACACTCCCAACTCACCCTTAGTGACGGTATCATATGCACTGGGTGGCAGCATTTATTGATGCTACGGGCACTATAGTACAAATCAACGAGAAAGTCTGGACAGGATGGGCAGTAGGTGATGTGAATGGGTCAAAAACACTCCTGGGAGCCTGCTCTTCATGTTCTGTGTGTACCTCAAAGTCACTTCAGTTTTTTAATAACAACATTTGCGTGATGGTATGTGTAGCATGCAGCACTTGTGACATATTTTGTAACATTATGTTCAATCAGAAGTTGTCAAAATCCAGTGCTTTGGCAGTGACTTGCGGGGTCAGACACTGACAAAAAAGCCTTACTTTAATGTCAGCATCATACGTGTAGTTGGTAGCTGTTATAGTTTAACGGCACTTGTGGCGTTGGGGAGAAACGCAGGAGGACAAGAACAAAAGTTAAGGCAGCAAAAGTCAGGAAGGGCAGGTGGATGGGTCCAGCAAACACCGACTTTTATCCAGGTGAGCCATGTCCGCGTCCCATAAGGTTCTAAAGCCAAAGCTTATATTGTTTTCCTAAAGCCAACCATGTGTTAGTGGTTGGAAGAAAAAAAAATGTTAATTCGCATTGGCATAACTTGACACGGCTTCCCAGAACATCAACAACCAACACACCCAGCGTACCTTTCAGGTCATATCTGGACGTGAAAGGTCCATGACCAAATGTCAATATGTGACGAGGTCGGAGTGAGGATGTGTTGGCTTTTGTTGCCTAAACCTTAAGAGTTATATGTTATATGTTATATGTTATATGTCATGTCCACACTCACACATAAAGTTCTAAAGTTCTAAAGAGGGAAACCTTAAAAAAAAGTATTTTACCGCGTTATATTTTAATGTATAGGCCCATTGGCCTAACTAACCTAACCTTGATGAGTTGGGATGAATGTGTTGGGTTGGCAGAACTTGCCAAACCAGGGTGTCATTTATAAAACAATGCGTAGGATCCATACTTAAAAATGTACATATGGACAAAAGCCAAAAATGGCATGCGCCAAAAAAATATTCAACAGTTTCTACAATCAGACTTCCACCTCACCATCTGCGTCACCAGTTTCCCATCTCCAAAATGTTGGTAAGCATGGTTTAAAGTTTCTCCCATCAAGTCTGTTTTTATAGATCACAGCTTTTGCGTGGGAAGTGCGTGTGCCTCTTTTAGGTCCTGTTTTGTGTGTACGCAATGTTTATAAATGAGACCCCAGATCAAGGTCAACCCATCTGATCCACCGCCATAAACCACATACTCAGTAACTACACACAGGTGCACAGGTAACACAAAATAATCCATACAAACACTCAAAATTATTTTCAATAGGAGAATGACCACACAGGTCCCGGCTATTTGGAATTCTTCAAGCATTCAGATGCCCTCAGCTATGAATAGATACTGCAGACTCTCCCCCTGTCAGTTAAAGGAGCCCCTTTGTCCTGTATCTCCTTCCGAAAGTTCTCTTGACCTACTTCCTGTCTTATGAGTGCTGACAGGTGTTGTACACCAGCGAGACACAATGACAGGCCCTGTTTACTTGTGTCTCATTCAGTGAGAACATCTGTTCAAATATCCCGTTGGAAGGAGCGTCAGGAGACCTACAGAGCTGTTCCTCAGATGTGACGTGGTCCAAAATGTCATTCATTCAGATTGTGCATGGGACCATACCATTATATTTGTCTACATAATAAGTCCAAGATCATATCATATCATATCATATCATCATTGTTGTTATTTTGCCTTCTTAATTTTCACTATTCTTTATTTTTATTGATTGGACATACCAAAACAGGCAGTAAAACATGGGGTAATTTATTCAGAGCGTGCATGAAAGGACAACTTGGGATTTTGTGAGTTTAGCCCATTGGCCATCTTATTCATTATGTAATTAGTAGACTGTTAGAGCAGTTAGAGAAAATATAGAGTGTAATTGAAAAACTTGAGTAGAGTATGTAATTACTGTTAAGTGTCGATGCCTAAAAAAACCACAGAGAGGATATAAGTACACAGATATGCTTTCATGTCACCACAATACCATATGGAAATGAGATGACGTAAACCCAAGTTAAAACACAGGGAGTAAAGTGGGATCTTGCAGCAGATACTTTTCTGAGGGCTTCTTTTCTAACTCTTGGACAGACTGATGAAAATGAGGTGCAGCAGGCCACTCTCTTGCAATGTTCACTGGTGGATAGATGGATAGCACCTTGACAAACAAAGAAAAACAGACAGACTGTGTCGCTTCACACAGAAGCAGAGAAAAGTGGTGACAGGCTATCTCCATGCATATTGATGCCAGCCAGCCACACTGGCCCAGGTTTGATTGAATAGTCACACAATGGGAAAAGGCAGGCTACTTTTCATGTTCGTCCATCAATCAGTGCAGCAGACTGCAGCTCTCTCAGCTTTGTTTGAGCGTCAATTAGCTGACGTGGTTTGGGTTGCAAGATGATTTTTCAGAGGGTCCTGTGTTTTTAAAAGGCAGACGGCATATAACGTACAGCTGCGAGACCAATCAACCTCTTCAAACACAAGCAGAACAGATTAATGGTTGGGGTGAAAAAAGCTGAGTGGTTTAGTTTTCAAAAAATAATTAGATATTGTGCAATGAAGTGAAAACTTTTCTTCAGTAACACAAATTTTACCTATCACAACAGTGAGAGTCATTATGTTTCCTCTTAAAGAAGGCGATTCAGACCATCTTTATCGTTATTTGCATGAGGCAAATATTATGCGTGGACATGTTAGGAGAAGATTCATTAAATGCAGGCGTAACTGCAGAAATTATGCAATTAAGGGACCATAAATTTAAGGAATTTAACACTTTTCCACAAAATCAAAATGGAAATATGAACATTATTCTATATTTGCTTCCCCATTAGCTCCTGCAAAAGTAGTCTCTAGCCTTCCAAGAAACAAAAACAAAAACAGTATAAAAACAAACAATTTAAAATCACAGGAGTATCAATAAAACAAAAGGCACACCAAATATAAAGATCAGAAAATAAGTGAAAATCTACACATAAGAACATAGACAATAGGAGCTTACAGTGAAAACAAAAACAAAAAATTCACAAATAAGTAGCAACAAAAAGAAAATAAAAACACCCAGAAATGTTGGGAAACAGCAAAGTAACTAAACAAAAGTAACATCTGAGTCAACTTTTTGTTTCAATGAATTTTTGCTCTGTCTGATGTTGGTAGAGAGCAGATTGGAGGCAGAAGAAGCTCTGTAAAGTTCAGCTCTCATCACACGGTTTTTCAAGGACATAGAACCAGATGACCAGTGCTCATTTGGTGTTTAATTTTTTCCACAAAAGAAGTCTTCCAAATGACATATTGCATGAATAATAGGACTTTTTTTTTTTAAATTTAGTCTTTAAGTTAGCCATGATAATTGCTCATGCATCTGACACACATTATTACAGACGGAATAGTGAAGAACTAATCTGGCTGCTTTAGATGTTCCTAGGAACCACTTGACCAAACTGGGCGGTACTCCAGGAGTGACAGAACAAGTGACCAAACAACGGCATAAAACAGCAAAACCTTTCTAAAAGCAAGTTCAGTCAGTTAGTCAAAGCAAACTTTATTTCCATTTGCATTCAATTTGCATTTGGTGGTATGGCTCTGTTCTGGGGCCTCTCGGCCTTTCCTCGGGCCTACGCAGCAAGCCTCTTCCACGCATCTACATGGTGAGCCTAAGGTGGAGAGAGCACACCTCCCTGCTCTTCCATGCACCTACATGGTGAGCCTAAGGTGGAGAGAGCACACCTCTCTGCCCCTCCATGCGCAAATAAGGAAAGCCTGAGGCAGAGAGAGCCCACCTCTCTGCCCTTCCATGTGCCTACACAGAGAGCCTAAGGCAGGAAGAGTAGCAGGAATAACATTGATAAGTCAGAGACAGCATGAAAAGGTGGAGGTGGGGTGGAGGCGGGTTGCAAAGTGGCTTGCAGAGGAAGCAGCAACAGTAGGCAGGACAGAGCAGTTTAAATAGGGCGCGCTGAATGAGATTCGCCAATTGGTTGCATAGACTTGGAAAGCTTAAGGCAGAGAGGTGTGCTCTGCCTTCCATGTGCAATCAAGGAAAGCCTGAGGCAGAGAGAGCAAACCTACCTGCCCTTCCATGCGCCTACATGGAAAGCCTAAGGCAGGGAGAGCAGCAGCAAAGACCCCGGGGAGTAGTACAGAGCAAGCCATTCGTGACATTCATAAGTCAGACACAGCATGAAAAGGAGGAGCTGGGGTGGAGGCAGGTTGCAAAGCAGCTGGCAGAGGAGGCAGCAACAGTAGTCAGCCAGAGTAGTTTAAATAACGCGCCTTGAATAAGATTTGCCAATTGATTGAATTGAAAGGAATCATGTGATCTATCAGCTGACTCCCCTCCATCAGTCAGCTGCTCCATCAGTTGATTGGGCTGTTTGAGATCAGCTGATGTGGCTGTGATGTGAGCTGAGCTTGACATTGTGCAGGTTTTGTTTCAAAATTTGGGAGGATACATATGAAATTTTGGGGCATCTTCCTAAAGAAAATTTTGGATATCAAATACTTAATTTCCAGCATTCTGGTAAATTTGTATTCACCAAATTGTGCCGTGATGTAAATGTCTTAAATTATGTCAAAATAAAAGTCCTCTGCTACTTTTATTTTTATTATTGGGCAGAACAAATGCACATGTTCTAAATATTGAGGAGGACGTGTCCCCTGCATCCCTCCCTGAAATCTACACCTACACGTATGTATATGAGAACCAGGAGACACTTTAAGCTGATGATTGAGATTGTCCACCCCTGGCCATGATGACCAGTTTATCATACTTCAGGTTAGCTTTATCACCCCACATCACAGGCAGCTTTCAACTTCTACTTCATTTATATAAAGGTTTGCGCCCTGCACAATCTTGGCAGTGGTAAGGTAAGTAGTAAGGATACTCTGTCTTCTTTAAAGTGTTTTTACAACAGTTTCGTGAGCTTTCCTCCCTCCTGGTATGGGCCAACTCTCTGGGCATTATCAATATCCATATTTATACCATCTATCCAGAATGCTCGAGAGCATTTGTTGAACTTTCTTCTGAGATTCACTCCAGTTCTCCCCTTTCTGCAATCCCATCAATAAATGTTTGTTCTCCTGCACTGACTTTCAATGAAGTCCAGCTTGGTAAACATTCCATCCATTTCCTGCTTTGAATTCATTATGTCGTTTTCAAATGACTTTATCTTTAGCTGGTCTACAGCTCCTGTACATCCCTAATAACGCCATCCAGTCTTTTGTTAGTTTCATCCGTGATCAGAAAAGCATTTGAAGTTTTTCTGCTGCTGACGGAACATCTCTGTAGGATTCTCTCTGCAGTTCCACTGATTGAAAGAGTTATCATTGTAACCACTGAATCATCCTCACAAGGGGATGCTGTGGCATGTTGAGGAGGCATGATCCGTCTTACTGAGATGTAGCAGGAGCTGATGGATGTTTGAGATGTTAATATCCAGGCAGGCCTGTGTGTCAGGGGCCTAGTAGGTGAGGACAGCAATGCCAAGGTACAATAATTATTATGTTTGTACATTAATTTTGCCCTCTGTATGATGTGCAATCAATAATATCCAAATCCCCATAATGCATGATCATTTTGTCATGTTGTCAGAGCAATCTGTACATGCATCAACTGCTGTCTTCCAGTGCTATGGCTGTTTAAAAACTCACATGTACAGCACAAGGAAACGCATCAAATTGAACAGTCGCCTTGATATCCAAAGTAGTATAAGATAAGATACAAGATATTTATAAGGGTATATTTATAAGGGTATATTGTATCGTATTGTATTTTTACATAAGTAATTTAGAATTTTTAAACTTTTGTTTATTTATTTAGAGTTGTATTTGTGACTGAAAATCTTTAGAGTTGGAATTAATCGCGTGTCCCTAAATGCAGCATATGTTGCAAACAGTATGGGCAGCGGAACAACGCTGCGTTTTCTGATATAATTTTACACATTACGCACATTTGTTCTCTTGGTTATCATTCAGGTACCATAATTTTCCTCAAGATACAATACATATAAGCCTCTTGTATGACTGCATGACATTTCCTGTCTGCCAACGCTGGGCCCAATAGTCCACCAAATTTGACTTTGGGCACAAATTCAACTGTGGATCAGGACTGTATACTATAGGACTTCTAGACAGGAATACATAGATTTCTGACAAGCCAGGGGGCGGTTGCATAAAGCACCGTAAGTTAGCTTCTTAGGTATGACACTTAAGGTTTCGTTTAACTTTAGCTGTGGAAATGACTTAAGGGTGTTGCCCAGATTCTCTTAAAAGGTTTCCTTAGTCTAGGAAAGACATTAACGCATTTAATGTACTGAGAGAGATTTTACAGCAGCAAAATTCTACTCTTTCTATGGAGACCATTTGTTTGCTTGAGCATGAGCTTGTGATAGCTGGGGCTACCTTTTGTCACACCTAAAATCCTCTCACAAAGTTGGCCTGATAGTAAAAAAAAAAAAGGCAGATGATAAGAAGACATGAAAACTAAACTGGAGGAAGAAAAAAACCCTACTTCTAGAGGAATTCAAGAAAAGAAATAACAAACTGAAAAGTATATTTGATCCAAAAAATAACAGCAAACATGAAGCAATGAATGTGGCAAAATTGTATTTTTTGGACAGGAACTTCACAACAGTGTTTAGCCGACGGGTGAGGGCTTTTAACAGCCAGTTAATGATGCTGCACACCGTTGACTTGTGCACATGAAATACCTTGCCAATAACTGACTGTAAAGATCCCACTGCATAAAACCCACACAACAATCATTAATTGTGACGGGGCTGGAAGAGTGCAGCTTTGGTAAAGTCCAGTGATCCGACTCCAGGTGTTAAGACAATACTCAAATTTACTGCCAGATTTATAGAGCAAAGTCAATTGCTCATCAATAAGGGTGTCTGTTGGGTTCTCCCTGTCGCAGAGCGTTCTTGTTGGGATGCCTTCATTTTCCTCATTTATCTCCATAAACCCGCAATCTTGTGGTTAAGTTGCAGTCAGGGTTACCTAATGTTTTTTTCCCCTTACTTTGGTTGCTAAGGTCCTCTGTGCAACAGTTTAACGAACTTTAAGCAGTTCCTTAAGTATAAGACCAAAATAAGGAGGAAAAACTGAAGGAAATTATCAGGAGAAGACTTAAGGATATCTTGTGCAACCAGTTTAAAGGAAAATCACTTTAGGTGCTTTGTGCAACTGACCTCAGATTTTCTGAGACAAGGCCATCTTGACTTAGACTTCCAAAGCTTCTCTGAAAATGTTGTTGCCATAAACTTTAAAAGTTAAAAGTTTAAAATCTGATTGATTTTTAATGGTAGACTACATCAGTGTCTCAATGAAAGTCACTGCAAATCTTAATTAGAAATTTTCTTCTTCTTAAATTGCAGTGTCCAGTTAAGCCAAGAATTAAAACTCTTAAGCTCTGAAACACAGTGCCAAGATTCCTCATTCTTTCAGGATCTGTCAAAATCAGACAACTACTGACCACTGACCTCACATGTGACTTCATGTCCCAGATGAGTGGACAGCCGGCTGAATCCATAAAGCCCCTCTTTACCCAGAGTTTATTAGGCCGTTTAAAAAATGTAAACGAACACTTGTTTGCCTTAAAGGTTCAACAACATCTTTCTGCTTGCTTGACTCTCTCCAGCACCACTTTGCTCCATGCTCGATTGCTTTGCATTCTTTAGCTCTCTGCTAATACAGCACCTTGAAATCTCATCAAGCAGTCAGTAGCCTACAGCTCTGCACTCCTGGCAGGATGTGTCCAATATTTAACATTCATTAGGTTGCTTTGAGGCTAGCGAGAACTACTGAGCTACATAAAACAATAACTGCATTTATTATCAGAACGTAAGTTTTCTGCTTTGCAAACAGCTTATATTGTGCATGCAGTACATTACAGCCAAGATGGCCTAGTTGGTTGTAACGTCTATTTCAGATAATAAGCAGCATTTGGGGGAATACAACGAAGTGTTTACAAAATCACCGTCTCACTGGAGAATACAACACAGGTTGTTATTCTGACGAATTTCTGTAAATCAATCTTAAAAGCTTTCTCTGAAAATAGATGACTAGTTAAGTACCAGCCAACGCCAGCCATTAGTTAACAACAATGTTTTCGTGTTTGAAGCGTGACTTGTAGCCTGATTTACCAAAGCAATATGAATCTATCATCACAATTCATTAACCAAGATCAATGACAAAAATTTGTCACTTCAGAGTCTCTAATTCACCTGATTTGCATGACTGTGGCATGTGGGAGGAAAGTGGAGCAGCAATAAAAACTCAGATACACAGAGGAAGAATGCAATAACTCTAACACAGAAAGGCCTGTACTGGCATGGGGCTGGTGACTCCCTCAGTCTTTGTACTGCTGATAGGCTAATTCTCCTGGCTAATTGGACCATAATAGGAAAGGGAACTCTTTAGATTAGTTGAAATAAAGCTTTGATTAGATAGTTTAGCATTTTAATTACACCTTACATTACATCCTCTGCATAGTCTTAGACCAACCTTGCTTCTCTGTATCCCATGTGGGCTGTGGCTTTGTTTATGTGGCACATTTTCAAGCACAAACATGTTGATTTTATTTTCAATCTCACATGACGACAATTATTTAAAATTTCAAACTTTATATTCTGAACATATGTGAGACAACAGAATAAAGAATAATGGTTTAACAAGCAGATTAGAATAAGAAGGAGTAGCAAAGATGGTCGACTGTTTGTGGGTTGACATCTAAGCAAGTCTGTGAATCAAGTTAAGAACACCGGCAGTATAAGTTAATCACCTTAGTGGGAAAATGCAGCGAGCTATTGTATATGCTGTATATTGTTTATGCAAATGTGTAATTAAAAAGATGACTCTTGGGATGCTACAGCCTATATTCATCTATTGAGATAATGGTATATTTTTCCACTGTGCACTTCATTATACTCTTGGTATGTCTGCACTGAAATTTCATCATATGTCTGTTCTATACCTAATTAACCTGTTAAAACTTATTTCTTCACATAAGCCTTTAACGAGCTGTGACCTTTCTGAGACAGGCCTGA
Source organism: Epinephelus fuscoguttatus (assembly GCF_011397635.1). NCBI lineage: Eukaryota > Metazoa > Chordata > Actinopteri > Perciformes > Serranidae > Epinephelus > Epinephelus fuscoguttatus. The sequence continues at coordinate 34,878,092 of NC_064753.1, forward strand.
AACTCTCTTTTCACACATCCCACTGCTGCAGTTCTTTTAAATGCTGTGTCATAATCCTGTTTTTTTTTGTTTGTTTTTTTCTGTTATCTTGTTGACTTTTTTCTGGGGTTTTCTGTTTGTGCTTTTCCTTGTTTCATGTTTAATCTGTTTCCCGTGTTATTTTGTAGATTATCTCCTCATGTGTCATGTCTGGCTTTGCTTCCTGTCTTTGTGTGTTTTCCTGCCTATCTTCTATCACACCTGTCTTTCTTCAGTCTCGTTAGTCCTTCCCTGTTCCCAGAGTCTTCCCTTCACACCTGTTCTGTATTTCAATCAGGACAGACTCGTTTTTATAGTAAAAAGAACATTTCTTAACATGTGCACACAAGAATGAAAAATGTGGAAAGTCTTTGGCGATTAGACGCCATAGAGATGGTATGGTGAATCGGGTGGAGGAGTGCGCGACAATTCTGTCTGAAATGACAGCTGACAGCAGCAGAGGAGAGAGCAGATTTAAAATTTTGCAGTAGCATCCTGATTGGCTGATAGAGATGATGGCAAGGTTTGATTGGATAACTGGAAGAAGCAGTGGGAGTGGGAGGGAGAGAATTGTGAATGGATGAGCACAAAGAAAGTCTTCTTGACTGGATTTAGTCTTGTTTGCTCCACCCAAGTGTTCCCCACCACACCACTGCTGTAAGCCAATCCCCATTTCCCTCCTTTTGCCCATGTCCTCCTACTCCAGCTGTGTCTCCTTCTTGTGATTATTTTCCTGCGAATATAAACCTGTGTGTGTCCCTTTGTTCCTTGTCAGTTCATCTGTGTTCATCCCTGTGTTCATGGTGTTGTTTCCTGTCTGGTCTCCCGTGTTCTGCTTTGGAGTTCTTCCCTGTGTGTATTGTGTGATCCTGGTTGGTTTTCAGTTTAGTTTTGGCTCTTCTTTCTTTTGGACTTTGAGTTACCTGCCTGGTTTGGTTGTGGTTTTTTTTGTTGTTATCAGCTCTATTAAAGCTCGCCTTTTGTTCCATATTCACCTGCCTACTGTTCTGCATTCGGGTCTCCTCCTGAACTGATATATGACATGTTGCATCTTACTTAACTTCATGACCATTTTACAATTGAGTGATTCATGATTTTACAGCGACACAGATTTAATAGCTTGACCAATAAAAAGACAGTTAGCTCTTCTTTTCTTTTCTTTCTTTCTCTCTCAGGTGGTTGTTGTGATATCAGCAGGGCTGCGGGCTTTGTATTAACCTGAACAATACTTACTACGTCCTTCAACATCTTTTTAGGATATCTGCTATCATCTTTAAGGTCACATATTTCTAGAGGCATAACACCACAAATTCTGGGCCCTGTGGACTGTATAAGCGGTCTCTGTGATCCACGTCTCTCTGTCATGTACCTTTATTTATTTATTTTTTTGAGTCGTTTGCTTTTTGTCCCTTTCCTTTTTTAGATTTCTTTTGTTTTTTGGAACTCTGATTTCCCTTCCTTAGGAAAATACATTTTAAGTTATGGCACTAGGTACTTCGAAATAAAAAACTGCCAACAAAACCAAGCTTTTCATTCTGGGGTTTTTCAGGGACCCTGTTGGAGTTCTGGGTAATAAGTCTTGCTTTTTTGGGGTGCCCAGTAACTCAGTGGGTAGAGCAGGTGCCCATGTACAGAGGCACTGTCCTTGCTGCAGCAGCCATTGCTTCAACTCCAGCCCACAACCTAGTCTAGTCTCCTAGTTTCTCCGATCCAAAAAGGCACAAAAAATAATAACAAATAAGTCTCACTATGATGACCCTGCATATTTCCTTGGCTGAGCACATGTGAGTATAAAAGGTGCAATTGTGCAAGTGCAGCTGTTGAATGTGAAATACAAAAATAACATGATTTTAATAGATTTTTATGTCATCTAGTAATATTCCCCTTTCTGAAATGACCCATAATTTTTCAAATGGGTCAAGTCAACAGTATCACACACACACAGTGGACGTACCACAGCTGTTGGTCACCTCCATGCTTTGCATTGTGTTTGTCCACACAGGGTGAAGCAGGTGCAGCAGAGAGGATTAAAACCACTGCTGGTTTGAATGGCTCCCTCAGCGGGTCAGATACCAAACACCTAGCAAACAGCATTGTACAAATAGCTGAAAGCAGTGAGTCAGTGGCTGAAGTGGATGGAGCGTTTGCAAAAATGTTAAATTACATGTACCCAGTGAATTACACACCAGGCCACGTGTGGTGTAGCACTTTGTTTCTGAAAAGCTGCCAGTTTTTATTTCTCAGTCTTACTGGCTCACAGGAGTGTTTGGTAAATGATATTGATGAACTTGAAAAAAAAAAAGAAAAGAAAATTCCACGTAATGTTCTTAACATATAATTAAAGGAAGTTAACATAGACTAATTTAATCCTGGAAGACAATAAAGGTTACGATATTGTAACCCTAGCTCTATTGGCACAGACGTAGCCCTGTACTGGAGTCTTTGGGTTATACTCACCTTCAGTCTTGAGCATGCATTCTCCCACTAAAAATTTCCATAAATGGCCAAAACGGATGTGCCTACCTATATATGTGTAGACCCCACATTATATATGGCGACCCACTCCACTGTCTGCTATCCTACACCCTCTTCAGCGTGCAGCATAGGCGCAACAGGGCCACTGGGTAGAGGGCTCCTGCTGTGCCAATAGGACATGGGACTAAAATAGTTCTAGTAGTAGTGGTTCTGTTGGTACAGGCATAGCCCTCCACTGGACTCTATGGGTAATACAATCACAAGCACACATTCACCCACTGAAATTTGCATACACTTAGTTTGCCAATCAGGATGTGCCTACTCAAATATGTTCAGAGTCCACAGTATAAGTAGTGTGCAGGTCAGGGTTTTTTAAAGTCTACACCACCCCAGCCCGTTATGAGAGCCAATCTGCACTGCCCGACCTGTAAGCACTTGCACCAATCAATGACCCAAACCTGAGCCACAAACCCTCAAACTGAAGCTGAAAGTTTCCGGTAATAACCTACTTGCTGCTGGCTATGTTGTAAGTCATTTCCAGCAAATATCACAATATAAAATGTGTGTTTTCTCTGTCAAAAAGTACAAACATAAAAAGACAGCAAGTACTTACCCATCTTTAAAGTTGACCTCCTAAGCCTGCAATTTTGAGTGGACAGCAGACAACCTATGTGGTTTGTTTTCATGAGTGCACGGTTGATAGGTGCAGTGGTTTGTTTACATGGCATTACAGAATTGCATATTTAATGGATTCAGTGCGGCAGAGAGGCAGACAGAGAGGCACTTGCTTGCTGTTTGGACATGATATTAGGCCTATATATTTGCAAAGAAAAATATTTTACTGGCCATTATGACCACAGAGATTTAAATATGTCAAACTTCAACAAGTTTCCCTGGTCAAAAGCCTGATAATGGAAAGTTTGAGCACAGCAGCACTGATGATGAAACTGCTTGTTGTGTGTGTGTAAGAGAGAGAAAGAGAAGGGAAGAAAATGTGGACATTGGATTATTGCAATATTTCTGTAAATTAATAAATTAATCAGAATGCTGCTTAGTCACTTTTTGACCCAAATGCCTGAAACCTGCGATATTTTCTAACAAGCTTATCCGAACCGCCTGACCCAGGGGTCAACCTGCAGGCCCAGGGGCTTCAGTATACAGTATACACCAATAAACCAAAAATATTAAACCATTTGCAGAAGTAACAATAATCATCTTTTTACAATGCAATGTTTTGTTGGGAAACCTTTGGTCCTGGCATTCATGTGGATGCAACTTGACATGCTCCACTCACCCCAACACTACTGTAGACCAAGTAGCCCCCTCAAGGCAACAGCACTCCCTCATGGCAATGGCCCCCACAGCAGGACAATGCACTATGCCACACTGCAAAAACTGCTCAGGAATGGCCTGAGGAATGTAACAAAGAGCTCAAGGCATCAATCTTGCCTCAAACTCCCCAGATCCCAATCTGATTGAGCATCTGTACGATCTACCAGTTCCCACCTCATGGCCCACAAGACTCCAAGGATCCACTGCCAACACCTTGATGCCAGATGCCACAAGACATTCCTAGAGGTCTTGTGTCCATGCCTCAACAGATCAGAGCCAAGGTGGCCCCACTGTGAATGGAGGGTACCTCTGGGGTACCAGCATTTCCAGCAAATGCTCATTCATATTGGGATCTGGGAAATTTTGAGGCCAGGTCAACACCTTAAGCTCTGCCACGTTTCTTGGGCCATTCCTGGGCAGTTTTTGTGACATTGTGGATTGTCCTTCTGGGAGAGCAGATGCCATGAGGGGGGTACTTGGTCTGAAACAGTGTTTGGATGGTTGGAGCACGTCAAGAGACATCCACAAAAGCAAAGTTGTGTGATCAGTGATCAGTGTTTTTCACTTCACCATCCAGTGATGTTAATGTTTTGGTCGATTGGTGTACAGTTGACATATCAAGAATCTGCTATCCCAAACCATCTTCAGTGAGTGGTGTAGGAGTGACATGGCCCCTAGGTAGAGGGCTCCACCAGTGCTAATAGAACTCGTGTTACAATATCATAACCTTTGTTCTATCTCACACAGGAGCCCATATGAATGGTGTGTTAAAATGAAATGTTTGTATGGCAGTCTTGGTGCATGAATGTGTGTGTGTGAATGGGTGAATGTAACATGTTGTGTAAAAGTGCTTTGGATAGTCGGAAGATTAGATAGGCACTTTACAAGTGCAAGTCCATTTACTGTGCACTCACAAAGCCATGTCACAAGGCGTTTCTTGGATAGGGCCTTACTGACCACATCATCCCCACAGCAAATAAACAGTGCATCTGTAGGGTGGATGTGTGATGAATATTACATTGCCAACACACTAACTGGGCAAAGCAGATACAATTTCGCCCCCTGTTCCCAGCATGGTGTAGAAGACAAAAAGCATCTAACTGTTTAACTCTTGACATAAAAGACCTCCTATGTTTTTGGTAACAAAGGAGGTCTGAGAGTAGCCCTGCTGCAGTCACCACAAAGCAGCAAGCAACAGGGGTGCATACACAGGGTGGGTAGTTCACACACTCTTTTTTCTGAGGTTAAGGCAAGCAGCAAAGAATGACAACGCCTTCAGAGAGGAGCGCTCCAGAGGCTCGAAGGGATCATTCACCAAGGCCTTGAGCACCAATGTCAAGTCCCATTGCAGGGAAGAGGCACGCATCAGTGGGCATTGTCTCCTGACCCCCTGCAAGAACTGCTTCACAAGTGTGGGCAAAGTCCTGTCTGTCGCCAAAACCCTTGTGGCAGGAGGAGATCGCTGCTGCATATGCTTTAATAGTGGAGTGATACAGGCTTTTATCCATCAAACACTGAAAAAAGAAGAGAGAATCAGTTGATAAAAATCTCCATTCATTGAAGAGAGAAGGATGGCAGATGGTGGGCGTGCTGCCTTTTATATTGTGAGATCTGCATGTATTCAGGTAGGCATGTCTTGATTGGTCTGTAACATTTATGCAGATTTGGCAGATGGTGGGCGTGCTGCCTTTTATATTGTGAGATCTGCATGTATTCAGGTAGGCATGTCTTGATTGGTCTGTAACATTTATGCAGATTTCAGTGGGCGGATGCATGCTTGTGATTGGAGGAGAGTATCAAACACTGCTGGAAAGCAGAGCTAAATGGAAAACAAACATGGCACCACACCGGTAAGGTAAGACAACATGTTTACATGTCATTTTCTATATGTTCTCTGACATTTATCCTAACGATATGAGGCGGTCTTTGTGGAGAAAAAGCTTGTTTAGTGGACTAACTTTGCACTTGAAGTATGCCCGTCACAGGTCTGACGCTACTATGCGCCCCGGCTGTATCTAGGCTAACGGCTAACATGCTAACTATTATTTCTATGTCACTAGTCACTTGAAACAAATTTAGGATGATAGGAGATGGGTTGAAATAAACCGAAATTTTCCTTTAAGAGTTTCTTAAGTAGAGGAGAAAATAACAAAGACAAAGAGGTAGAAGAAATATTCTCTAAAGGCTGTTAGTTAATGAAACGCTTCAGACTAGATCATGCAGGGGTAACATTTGTGGTGTTATTAGTAAAGCACTCATTTCTCACTAAGATATTTAACAACTGGAAACATACAACAGTGAAGCACTGATTTATAGCACTTTATTAGTCTCATACTGTGATGCAGTTCACTTCATTTCCACTGGGTGTTCACACCTTTATTGGATCAACCAATAACACCGTTTAAAAGAATGAGTCATACCTAGCAATGGGGCCAACCACACGTCCTTAGTGAGGTGAAAGTGTGTGTTCCTTTGCTGCTCAGAGTTGTTCTGAGAACTTTCCTAAGTTATTCCTAAGCTATAGGACTCCTTGGTAGAAATGTTGAGGCTAAGCCAGGAGTTCTCTGAGAGTATTCTCAGACTGTTTGTGAATACAGCCCCTGGTCTTGCTTGATCCTCATTTATCACTGTCCCCATAGTCTATTTTTGGCAGAATGTCACCCAGCCACTTTATTTGCATGGCTCCTACAAAAAGACACAAAAACTGTACACTTCACTGTTAATGGACCACCATCCCCCAACCCCCACCCCCTTTGCCACCCTCTCTTTAATAATTTTGTAGTCAGTTTTAAAGTACCACAGCCTGTTGCTCAGCTGTGTAAATGTTTGAAGCCTTTGAGAGCCACTGAGCTGGTTCCAGAATCAAGGAGCATCCTCGTGTTAGCAGAGACTTTGGGGGTGAGGGAGCTTTTTACTTTTTCAGTTCATCGGCTGCTACAGCCTCATCTCTGTAGACAGTGTGGGCAGGTTGGTGCGCTCAGTCTCCTTGAAACACCCTTTTTACATGAATGGAACTTTGCTCAAGCTCTACATGAGCCTCTTGTAAAAGCGTAAAGGCTTGAAAATCACTTGCAGAGATGTGAAGTCAAATACACTTAAGACTTATCTTTTAAGTTTTTGACCTTATTTCTGAAACTTTACAGCACTGTATGGTTACTTTGTCTGTGATACACTTTATGTACGTCAACTGTGACAAATAGTCTTATTAAATATAACCTTTTAAAAAATGCAGTAGTGTCTTTGAGAGTGTTCCCAATGGAAAACTACATTTTACAAGACATACTTTCAGCATTAGGCAAGGCTTCGTTTGATTTACAGAGTTTTTAATGGTGCTGAATTTTGTTTGGATCCCATAAATACTATAAATTGTTGATTAAAATGAATATAATAAGAATTGATTAACATGGGTTTGGCAGGACATGCTCTGCAATAGAACAAATTGTATTTAGTCTGCCAATTTTTACAGACAGTTCAAGTGTGAATGAAGATTTTGCTCATTTCCTATATTCTCTTACTTTATATAGAACAGTGGAGTCACAGAGTATCATTTCCAACTCTTTTTTACATTATATCTTTGATGTGGCTCCCTCAACTTACCTGTCTTGTCAGTGTCAAATGTTCTGTGTAACATAGTAAATGGCCTCAGTGTATATAGGGAGATTCCCTTACATGTACCTGTGTGTCAATACAGGATTTAGTCAGTAAGAAGATTCATTATCCATGAAGACGCATCAAAGTTGACTTTACAACATGCTCAGTGCATGCCAGTGAATCAAGATATAATATACAAGATATAAAAATATGCTTAATCTTCTGTCCAAGATCCAGATCTGATTGAACTAACATATGATAAGAAGCTCACATCTCTGGATCAGCATTGTTCTCAGTCCATTCTCCATACCCTGCAAGTTGAAAAATGACTGTTCTTAATTTGCAAATTGGCACCAGTTAATTGCACAGGCCGGTGGATTTTCATATTTAAGTGTGAAAATTTCTCAGCAGATGTCCTTTGCACTGGTCATCTACTCGACTGTGTATAAAAATACAACTGGAGGCTCTTTTGGCTGGAAGACAAATGGACGCTGAGCGTGAGAACCAGACAAATATGCAAGTTTATGTTTTATTTTCTCTGGCAGATGCATCTTGTCCCCGTCGTTCAGACAGATTTCCAGCTGGCCTGGCTCGGGCGTGGCCAATCCCAACCTTTCATTGAATATAGGGTGGGTTAAAAATGATGACTGACAACTTGGGGAGCGTTCACACAAAATATGTGGCGTCATTTTGGCCCTTGCACCCTCGCTGTGGGAACATTATGGCAAGCATTGACCTACAGCTCAGTAAAAAGGGGCGCCATTAAAGCATTTTTGAAGATGGCTGCAGCTGCTATGGAACTTTCTTTTAAAGTATTATGTTCAAATTCTAGGGTAAAGGGTAACACTTACACATCACAGCTGATCTGTGCACACTGTAGTCTGTTTAAATTTGTCCGATTGTTCTTAAGCACTACGTCACATGTTTCAATGCTCTGATTGATTGCAGGTATATCCAGTCACATTCAGAGGTATTTTTGATCTATGGTCGTTAATAACGCTCTTTGGCAATTAAAACTGAACTAAAAGGTTCCCGGCTAACTTGAATCTGCGACTGAGTTTAAGCTAATGGATACCTGCCCAGCTAAAGGTCAAGATTTGTGCTTGAAAACCAGTATGTGTTAGTTTCAGTAAAGAAGAGAGCATGTGTATAATAAAATACATATTTTCAGCTCATAAATCCTCCTCAGAAAATTATTTGTGAATGACTGTGCAGTTTGATAATTACTGAGAGCAGTTATGCATTCACTGAGTTACATGTCTACTAATCTGTTATGCAGTCCGAGTAACATGTGCTTGATGGGAGTGGGTTTTACTAGTTGGCAAAAATGATTTATTCATCTTTAGTTGTGAAACACGCATGTAATATTCAAAATTAACTGAGTACTTAACATGTAATCAAACGCCACTTACTCCAAAACACTTTTAAAAGATAAGAGTAAATAAATAAACTGTTGTTTTTTTCATCCCAGTGAATAAAAGGTTTAAAAAAAAGACTTAAAACAGTTTTTAGAAGTGGCCACACATCAGTACTGGTCCATCATCACCGTGCCTCCAGCCAGTAGTGAACGGTATGTGGGTTGCTTTGACTGCTTGCGGGCATGTGCTCGTGCCAACTGATGGGCTAATGCCTAATGTAAGATGAGACGGTGGCAGAATAACATCTAGAGGCATCCTTATTTCCCCAGCTGTTTTTCTACTCCCCTTTTCAAAACTGAATAGGCTTGTGTCCCCGCTTGATAACCTTAAGGGTGGCTGCGACCAACGAGGAGCCATTTTTGATTTGACAGACCTCAGGCTTGGAGTCACAGTGTGTAAAACACTCAGCAGGCTGAGGCTCTTTGTGAAATAAAAACAGTTGGGAGTGATTTTTTGGTGTTTTCTTTAAATATTGTAAATAGAGTTAATACGTCTAGCATATCAGTGTGTTTTTTTCTTCCAAATATACCTTTTTCCATAGTTCAGTCAGGGCAGTCTGTGTGTCCCTGTGCTTATGCCTGTTCTTTCAACTAGACAGAGTTACACTCAACATTTGATGGTACTCAATAAAATGATAATAAATCACCATACCTATTTACCCCATATTGAGCCAGATGAGGAAAAACAATTTTGCAAATTTTGGCCTGATGAAAAGATAAGCCTCTTGGGGCAAAAGTGAAGTCATCAAAACATCTGCTGTTAACCATTAAAAGCTCCCTGTGCCCTGCTGACGGCAGAGTTGTTTTTAATCTCCTCTCATTATAGATGCAAATAAATTAACTGCCATGTTATTCACAACTCCATGAATCACAAAAGGTGCGTGCGTGTGTGTGTGTGTCTGTGTTTTCATCTTGTGGAAAGCTGTGGCTGTTAAACTCAGCGAGACAGTTTTCTCTTCTTTTGAACAGGTGCTTTACAACAGCATCAAGCGGAGTATTACTTTCTAGTGGACTGCCCAGACACTCACACAAGAGGGAATTTCACTGATAGTGCACCCAACCACACTCATGGTCTAACACCTCTGCTGCAGAAGTAATAAATGCCTGTGAAACAACCTGATCTCACAGAAGTACATAAAAGGACCATGACCTCTTAACACCCCATTTTGTGATGGTCACACATGATGTGCTAAAATTATGTGCCAGAAGAGTCACAGTTTTTAACGTGTGGTTAAGGCTGTGAAATAGTAACAGTTTCAGTAGGTTTAGGTGACAGAAATAATTGGTTGGATTTAGAGAAAGATACTAGTTTTGCTTTAAAGAACTATGTTTGTTACGTATGGGATGTAAGTGCTTTGGAACTAACAAGGCTCTTCTCATACATTTTTCGTAGATACACCTACAAAATGTAATGTATCACAATTTGTATGAGCCAATAATTTGTGTATGACCTATGTATTTGGAAAGGCTGTAATCACATCACCAATGCACTGCTGGGAGTAAAGCAGGAAGCCGTCCACATAAGGAGGCAGACTGATGGGTCACCCTTTGGGCACAGGCGCCAGTAGTAGAGTAACAAGGATTAGCATGAATGGCATGTTTGCATGGTAATTTGAGCTTTTTTTTTTTAAAAATCAGCCTTTTCTTTAAAGGGCTGTCCTAACTCTAACCCAACTGAAATCAAACTAAATACAGATTTAAAATCCTTCACAACAAAGGGTCAAATACTGGCTTAAAGCAAACCGGAGCTGTACCCACTCTTAGCTAACTGAAACCTGGTCCCACTCCAAAGTTGTCAAAATCCAGCTCTTCGGCAGTGACTTGTGGCGTCAGATGCTGACAAACAAAGCCGTCCTTTAACATTGACATGATACATGGCTGGTTGCCGTTATAGTTTACGGCGTTCTGCAATGTCAGGGGGACAAGAACAAAAATTAAGGTGGCAAAAGTCGAAGTGGGGCAGGTCCAACAAATGCTGACTTTCACCCAGGAGAGCAGTGTTCACATCCCGTAAAATTTTAAAGCCAAACCCTCTTCTTTTTTCCTCAACCTAACCACATGCTTTTGTTGCCTAAACCTAGCCACATGTGTTAGTTGTTGAACAGGCATAGTGTGTTTATTTTCAAGGTGACTGTATGTTTCGGTCATGTGACAGTGGAGGTGTATTTTGAAAACAGACAATGCATGTAGCAGGCAGAACTTTACATGGTGTCCCTGAACGTCAGCAACCAGTGTACCCACGGTACCATTGTATCTAGACGCTGAAAGTCCATGTCAATATATGACAAGGTCGGAGTCAGAGTGTGTTGCTACTTGGGCTCAGACTTCTCAAGGGTATTTACTGGGGTATGGTTTGTGATGTTTGTATTGTAGTGTAGTGGTATGTCTGTTGTAGTATGTATGTCGTTGTTTATGTATTGTGGTATATGTATTTTATTGTGCCTTCCGTGTTTATAGTGTATAGAGGTTTTATGATGTTTAAAATGGTATGCTTTTAATAGCATTGTAAGCCTACATGTAAAACCCCAACTAGGGACAAGAGTTGAAAATTAGCAATAGCTATAAACTCTCTGCACAACACATCAGGCTCATACTCTGTATTGGAACTATGCTAAATGGCATCACCCCTATTAGATGAAATAAAAAAGACAAGGTTACACTATTTCTGGATAGTACCTTGCTTTGTCTGTCTTCTTCTCTCCTTCTCTGCATCCTCAACTATCCATTGTTTCAGTGGGATTTAAGAAAATATATGTGTCTATATTTCTGTTGCGTCTATGTCCTGTATTCTGTAAACTGAGACATTTGGTTCAGTTAGATTCTGACTCCGATTTTGACTTGGCCCTGGCACTACATTGTCAGCAACTGGATAAATTAATAAGCTATTTAGAAAGCTGTCATATTGCACTGAGTGACTAAAATAGTGAGAGAGTTCAGCTCCATTAGCTTGGGAGACTAACGTTAACAACTGCTGCTTCATTACTACTGCTGCATGCATGGCCAGCCACTCCATAGTGCTTAAACCTTCTGAAGAAAGATGGACAACGCAGATAGTCTGGGGACTTATTAAATCCTATCTACTGCTTGTGGTTTATAGTCAATGTTTAGCTTTATACTACTTTAAATTTCTACAGTTTATCATACAGTCTTATTGTCTACTTCTTGTTTTTGTTTGTGGTGGCTGTTGGCCCGCTCGTTGTCCTTCATTCAGTGCTCCTTTAATCTTGCTACACTAGCATGCTAGACCCATGTCAGTAAAAGTAAGCGCTGCTCATACTTCAACTGCAGCACGCAGCTACACTTTCCATAATAATAAAGTCACATTCACGATCAGCATCCCCTGCACTGATTCAAACAATGAAAAATAATTATCTTGCACAGCACAATTTGGGGAGAATACAAATGTCCTCTTATGTCTCCCCTGCTCCCTACAGTGTGTGCACATCAGGGATGCATCTTTGACCAGGCTCATACAAATGTTGCTCCTGTGCTTGGAAGCAAGAATCAAAATACAACGTGCACATAAATACACAAAAACAAAAGCTTCAGAGCAAACTTAGTGTCATTGTTAGCTCATGTGAACATATAGTAACAGATTCAGGTGGCATACTGTTAAGCCATTGCCTGAAGCCCTCAATATATTGGTTGGCGATACCCTCCTGTTCTTCTTCCGAACTGGCTGAGTAAGTCAAGCATTTTGCTCCTAATTTGGCCTCGTAGCTGTGATGGTGGTGATAATAAGCACATAGAGATAATAAAACATACTCTTACGGAATAATAGTCTGGGCTTTTGAGTACCCTGGAAAAGCCAGCTGATGAATTTTTAAATGTTAATCTTTGAAGAAGCAGCAGGAGTGCACTCGTCAGTAAAATGAGGGGCTGCCAGGAATCTGCAGCAGGATAATTAATTGTTGAGTCTTTACTGTGGGGATGCATCTACCGAGACCCATTGCAGATATTATACAGCTGTTAACTTTTGAGCCAATTCAATGTTTTTTTTATCCCTCCACCCTGCTTCTTTGTATAGCCTGTGTGTATATATGTGTATGTGTGTGTGTGTGTGTGTGTGTGTGTGTGTCCCTGTGTGCATAATGATGTGTACATATGTGCATACTTGCATGCATGTGTTTAAGCGCCCCCTGAAGCCCTTGTGTATGGAAGCCAGATGCTGCAGCTGGAATATACAACCTTGTTGACAACAAACAGCGTGGAGCACTATAGACTTGTGAGCAAGTCCGTTGTAAATATTCATGAGCTTCACTTAATTTTATGTATATGTGAATTTGATTGAAAGCCCAACGAGAGTGGGAACACTTTGTGACCTTATGTGACACAATCTGAATGATCTTCAATAGTATTATAACAAAAAGGCCTCTGTAGCGCGCATTCCGCTTGTGTTTCACACCTTTTACAGCTTTCTTTAGCCATTTATTGGAGGTTTAGCTTTTTAGCTGGCTCAGGATTTAATCTTTGCCTCGCAATGAGGGCAAAGTGGACTGATACTGTTTAATGGCTTTGAAATCATAATTTCTTTCATTTAGTGGAAAGTAATTAATTTTTGTAACGTCTTGATTTTAGCATGCATACTATTTCCATATCTAAAAGTGAAATGTGACCTTTTGAATTTGTGCTGAATATTTCCTGTAATACTATCACACCCAATGTTTGGTTGCGCCGAACAAAATCTTTCCATTTTTATTTTAGTAATTAACCCCAGTTGAGGCCTAGAGCTGCCCAAGTTAATGAAGTTGAGATTTCTGTGCAGGATTAATTAGAGCTCAAATAGGAATGGGGGGGAGGGAGGGGGGTTTGCTAAATAAACAATGTAATAAATGACGCAGTGCATGGTCTTTAATGCACAATTAAATTGGGATTGTCTTGGGATCAGGGAAAGCACACACAAGTTCCTCTCTTAAGCTTGCTTCATATATCATGCCTTCACTCTTAATGGTTAGAGCCAAGCCAAGCAAACCTCATGGTGATATTTAATATACTATGGACAAACACGCAGACATATTTTGTGATGTCTCATTACCACTTACCCAAATAAACCAGAACACCTATTCAAATTCACCCAGGAGATGAAAAACACCAGGCAGTATCTGAGCATGGAAATTCAATGTCAAAAGATCGCACAAGGTAAAATACACAAGCTCCAGGTTCCAAGTGTTAAAAAATCATTTTCCTGAAAGAGGTGTTCAGCATTTGGGGAAAAAAATGCTTATTCACTGTCTTGCTGAGAGCTGGATGAGAAGATTGATAGCTCTGTCTTGTCTGTGCGGAAAATATGTGGTTACAGTAATGCCGGCTGAGCTAAGTTCAAACTATCGGACTTTCAAAGTCACCAGATCACTGTCCTATTCACACTACACAGCCTGGTGTTTTGTATCCAGAGTTTTATAAGTTGTTGTGGTTTTCACACACTACATAATCTAGAATCCCCAATGAGTATGTGGTGCGCGGGTCGAACCTCAACCCAATATCGGGGGAGGGGGTTCTCACTTGACAATATAATAATGCAATGATAATCTTTATTTACAAAGCGCTTGTCAAAACAGAGCTGCTAAGTGCTTTAAATGTCAGTTACTAAAACAGACGAGACATGAAAACAACCACTTTTAAAACAATGGATAAAAACACTACAGTATTTAAAAACAGAGGAAATAAAAGACAGTTTAAATGAACTTAAAACTCCAGTTAAATCAGGAAAGGCGCTCCTATAAGAGTATGTTTTAAGAAAGGACTTACAAGAGATCACTGACTCAGCTGACCTGATTTCCTCGGGCAGATTGTTCCAGAGCCTCGGGGCCCTGACAGCAAGCACTCAATCAAAGTAAAAAAATGACAAAGCCTTTTTCCAAGTAAGTTATGAGGCTGATAACTCACAGAAACATTGAGCTCTTATTGGCTGCAGCTCACTGAAAAATTCCTTGACATGTCCAGATATTTAGCGTACTGCATATCTACAGAGCACCTATGATCATATCTTTGAATATTTCATATCAATTGAACGTTGACTTGAGAGCACCGATTTAACACCAATTTTGCTCTGATCTGGGGCTTTTGTCGGGAAGCTCCAAAAACTGTCGGAAAATCAGGGTAAAGTCTAGCAAACAGCTAGCCTGACTCTGTCTAAAGATAAAATCTGCCTTCTAGCACTCCCAAAGACATGTTATATTTCATTTCATTCATTCATTTTCCATAACTGCCTATCCTGTTAGGGATTGCAGGAAGGCTGGAGCCTATCCCAGCTGACATTCAGCAAGAGACAGGGTACACCCTGGACAGATCACCAGACTATCGCAGGGCTGACACATAGAGACAGACAACCATTCATGCTCACATTCACACCTATGGGCAATTTAGAGTCACCAGTTAACCTGCATGTCTTTGGATTGTGGGAGGAAGCCGGAGTACCTGGAGAAAACCCACGCTGACTTGGGGAGAACATGCAAACTCCACAGAGAAGGGCTCCACCACCCCAGGGTTTGAACCAGGAACCCTCTTGCTGTGAGGCAACAATGCTAACCACTGTACGACTGTGACGTTATAGTTTGTTAGTTTGGTTTGATCAAAAAACAGTGTGTAAGTGTAAAAATGACAACTTGCCTTTTTATGGGGGGGGGGGGGGATAGGTATGCGTTATGTACTGTATAGTTGCCAGGCAACCCCTTGAGACTCAAGGAGGTTATTGCTCCAGGTCAAGAAATACTTTAGCACATATTCAGCTTTAGAGATGCCAGTAGGTTGGATTTTCTTAACCTTTGAGAGAGGCTAGTTGTAACGCCATCTTTATGCTAAGCTAAGCTAACCAGCTGCTGGCTACAGCTTATTAATAGGAGCTGGAGGTTGTTAAGGGATTGGAGGCAGCTGGCTACTGTCTTCAGAGTGTTTAAAACCCGCCCCATGTTGGTCGTCGTTAGGGATTCTTCTTCCCTGGTGCCTCATCATGTTATTTTGAAGTTTTTCTGTTTTTCTGCAAAGTTATTTTTTTCTGACTAAAGTTTACTTGGCAGCATGTTTTCCTGCCAGCATCCTTTGTTAACTTTGACATTATACATTTGTTAAAGCTTAACCTTTGTTGAATAACATTCCTTTCTTTTAGTTTATCCCTCGCGTTTGCTCCCTTGGTCCACATGATCTCAGAACCAGGCCATAACAAACTCTTGGCAAAAAAAAAGCTTTTCCAAAAAAGTCTACCTGCTCCTTTAACTAGTGGGACTGTTGTTTCAAGGCAGGTCATGACCTTTCTTTTTTAGGGTCAACAGCTTTGGTCAAAATTGATTTCTTAAAAGAAGAATGAATATAAAGAAGCAATGGAAGTCAGTGTATTTACCCTGTATTGAGCTGCATTCTACATTTTGCCTTTTTGTAGTCTTAACTTTATGTCTCCACTGCCTGTTCTTTTTGGATACACATGAAATTGCCTTGACACATACCACACTGTTGTCTTCTTTGCTTTAAGTTTATTTCACTGATTTTTTGGCACAAAATCATTGCCATTTTTTGTGATGTTTCCATCTAGAAGTGTTGGTATAATAGTGAGGTCTTTGTCAGAAAGTAACCTCAGAGGTTTTACCAACAATACAAACAGTGACTGATGGTCAAGTCTTTACTAAAATAACTGATCTATTGACAGGTTCTTGTGCGGGGTAAACAAGGCTCCAACTGCAGCACATGATGATTAAGGGTGCCCATTATGTTGGTTACATAATGATACTATAGTGTGATCTCAGGACAGTGCACCTGGCAACTGTAGCAAGTGACAGACTCCAAAATTCACATCCTTTATATGATGACAAGTGGCTCCAAAAATGGAGAAGTGTGAGCCAAGTGTCAGTATCTTTGATGTGACTTCCCCAGTTGGCAGCAAATCGTGTTGGGCAGCTAACTGTTGCCCATCAGAGACACCATGAAGAAGAGTGTAACTCCTAGTTGACAGAGTTGTAAAAAAGATAAAATATTTGTGCATGCTCTGGACAGGCTTTTAGTAGATTATACTAATAACTTAGAAAGTGGTGGATGACCAGCCCTTATCTGTTCATCAATTAAAGTTTAATGTGTAGGATTTAGAGTGATATATTGGCAGAAACAGAATATAACAAGTATGTTTTCTTTAGTGTATATCCACCTGTGTTTTTGTTAATTTAGAGAGTCTAACATATCTATATAGGGAATGGGTCCTTGTCTACAGAGATCCCCATGTTGCACTGCCATGTTTCTACAGTAGCCCAAAATGGGCAAACCAAGCATTGGCTCTGGATAGGGCCATTTGCATTTTACATCAGCCACAGTGGTGAGCAGCCCTTCCACGACAAGAATGTTGTTGTTAACATGAAACTGCTTTATTCTGTGTTTTTACCAGTTTAAATCATGGAGTCCATTTGTTTTGGAGAGTAAGGCCCAATCCCAATATCCCCCCTTGTCCACTACCCCTTAGCCCTTGGCCCTACCCCTAGCCCTTGCCCACCCTGGGCCCTCAAAATGAAGCAACAAGGGGTAGGGGTTGAAATCTTTCCCTAGGAATTGGGACACCACTCACTACGTCACCACGTCGGTTACATTCACGCATACGTAACTATTTTAAACAGGAAGCTGTGAGCCATCTACATTTCCAACTGGCATCTGCAATGTAACGGTAATGTTAGCTACTATTATGCTTGCTACTAACGTACCATTAGAGTAATAAGATATGTACGACAGGGGACTTCTGCTAGCTAGCTAGCTAGCCAACCAGCTAACATTATGAGACAGCATAGTTATACTAGCTGGCGTGTTATCGTAATGTGAAAAATCCGACAATTTTGCAGAACAGGACAGATGACAGACGCCAGATAGTGCGAGCTAGCTTGCTAGCTAACAGGCAACCTGGTGATGGTAACGTTAGCTAGCTGGCTAGCTTTCTGTCATCTCCAATCTAGACTTCATGAATAGCAATAAAAACTTTTTTCCCTGTCTCTTGCCCGGTGGTAGCCATGGCGATGTCTACCCCTCGCTGGCAAGTCAGCATCTGAAATCCCTCGCTTCGAAGGGCTAGTTTCATACCCACTACCCTTCGTTATGCCCCCTACCCTACACACAAAAAGGAATTGGGACACCCCTACCCCTCGTGGGAATGCACAAATTTAGGGGTAGAGCCAAGGGGTAGGGCTAAGGAGACGGGCCCTAAGAGACCTCCACAGATAATTCGGCTCCTGGTTAAAACCTCCTGAACGTCTTGTTTTTACTTATCAGAGAAAAGCTGAGTGCATATTAGCAGGTGCTGGGCTAGTGGTCCGTTTCCGACAAGCCAAACAGCATCAGAGAAAGACTGATTTGTAATGTGAAACTGCTTTATTCAGTGTTTTTACCATTTTAAATCACTGCATCTGATAATTTTGGAAAGGAGGAGACCTCAGCATAGAGTCCAGCTGATGATAAAAACCTCCTGAACGTCTGGATCAGAAATGAGGTGAGCACACATTAGCAGGTGCTGGGCTCATGGCCCGTCAATAGTGTGCTGAGCACTGTAGGAGAAACACTGATTTGTAACGTGAAACTCCTTTATTCTGTGTTTTTACCAGTTTTTATCACCTAGGGTCTCATTTATAAAACAATGTGTAGGATCCACACTAAAAATATGCGCACAGACAAAAGCAAAAAATGGCGTGCCCCAAAAAATATTTGACAATTTCTACAATCAGGCTTCCACCTCACCGTTTGCTCTGCAAATTTCCCATCTTCAAAATGTTGGTAAGCATGGGTAAAAGTTTCTCCCATCAAGTCTGTTTTTATAGATTACAACTTTGCCCTCATTTTGTGTGTATGCAATGTTTATAAATGAGACCTCAGGTCCATTGGTTTCGAGAGGAAGAGACCTCTGTGGATAATCTGTCTCACTGTAACAACCTCCTGAACAGTGGAAGGAGTTCTAACCGGGAGAAGTTTCAGCTGTTTCAAATCTGCAATCCTCACTGCGAGGTGCCACAAAATCCCCCCAAATCTTGCATAATGTTTTTTTAAAGGAGGATAACTCATTTGCATTTATTACACACATCTCAAGCCAAACCAGATTTTTCTTAATTTCAGATTTATAACCATGCCATGCTTTCCTCATGATCATTTAAACTGTTAAGGAAATTAAGATTAAGATGTGGTAAAAGCTTGGTGAAACACTTTGTGTTTGTGTGAGTCCAGGCACAGTAGACGGCTAAGACCACGCTGGGTAACATGTTCATTTGTCCATATTTCCTCCTCACTGCCCATGGGACATTCCCTTCCTTCTGCTGCCTTATTCCTGTATTTCTGAAGGGGTCGTTTCAGAAAGAGATCTCTATCAGAGAAAATTCTGTGCACAACAGTTCACTTGGCAGCACTTGACTCAACAATAAGGAGACAGAAAACCTCTATGAAGGTGCATTAAAAGCTGTGTTTAGTGTATGGTCGGATCTTTTCAAGATCCTTTAGCCTGCCTGTCTGACGGGCCAACTTCTCTGCAAGGAAGATCAGATGCATCACAGCATCAGATGATTACTGCAATTAGCTGATTCTTTCTGGTACAAATTAGTATAGCTGCAGAATATTAAATAGCACATATGTCACAGAATGCTGACTATATTATACAAAAAAGTATGTTTTTTTTAAAAATTGTATTCTGTGTTATTTCCCAGTGCTAATCACTAACGCAGATCACCTGTCACAAGAAGAAAGGCTGGGCTGGAAGTGTTTCATCTTTTTAAATTTACATATTTCATACTTACATCACTCCAGAGAACATTTTATACATTAATGTATGACAATCATGGTAATTAAAGGTGCCCAAATGAAGCTATGGGAGCATACACACACACAAATCATTAATGGGAGGTGGCATTTGCCTAATTCAGTAAAACATCTGTAATGGGAAATGGGACACCACTTGATAACACCAGTATACTGACACTCACACCCTCAGTCAAGTAACATTTAGATGAGATGGCAAGTGAATAATGCTGCCTGTCTGCACTGGTTATTGTATCTCAACATCTGAATGTGTTCTTTTTTGTACAACACCTCACATTAGGGTACAAATAATTACAACATCAACTCGTATGCGCTGGTAAGTTGTCGAGGATTATACACAGGCACAAGACACTGAACAGACGAACTGGCTAAACTGGTAATAAGATTTAGTGCAGATTTAGACTATAGATATAAGCCTTTGCTTTGATCAAAACTGCCCCGAAGCTTTTCCGCTGTTTCTTTTGAGTTGCAGTGCACAGCAAGTCAATGCCGTGCTTCCTTTTGGATCACAGTGTTGCGGACTTCCTCCAGTTATAGGATATGTGTTATTCATTAGAAATCCTGTCCTCTGGCTAGTGAATGCAGAATATTTGAGCTTAGGCCATGAACCGATCAATGTACCCTGCTGGCAAACACACACACGGATTCCTACTGTGGATATCTGTACGTCCGTGTATGTCGTGCTTGGCCACAAAATAATCTCATTAAATCATCTTGTCTAATCATTTACATACGTGATGAAGGTAAGAATGTATTTTCATTAAAGTGTGATTATTTTATTGCATGGCTGGGATCATCTTCTGTGCCCAACCTTAGCATAAGTCCAGCTTCAAATTGAGAAACAATGGTTTAATGCCACTATTCTATTAATGTTATCAGATATAAACATGCATTATATGTTCCTAAATAGCTCGTTCTGGCATTGTACTTTGTATATATATTTTGTTAATGGATTATATCGACATATCTCTCAAATAAATTTAAAAATAACTGCCTTTAAAATGTATGATCATCATTAAAAATATTATAATAAGCAGTTAGAGGGATGTTAATACTGTTGTAAGACAGATTGAACCAGTGTGAGACTTAATCATCTGATGCCAAGAGAAGACCTGAGCCTACATTTTACAGTGTGCCAGTTGTCCATAATATTATGGAGGAAAAGCAGATCAAAGAGCAGAGATGGCATTTATCCACTTTATCCGAGCCTAATGCCAGTTCTCATGTACGCTCTTGAAGTCCCTCATTAAACCAATGCAAGGTGGCAAAGAAATTGACTCAGCTTACTCTCCCTTCCATTAAGTCCTTTTCACTGAACCACAAAAAAACTTTTCTCTCTCTTTTTGCCCATTTACCCCCTCAGCCATGCAAGTTTAAAGCAAAAAATGTCTTTATCTGTCTGTGAACCCAAAGCACCCAAAAATTGTTTCATCCTTAAAACTGCCTAACACACACATATGGTGAGCCTCGTTTCCTCACATTTTGTGAAAAGTGTCTGACAGTACAAAAACGGTGGTGAATGTGTGCTTCATTCACCAATCGTGAGAAAAACAAAGGGGATAGACACAAAAACATGACTATAATGCAACGCGATTGCCCTTCAAGCTGCATTTGTGGTACTTATGATGTTCAGTATTTCTTAATACTATCTCATAGAGGTGTTGATTCAACTGAAAGAGAGGGTTTCTCTTGTTCCCTTGTTGTATCCACTGCATCACTGATATATTGATAATGTAAATCCATGTGTATCCATGTCAAATACAGTGGGGAAAAGGATTTTCAAACAGGCATAAGTAGACAAACATAAAGACTATGGAAAGCCCATTGTCTTCAAAACTGAAAATACTGAAGCTTTTAAGGCACCCACTGTACATGAAGAAAAGCTCACAGAGTGCAACAAGATCAATATCAAAGATGCTGTAGCAGTAGATGCAGATATAATGGCATCATGTTAAGACCTCAGCGCTCTTCCTGAGGCATCAAATGCCCAAGAAGTATAGCCAGGTTTATGGAGGAGATATAGAAGCAAAGTGTTTAGAGATGGATACAGGTGAGCTGTCTTTACACAGATACACACAAATATACAAGTGTATTCATGTTTTTGCCGTAAAAAACAAAAAACAAAATGGGGGACTACGTACAACAATCTACTTACTGACAAATATCGCAGACACTACGAATTACTGTATTTCAATGATAAATACATTTAGTGTTATCATTAAAATACATTTCAACGTGTTTTCTGATACCCAACCCCCAGCTGTTATTATGACCCAACACATTCTCACTCCAAACTCGTCACATTGACATTTGGTCATGGACTTTCCACGTCTAGATACGACGTGAAAGGTACCCTGGTACATTGGTTGTTGACATTCTGGGACACCGTGTCAAGTTCTGCCTGTTGCATGCATTGTCTTCTTTCAAAATACTGTTTTTGGAGGAAATTTATAGATGTGATTGGATTTAGGCAACAAAAACATGTGGTTTTAGGAAGAAAAGAACAGGGTTCGGCTTAATAATCTTACGGACAGGAACACCGCTCTCTTGGGTGAAAGTTGGTGTTTGTTGGACCTGTCCATCACCCCTCCCGCACACCCTATTCAGACTTTTGCCACCTTTACTTTTATTTTTGTTCTGTTGCGTGACGCTGCCGGGAGCTATAAGCTATAACGGCTACTGGTCACGTATCATACTGATGTTAAAGGATGGCTTTATCCATCAGTTTCTAGCACTGCAAGTCACTGCCATAGCGCTGGATTTTGATGACTTTGGGGTGAGACCGGGATACAGGTAACTGCAGCCTAAATTAAGTATATGTATGCAAAGCAGAGCATGGCCTGGATGGAGCTATGACACTGGATTCAGAAATGGTGATAGATGGAAAGTAAATTTAGTTGTAGACTAATGCTTTGAACTTGTGATTTATTGCCCTGCCTTTAATCAATGTATGGTTTTGCTTTTATTTAAAAGAGAAAATACATTCCTCTGTGTTTTGACCTTTTGTATACCCTTTGTAATTGTATTGAGTATATGTATGCAAAACAGAGCATGGCCTGGATGGGTCTATAACACTGGATTTGGAGGTGCTTATTAGGAACTCCATCTCTGTCACTATAAGGCTAATGGCCAAGAGCTTTTTTTGAAATTGCCCTTGTTGGTATTAGAGCAAACGGTGGGTGGGTGCTGGTGGGTGGTGCTGGAAGGTGCGGATGAGGGGCCCAATTTAGAAAATATTGTCTCCCGGTCCATAATTCCTATTGGCTGGCCTGACTGTACTGCCTCCCACATGTGGACATGCAACCTTATGGACAATGCTCTATCTGCCCTTTGTCCCATAAACTCAAGGAGTTTGTAAATCCCCAAAGTGGAAAGATGGTCCATCTTAAATCACTCGTCATCCCAAGAGGTTGTTTATGCTATTCAGTGCCCTTGACCCAAACTTTACAGCATGTAGGTAAAATACCGTGGGGCCTGAACATACAGTAAGAGCAGCATTAATGACACACTTTCCCCTATTGCAAACTGAATGGACAGCAGGTCACCAAAAAATGAAATTCTGGGACATAAAGTTGATAAAGCCCAACACAAAGGGTGGAAGCCAGCTTCAGCTTCAGGCAAGAGTCAGATAGGGTTTTGCAGTGGTGTAAGGTTGTTACAGCGGGCCCCAGTGCACACTAATATGACGGGCCATAAGGCACGCTAGTTACTTGTTATACGTCTAAACTGACTACCATTTAATCTTACTGTCACATGATTAAACAGACACTTGATACTGAATAGCACCAACATACATATCACCCAGAAATCATCATTAAATATACGTACAGGACAAAAATACCAAAGAAAATAAGGAATCTTTATACCCTATTTATAGTTAATGTAGGGTAAGCATATATTTCATATATTACAACATATTTTGTTATAGATTTCTACTGGCTATTTCACAAAAAAAAGAAAAAATGGAGATCGGTTTGCCTTTTCAATAGCATATAAAGCACATGGCGCCATTTTTAATTAAATGTGAGTTTTTCTTTGAACACAGGCATATTTCTAAATTATTCACAAGGGCCCATTTTCTGCCTAACATATAGTTGGAGGGCCCACTCTCTATGGGTCCCCTCACCCCATGGGCCCCAGCGCAACTGTTCTGCCTGCACTGTCTATATTTACGCCCCTGGGTTTTTGATGTATCTCCAGAGTGTCCTGACATGTCTTGTTTTTGTAGCACTGTGTAATTATCTTTGGGTTTTGCCTCTTGTGGATTAAGACATTTTTTGTTACTGTCTTAATGCCCTCTTCTGTTGGTCTCTCCATATTATCATTACTATTATATGAGTATTCATTTTATAATTTTCTTTAAACTATTACATATATATTTGATGATCTTTCCTGTTGATCCTGTGGATAAAAAACTATATTTGTCCCTTGTAACTTCATGTTACTTTACCTCATTTCCTTCTTTATTTATATATCTACGATCCCTCTCTATTGACCCTCTGTGCTGCCAGCAGAGGAACAACAAACTCCTAACATGTTGCAATCAAATCTGATGATGGTGCTTTTACAGTAGCGTGGGTGAAGTTGTTTAACCTTGTTGTTAATGGCATGCAACGAAAAAGGTTGTTGAGTCTGTGAGTGTGACTTAATCAATCACTTAAGTGATGACTTTAGATGGCACTGACACTGTCAACTGAGAAATGCAACCTAATAAACCTCAATCAACATTTCCAGCCCAGTCAGCAGAAGGAAATGTAGGCATTGTACATTTCTACAAACTATGGATATGTTACATTTGTACATTTCCAGCCTGGTCTCACTCCCAGGGCATCAATAAGTAATTGGGCAGTGGCCCTTGGCATCAGATACGGACACAATCCACCATTTAGTGCCGGTATGAGATGCCCCAGGCTGTAAAGAACAAGGAATTTGCTTAGGTTGGGCAAAAGGGGAGGTGGATGGATCCAACAAGCATAGGAACTTTGACCCAGGAGACCAGTGTTAAGCGGGATTTATACTTGTGCATCAGCTCTATGCAGAGCCTATAGCTTACGCCATTGTGAGCATTTATACTTGTGCAGTGGTGTTTCTGTGTCTCTCTGCAGTTACACCTCCAAAACACTAGTCGACAGCGGGGTATCTGTGAAATGCTGTAAAGTTTAGTTGATTCAAAACACACACAAGCCACCCATTACACATGACATGCTAATGTTTTTAGCGCAAGCCTATGGCATTTTACAGTACATTGTATACATTAGCCTAGCGGCTAGCAGACTTTTCCTCTACTCATATGAATCCAAGGACAACAGGAACATTTAACAAAGGTAAGATTATAAAATTGAGCTCTGTTACAACTCACAAGGTTCACTGACAAAACAATTGTCCTATACTAAACATGTTTTCCAAAGAAATATAACTTGCTAACATTATTAGCACAGGCCTATGGCAATTTATATTGTATAAATTAGCCTAGACATGTGCAGAGATTTCCTCTGCTAAAATGAAGAGAGGATAAATCACACATAAGACTTAGAATGCTATTTTGTGGAGGCTTTATTGTCTTCACAAGTTACTGTATTTTATCTGTGAAATTAAAGTAAATTAAACCTTTGTTTCCACTGAGGAAATGGTTTCATCTTACAAAAATAGGTATGGCATCAGTCGGACGCAGAAATATAAATCCTGTATTAGTGTCTTGTGTGACAAGTCAATTTTGTCATGTCACCCGTTGGTCACATAAGTCATTAGTCATGTGAGTTGACTGACATGACTAATGTCAACCATGATCCAACTCTAATCACCTTTCACATGTATCATATGAAAGTGACATATAGTTCTGAAGATTTGTATAAGAGCTGACTTTGTCATCAGAAGGTGGAGGGGATAGGAGATGGTGTGACACCTAGTTGAGAGAGCTGCCATGCTGCAGACCAATGAAGACCATCGAGACATCGCTGCATTTCCAGGGACCATTGTACCACCAAAAGTGGTTGTTTTTTAGCAAGCCATTGCTGAGTTTCGCCAAAAGTGGGTATTTTAAGCCAAAGCATGAACTTTTCCTACAACTAAGTGGCTTTTGTACCTAAACTTAACCACACGTTAACCACAGCATTGTGGGAACGTGAAGAAATGTAAAGCTTCAACAAATCCACGACATAATAACATACAAATGTAACATATCCGTAAGTAAGGAGAGTATCTTCAGCCTTAGTGAATGTCTTGAGGGTTTTTCTAGCACTCTGCAATAGAGATGAAAGAGGGTTGGAAAGCTTAGGGAAAATAAAAAAACAAAAAATTCAAATTATGTTGACATAGTCCTTCAACCAGAGTTGTTTGCCTGTT
The DNA here is from genome assembly GCF_011397635.1 of Epinephelus fuscoguttatus. Taxonomy (NCBI): domain Eukaryota; kingdom Metazoa; phylum Chordata; class Actinopteri; order Perciformes; family Serranidae; genus Epinephelus; species Epinephelus fuscoguttatus. Next base: position 34,904,028 of record NC_064753.1, read on the forward strand.
AGTTAACCACTTCACACGATTGACAAGTGGAAGCAATCTTCACAAACATTCCCATTGTCATCAATCAAACAATCATTTAGCTTGCAATGCATGATTTGTGTCCACACCTTTACTGTGTGAACCTGAGGTGTTCAAAAATATTGGAATTGTTTCTTACATAAAACATAATCAAATACAACAGATACATATTTGAGTCATAAAACTAAAATTTGAAATGGCATCAGAAGCCAAAATTATCAATGAGCTATGTCGTTCTGAAGATACAGCGCTCAAATTTTAACTTGTAGCATTCGGCATACATTCAGCGCTCGAGGACACAAGGCTGTTCGTGGATGCATACAGTATTTCTGTTATATAGATCAAAGTAATATTTTTTTTCTCTCAGTGGGCAATCTGTGTCCTGAGGATGAACTGAAAAGTTTTTTTTTTGCTCACGCTACCATATTCTACATGCAGACTGTCTGTCCAGCCAGTAGCAGCTTCTGGTGCAGCAAGAGGAATGTAATCCCTCGACGGAGTTCAACCTACGAACAACTGCGTTTGTTGGATCATGCAACCATGAAATAGATACCACTCAAAGGAATCAAACCTGCATATGAGTCTCATTTTAAAATGCAGAGTGCTAAAGCAAACAGCGTGTAAGATGGCTCTGCACTGCACTAATTTCACATGTATCTGGGCATTTGGGGCCTCTCTGGATTTAAAACAGTACATGTAAAATATATTGCAACTATTGCCCACACTTATAAGAGAGAAGATGACCCTCCTGAAAAAGCAAGCAACAGTCTAAGATTACCACAGTGAAATAAATCATGTCATTGGTATGTAAGTATTAATTGAACAAGCACAGATCTACAGTAATCCTAATCTCTAGTGTCACACCCATGTACTGCCTGAAGCAACACTATTAACAATGAAAGTGATACATCTCTATGACCAATACAGAACAGATTAACATGAATATTTTGCCATTTTCATTGCTTATTAACATTTGTGATATTAACCCTTTAATGGGCAGGCACATATAAATATTTGAAAATTAATTAATTGCTGTTTTCTAATTTATCTAGGCTAAAATAACACAAATTCATCACTGTATTTTCCAAATTACAAAGTGTATCTCCTGAGATACATTGCCCCTTTAGGGTATAAATTGAACACTTTCCCGCCTCATTTAATGTGTCATGCCAACTTTTACAACATTTTTAACCAGTTTATTAGTCACTTTCTTCCATCCATCCATCCATCCATCCATCCATTTTTGTAACCTCTTATCCTGTTGGGGGTCGCGGGGGGGCTGGAGTCTATCCCAGCTGACACTGAGCGAGAGGCAGGGTACACCCTGGACAGGTCCCCAGACTATCACAGGGCTGACACATAGAGACAAACAACCATTCACGCTCACATTCACACCTATGGACAATTTAGAGTCACCAATTAATCTGCATGTCTTTGGACTGTGGGAGGAAGCCGGAGTACCCAGAGAGAACCCATCCTGACTACTTTCTTTCATGTTTTGCATGTTAAGTTTTAAAAATGTGAAGAGACTGAACAATAATAATTTACATACACTATGTTTTTTGAACCCTCGAAATAAATGGAGCGACGCCTGCGAGCTAGTTCAGACGAGCTGCACTGATTCGTACACACACGTCATATGTCACTCCCCGTATATCATCTACAAACACGCCCTCCAAATTTGGCGGTGTATTCAAGCTGCAAAATCTTCCCAGCTCCCCCTTTGTATTGTCTACGCCGCTGCTGTCCTGCATGACTACTGCCGCTCGCTATTTCAGCCCCACCTCCACCCTAGCATCCACCTGCAGGCTCAGGATAGGGTATGAAATTTCTAATCATCACTTCTTAATATCTCATGTAAACATATCTGGGGTGAGTGGTGAGTCTAACGATGATCTGCTATTGAAATAAACATTCAAACGTTAGTTGTCTGACTGAAATCTAATCTTTGAATAAACAACGACCTACTAACATTCATTACCAAAACATCTTATTCCTCTCTTTATACCATCATCCTCACTGCGATGCCCGGACATTAGCAATATCATTTACCAACATACATCACTAGACAACACATAGATCCAATATGTGCAGTGAAACCACAGCATAAATTACGGAATTATTTTCAGTACCTCTACATTCAACCTTAACATCTTCCCTCATTCGCTCTGGTTTGCTCCCTCCTCTGCCTCCTCACAAGAGCTACCATTCATAATTTATTGCTGCTGTTACCAATCCTTGTCTTCCTCACAAGTTCCCTCCTCTGAATTTGAACCATCAGGTGGCAATACAGTTATGATGAAAAAATAAATAGTGAGCAAGGTTTCACACCTTTAAATGATTGATAATCTGTAGAGAATAGGCCTCAAAGCACCACTATATCTGTGACTGATTATTGCTGTTTTTACACTCTTATCTGGGCAACGTCTCCTCCAGGATACAGACATTCAATGACTGATTATTAAACTGTAAAAATGCAGTTCATTATTTTTCAAAAAGAACATAATATGTATCCTTAAAAGACAATTTTCTAAAACAAAATCCCCCTAAAGTACAGTAAACATGAAAAAGCAACAACATGTACCTCAACCCCAGTGTCTTTGACAATGTAGGCTGTCATTTTGGATTTTTGATACAAATCATCAGTATATTTTCGACATACGACCTGAGTAGATGACCCATCCCCACCTTCAGTGTTTCTCAAAATATAAAGTGTATCCACTTAATGCTCCTCCCCCCACAGCCGGTCAAATGACATTGAAGGGTTAATATATGCATCAGTTTGACACACAAAAATGTTAATTTAACCAACAATAATTCCCATACTGGTTCATAATAATGCAAACATTGCACTGTTGAAGAACGCAGTTTGCATTTGACTGTGCAATGCTACCTTATAGCTGTGCATGCTCATTTAATATTGCTTTTTGCCCAGTGTATTTACTCCTCCAATCACAGGCCTCATTAGATAGCTCATGTAGCATGACCGCTGTCCCCACTTCATTCGCCGTGTAAACACAGAATAAAGGTCTCGTCGATGTAACTTTAAAGCGGTAATAAGTGGCGAAAAATGTTTTCATGGTTTTTATTTGAGTGTAAAATGAATCCTTCCACTTAAAGAAATGGACACCTACTCTCATAAAAAAAAGCAATTGATATTATCATTACATAAGTCAAAAAGCGGGGATAAAATAGTGTTTTCTCAGTGAAAACTTACTTTTACATAGTTTTGATGTTGGTAATGTCTTAGGTATATGTTTTGATCACATTTGAACATGCATCCATTTTAAATAGTTATCTTGTAAGCATATTTCTATGATACTTTATATACACTACATCTTCACTGTAATGATCCACTCTGTCCACAGTCATAATGGAAATATTTACAGCTATTTCATATGTCCATAATAAAAGTAACACATACACGTAACGGCATTGAATTCAGTGTCACTCTTGTATTTGAAATCTCCTCGTACCGCACAGAAATGCCTGAGAATTTCTATTCAGCATGTATCTTGTTATTCTCCATAATAAACTGATATACAATGGTGCTCGCCTCAAAGTCGTTATAAATGGTTGCAGTTTGTCTGTGGCAGAGCACGCCTGTAGCACTGCGTCTGTGTACAGCCAGAGTAAAGACAGCCTTTACATGCGCCTGGTCTTATTGCTGATGTACTGTATAACACCCTTAGGAATAACCAGTGGTGCAGCGCCTGATTGAGCTGCCCGACTGCAGACGTTTCATGACAGGGAAAACAGCACTGGATGAAGCTCTTTGATGAGGCAAGAAAAACCCATGGTGGAGACTAAGCAGCATCCCCACCCCCCATCTCCCTGGGAGTATGCCCACCCTATTTAGGGTGAAACTATACGGAGTTACCTGAAGCCTAGGGCTTGAAGGGGATGCTGGAAGTACCCCCACCCCCCACCCACCCATATTCCCCACCCCTCTGGCTGTGTCTCAGTTGGTTATACAATAATCTGGGTGACAACATGGAGCCTTGTGACCCATTTGTTCAGATAGTGATAGCAGTATCAGTCTTTGGGCATTTTCCATGAGAGATACAGAAATAGTGGAAAAACAGGCTAAAAGGCTTAGTCTCTAATAATGTTGGCACGTGCATGTCTCTCTCTCTCTCACACACTCACACACACACACACACACACACACACACACACACACACACACACACACACACACACACACACACACACACACACTAATACTGCTGATGTCTTGGTTTTCCTCAGATCCAGTGTGCTGAGAAGATATGGAAGGACTTCACAGAGCTGCAGTAAATAGCAGTGCGAGGCGAATGTGGTCCACCAACACATCAAATAAATTATTAAAATGTGGAAATAAAGAGGTGGAAATAAAGAGAGAGCCGGAGCTCTTGGGTGTCAATTCGGAATTAAGTCACATACATAAAAACACCATCTGAATAGGATTTGACATATTTAAAAATGTTTGAGAGGCAATATTGTTTCACATCAAATTAAAAGGCATCGCTCAATCACCAGAAGATCATAATGTAATTATTGTCATTAAATCCATGCAGATATGATGCCCAGGCAACATTAAATATGAGCTTTGCAGACAGATCCAAGTTAATGTTTGATGCAACTTTAATAAGACATTGTTCTCTGTGTTTTATTGCCATTAGCTTGTACAGTGGCTTTTAGCAGAGACTATTTTAGATGTAATAATTTAAGATTTAATAAGATTCAGTCTCACTTTGAATCAGATATCATAAATGCCTTACACAGTATTTGTGACCTCTTAGTCATCACAACAAAATATTTAAACTAAACAGTACACCGTTTTTAGGTATAAGTACAAATGGTGTTTCTGCAAAAATCCTCCACAGCAAATCCACCGGCACTTGTATGTGTGTGTAAGTGTGTGTGTGTGTATGTGTGTGGGTGTGCAGAATTCCAGTATCAAATTTTTAATATGCATTGGTCAGCAGTGAGCTGTAAGTCAAAGATCACGTGACAATTTCAGCATAAAAATCAAGACGGTGCGTGCTTCCCTTATTCAATGCCCTGTGTGTTCATCTCGGATGAAAAGCCACACACACATTTTCATCTCAGCATTTTGTTTTGTCTGTCCAGTTCTCACGGAATCTAACGATTTTCACTTGCACTGCGGGATCTACAGTGGTTTTTACAACACAGTAAATACTCAAAACAAAAACATGGATTTCTCATTTTGTGATTCTCCAACACAGTATTCCTTTGGCGAGTCATGGGAGCAAGTTATGGTGAGTTATAAGTAACAGTAGCCCTGACATTGATGTGTTCACTTGACAGCTGCTTTAGATTAAATTTAAGGAAGTGTATTTTGTTTTATTCCTTACTGGGAGTTACATGAGAAGATCGGTATCAAGTTTACCTCTGGGTGCTTAGTAGAAAAGTAGCTTCAGGATGTGTTTTGCATAGCCATAATCAAATATTGGAAGCAGTTGAAAAAGGCTAGCATATAAGTAGCTCCATGAAACATGCAACTATAAAAGTTGTGTACAACTTTGTGTCTTATCAGGCAGTTATTGTATCTGCACAACGTGATCTTATCCCTACTTGTTATATTTTGCTGCAGGGGTTTGGTCTAAGCAGTTAGGTTTAGGAAACAAACCCACTTTGTTAGGGTTACGAAAAAAGACTGCGATTGATGTTAGTCATGTCAGTTGACTCACACAGATGACCCACATGACTAATCAGTGACTAACCGGCGTGCAGCAGTGGGACACTAAGACCTTGGCAAAATTTAGCCAGTCAAGGTGAAAAGATGACCCTAAGGGTGGCTTGAAATAATTTATTTTAAACAAATAAAGTCACAGCATTGACAAATGCAGAGATTGGATAGTCACTAAAAAGGTTAAAATATAACAATTAAAATGGGCGACTTAAAATGGCTGAGAGAAATACCAATGTGCCCAAGTAAAATCCACAAAATCAGCTGGAACACGCGATAAAAGGCCGTCTTTTAAGGAGTCCCAGAATGTCTGTCGGGCATGTAGAAATAGTTCAGGAAGGGGAAACCTTTACTTACTCTTTTCGAGGGGGGGAGGTCTGCCTGGTGCTCCTTTCGGCCTCCTGGAGTCTCTCCTCCATGTGTCTCTGCTGCCCTTCCTCCTTTGGACTGCTGCTGTTGCTGTGGAGGAGAAGAACGGGTCCTCAGTTGCAGAGGCAACTCTACAGAGGATCTGCACAGGTTAAGATGGAGCTGCCAATGGCCGAGACGAGGAACCAGTCGAGCGCGTGGACGCAGAACGACACTAACAGTCCAGGAGTAGTGGCAGAGGAAAGGTATGAGCGTCTTTTTATTTTAAACAATGTTTGCCTGTGGTTGGAAGAAGATTAATATATATTGTGTTCAATTCACAGGCGAAGCACTGACTGCTGTTGACTTTCCATTATATTTTACATTATTCATTGTAAATTATTTTTCACTATTTTAGTACATGGAACTAATTAATGTATGGATTTATCTTTTAGTGCTGCAGTTGGTGTTGGTCTCCGGTCACAGGAGCAGCTGATGCAGTGGGAGTTCACTTGTTGAGTTGTGGTGATATAATTTAAGGTGCGACGTGACACTGGTAATAGTGTGGGTGTTCTTCTGTTGGAAAAAGGTGTTTACTTTGTGTGTGGTTTTGGTTATCCACATAGGCTATAGTATACTCCCAGGCAGCAAGAAGCTCTAACTTTTAATTACGTTTATAATATTGCTGTAAGAAACCCTGAAGTTAATAAAAGCCTGTTATGGCATTTTAACCCACACTGACTATTGGCTTGGTTATTGAAGTTCACGTATAGATATATGAAGGTTAAGTTTGGTGTTTCAGGTAATTAACCAGTGAATAACTACTCATGTGACTAACCACTGACAAATCAGTGATTTAAGATTCAATATTTAATTTATTGTTATTTTGTTGTACACTTGCATACATAAAAAAAAGGAAATGCTGTTCCTTAAAAACACAATCACGCAACAAGAAAGGATAAAAATCTAGCTAAAATTCCCCTCCCCCCAAAAAACCACTAAAACCATACACCAAAACAAATACAGAATAAAAACACAGTTGGCAGCACAATGTATTAAACAGCATTTAGAAAGTGCATGATTCAGTGTGATGTTGACAACTGCTGTATGTCAACGAGTGACCAGCGCTGATGGGGGGGTTAAAGGATCAGTGGGGGGATGGGAATGCCTGTTGGGGGGAGACTGTGTGTTGATGATCCTGACTGCATGTGGGTGAAAGCTATTTAGCATTCTGCTGGATTTGGCCCAGATGCTCCTGTACCTCTTCCCAGACGGCAGGAGGGAAAACAGACTGTGGGAAGGGTGGTGGGGATCCTTGATGATGCTGGAGGCTCTGCAGTGTTGATGGTAAATCTCTAGCAGGAAGGGGAGAGGGGCACCAGTGATCTTGCTAGCTGTCATTACTATCCTGTTTAGCTGGTGTTGTTTGGTTGCTTTGCAGTTCACAAACCAGGTGGTGAGGCAGTAGATGAGAATACTTTCAGTGGTGCCCCGGCAAAAGGTGGTGCGGCTGGGGTTGGGAAGTCTTGCCCTTTTAAGTCTCCAGTGGGGATGGAGCTGCTGTTTGACCTTTTAAACAATGGCAGAGGTCATGACGGTTGAGGTCAGGTCATCTGCTAGATGCGCTCCCAAGAACTTGGTGCTACTGACCCTATCCACAGCAGTACAATGGTTCACATCAATGGTTAGCTGTGTTTAGCTGTGTTCCTTTTCAAATGTATGAGTGTATGTGTATGCAAACTGAAGGGTGTTCTGGGTTTGTAGTGAGGCGGGTCTTGAAGTACTACATGTCAGGTCGCTCAAAACAGATTATGACTATGGGAGTTAGGGCCACAAGGTGGATGTTGTTCATACAAGCTGGTTTGGACTTCTTGGGCATGGGGATAATGGTAGTGCTTTTACAGCAAATGGCCGATACTTGCTCGGCTAAGCAGGATGTTGAGGATGTATGCTAAAATAATGTTTCAGCCGGTCTGCACAGTCCTTCAGAACATGTCCAGGTATGTTTTCTGGTCCTGTGGCCTTGTATGGGTTAACAATGGTGAAGGCATTCTTTACCCCAGCTGTGGAAAGCTGGAGTACCTGTTGACTGTGTGGTGGTGGAGTTACAAAACATGCATTGAAGTTGCTGAGATTGTCTGGTAGGGATGGGTCTTCATGGCATGTCCGTGGAGTGGGCTTCTAGTGAGTTTCAACAAGTGCTGAGTGTCTTTATTGTTAGTGAAGTGGCCGTTGAGCTTCTTTCCATACAGCCTCTTCACCTCCCTAATACCCCTGGATAGATTTTTCCTTGGCGGTCAGCATGCTTCTTGATGGTTTTAATAACAGCTGCATTGTCTGTGCACTTGTTGATATAGCCTGTGCCAGCCTCTGTATATTTCTGCAAGTCAGTGATGTTTTCATGCACCACTGCCACTTTGAAGATGTCCCATTGTGTTTTTTCAAAGCAGTCCTGCAGTGGTGGAATTGCCTCCTGTGGCTATATTCTGACTTCTCTGAGTACAAGTTTCTCTCATGTCACCTGTGGTCTGTATGTAGGAGTTAGCGTAACAGTTAGGCAGTTGGAGTTTCCAATGTGGGGGAGGAGGGCTGCTTTATAGGAGTTTTTGATGTTTGTGAAAACCAAGTCTAATATTTTTCTGCCCCTTGTTGCAAAATTATTGTACTGTAGCTTTGGTAGAACTGCTGAGAAGCTCTCAAAAGTCTGATATAATCCATTTTACTGTCCACAAAATTAACATTTGCCAGCATGATTGTTGGAGCTGATGGTTTGTTCAGGTTATCAGTTAGCCTAGATTGCTTTCCTTCCTGCTTTCTCTGCTTCTGTGCCCTGTCTCACCATTTTGATGTTTCCACTTCGGTGCAGCTCCAGGGAAGGCAGTGATTGCCATTGGGCCCACTAGGTGTAGCAGACCAGGCTTGCACCTCTGATTTAGCTCCCTCAACCAACAATTCCCACAACAAAAGTCTAATGACTAATGTGACTAAGAACTAAAGTGAAAAAATGACTCAAAATTGACTTTTTCTTTCACATAGGACACAAACACAGGTCTCCTCAGTCAAAGTCCTGTGGTTGTTGGATCATCCATCTTCCCTCCATCCCTAAGCAGACTTTCTCTGACTTTATACCATGTCCACTGCTCTGACCATCGAATAATGATGCGGATGGGTTTATATTGGAGTTGGCTGGAAGCCCACTGCGTCTCATACAAACGTTAAAGAGTGCATTGTGCATCCATATCTGACACCTGGGGCCACTTCCCAAGCAATGTTTTTTTTAAAACCCTGGGAGTGAGACCATACTGATCTGCAATAAATTTTTACTGCCTATCAGCAGCTGGGCCTGATGACATCATGCAGAATCTCAACACCTGCCTTCACATAAAGTTTTTGGGTTGGTGATTGCTTGGTGTGTTGCTGGCTAACAATATGAAACATGTACATAAGGCAATGTCTGAGCTGTTATGTGTTATTCACAGGGTATTTGGTATTGTGGGGTCCCTTTGTCTGTGTGAAATTATTATGACATTGGTGTTGTGTCAGATGAGCTACTTTGCAGTGACTCATCTAGTGAGGCTGTTTTCAGTTGACCTCTGCAAGTTCTGTTAACAGTCATGTGTATAAGACTCTGTGTATATTCATGATTGCCATGTAGGGCAGCTGTCTAAAGCTACATGTGCAGGAGATTGGGCAGTGTCTCTGTGTGTTAGAGCATAGTCGAATTAGCCATCTGGAGCACCAAGAGTTTTCCCGGTGGGCTGCTTGACAAATGGGCCGATGCAATGCGAAATATACATATAAAAATAACCAAGTGCTATGTGGTTGACTGGCCCAGGCCAGTGGGCTGACTGGCCCAAACGAGTGGGCTGCCAGCCCACTGCAGTTGGGTATCACATCTGTCAGCCTCTCTCTCCCAGCCAGTTACTTTAAGTCCAGTCCTTTTGGATCCCGCCCCTTTTCATCTCTCTTAAGAGGTGACATTTGAAGAAATCTTGCATTGGAGATGGCCAAACAAAAAGGACAAAAAAAAAAAGGGAAGGTGGTGCTGAATAGCTGAGAGATAAGAGACTGAAGTCCCTTGTGTCTGATGCAGCCAAATGTTTTAAAATAACTAATTATTCATTTGGCGCTGTTGCCAGTAAATCCCCACAGCCTAGTGAGTCTAAAGGCAGCAGAGAGAAGCAAGGCAGAGAGCACGGCCCAGTGAGCCCAGCCATACCAGTACAACTGTTAGTCAAGGTTCTGCAGCTGAAACAGACAGACAGAAGACAATAAGGATATGATAAGTAATGTTTGGGTTTGGCTCACTGGTTATATAAGGTGCCTTTTTTTGAAAAAAAAAAAAAATGCGGAACTTCATAAAGTCAATGTGTTCGTCAGTGTCACTTCTTGTAAACCAACCCATCACAGCCTGGATGGGATGAGATATTAAAAAAAAGGTTGATGCGGTGCAGCAAGCTTTGGAAATGTTGAATTCATTGTTATGCAGTAATGATAAATTACTGACAAGTTTGAGACTTACCATCAATGTAGACTATTTGAGGATTTAAAGAAGAAACAAAATATACACAATTTTCATTTCATTCATTTTCCATAACCACTTATCCTGTTAGGGGTCGTGGGGGGGCTGGAGCCTATCTCAGCTGACATTGGGTGAGAGGCGGGGTACACCCTGGACAGGTCGCCAGACTATCACAGGTTGACACATAGAGACAGACAACCATTTACACTCACATTCACACCTATGGACAATTTAGAGTCACCAATTAACCTGCATGTTTTTGGACAGCGGGAGGAAACTGGAGTACGTGCAAGCTCCGCTCAGAAGGACTCCACCACCCCAGGGTTTGAACCCCCTACCCTGGGTGAAAATTTCATGCCCATGCTAAAAGTTGTATTATTAATATAGCAATAATTTAATAAAATCAAACTATTACATTAACTTTTATATTACATTATTTATTTAATATTATAATATTACACTAATACACTAATTTATACTAACTACTCATCCAGACTGAGGATAGTGCATCTGCAGCGGACAGATTTTGAGCAAGAGCCAGGATGCCAGCGCCATTGTGCCAATATGTGCTCCCTTTAGAAAGCTTACTCCTAAGAGCAACACACTCCCTTTGTTCCATTTTACAACATTATTGTTTTAAATATTGTTCAGTAAGTGGTGGCATGGTCTGTGTCAAAAAGTCCAGATCCTTTTTTAATTCCCAGTCCCTCCCTGTGTTTGAGTATCATCTTAGCTTATCTGGTCTTATCTTATTTAAAAAATCATATGCTGTTGTCACAACACTACAGTATGCAGAATTGTTTTTAGCAAATTAAAAACACAACAGAGTGTCATTCATTGGTAGATGTGTTACCCATCTGTGATATCACCTGCAAACATGGTGTTAACTACAGTAGCTGTGCATGACAATACACATTTACACCTTTCAACCTAGGGGCTCATCTAAAATGACAAGCTGTGTCTTAATTATTTTCTGCTCTTGAATACAGACAAAATATAGATGTCGATAATTGACACAGGCAACTTAGGAAACTACTTAACTATTTATTTACTATAAAGTATCCCAACACCCTACTTTGACAAAACTTGTCGGCAACTTTTTCTCCCATGGAAATCTCACATCAGAATTTCATCACTTAGGTTCACCATCTTCTTACGCTGGCAGGTTTGTGACCTTCTGACTTGCATTCGCAGTACTCATAGAGCCAATATAGCAGAGGTGGGGGCACTAACACTGATGAAAGACTCAACTTAACTTTGACTTGGTATTAATGAGTTTAAAATTGACTTTGACTTGAGATGGATAACTTGAAAGGGCTTGACTTTTTTTAATTTAATGTTTATATTTTTCTAGATATTGAGAAGTTTCATTTTGTTTTTAATATATGATGACATACATGATTATTAGGCATCACCAGATGCTGGGTTTCTTCCCTGGTGATGCTCTGCCAGCCCTTACTGCAGCCGTATGCACTTCCTGCTTGTGTTTTGGGTGTTTTGCCCTCAGTTTTGGCTTCAGCAAGAGAAACGCATGCTCAATTGGATTCAGGTCAGATGATATGACTTGGCCATTGCAGAACATTCCACTTCTTTGTCTTAAAAATGTCTTTGGTTGCTTTTGCAGTATGCTTCAGGTCATTGTCCATCTGCACTGTGAAGCATCGTCCAATGAGTTTTGAAGCATTTAGTTGAATCTGAGCAGATAATGGTGCCCCAAACACTTCAGCTTTCATCCTGCTGCTTTTGTCAGCAGTCACATCATCAATAAATACAAGAGAACCAGTTCCACTGGCAGCCATACATGGCCATGACATAACAGTACCTCCACCATGCTTCACTGATGAGGTGGTGTGCTTTGGATCATGAGCAGTTCCTTCCCTTCTTCCTTATCTTGTCTTCCCATCATTCTGGTAGTTGATCTTTGTTTTATCTATCCATAATATGCTGTTCCACAACTGTACAGGCTTTTTAGATGGTTTTTGACAAACTCTAATCTGGCCTTCCATTTTTAAGGCTAACCAATGGTTTGCATCTTGTGATAAACCCTCTGTATTTATTCTAGTGAAGTCTTGTCTTGCTTACAAGAGCAGCAGGATGAAAGCTGAAGTGTTTGGGGCACCATTATCTGCTCAGATTCAACTAAATGCTTCAAAACTCACTGGACGATGCTTCACAGTGCAGATGGACATTAACCTGAAGCATACTGCAAAAGCAACCAAAGACATTTTTAAGGCAAAGAAGTGGAATGTTCTGCAATGGCCAAGTCATATCATCTGACCTGAATCCAATTGAGCATGCGTTTCTCTTGCTGAAGCCAAAACTGAGGGCAAAACACCCAAAACACAAGCAGGAAGTGCAGACGGCTACAGTAAAGGGCTGGCAGAGCATCACCAGGGAAGAAACCCAGCTTCTGATGATGCCTATGTGTCCAACACTTCAGGCAGTCATTGACTGTAAAGGATTTGCAACCAAGTATTAAAACTGACTGTTTAACTGATGATTATGTTAGTTTGTCCAAATACTTATGAGCCCTTAAAGTTGGGGGACTGTGTGAAGAAATGGTTGTAATTCCTACACGGTTCATACTACATTTTTGAAAAAAGCCTTAAATGAAAGCTGAGAGTCTGCACTTTAAGCAGGTATTCATTGTTTCATTTAAAACCCATTGTGGTGGTGTACAGAGCCAAAATGATGACAACTGTATCATTGTCCAAATAATTATGGACCTGACTGTAGATGGTGGCATGGGGAGAAAAGACTCAAATTTCTGCTTTCAGTACCTAAGTAAATGAGTTTAGTAACAGTCCACCACTGGGTGCAGTTGACCAATGACTTGACTCGACTTGCTTGACATATAGCAAGGACTCGACTTGACTTGCTTTCACCACAGTGACTTGGGACTTGCTTATGACTTGCACACGTGTGACTTAAAGCTATAGTTGGTAATCCTGTTCAGAAACACTTCTTGTTATACTGGGTGAAATGGTCCTTCCACCCTGAGAGTAGTCAATACATAATGTGTTCAGAAAAAGGAATGAAAAAAATCTGACCTCTGTGGCAGCTGCAGGCCTGTAAAAACTCTGACCAATCCCTGCCATCCAGTGCAAATGGAAAGAACCAATCAGATGCCTTCATGTCTCGTCCTGCCTGAGCCCCCCTCTGTCCCTCCCTCCCTCCTCCCTGCGCGCACTCATCATGTGTCACCATTGCCAGAAATATTCAGCACACTCCTCAGCAGAAATACTGAGTTAGCAGGGGTTTGCTGAACAATGGCAGAGAAAATGCAGCCAAAAGTACCACTTCAGCGTTACTTGTAACGGCTGGCCCCGCTAAACAGGCTGAGAAAAGAAAGTCGGAGGCAGAAAAGGCTGCGACGAAAAAGGCTTTGGATAAAGTGAGAGGACAAACCAAACGTCAACATCAGTGCAGCTTTTGAATGGTGGAGACAACTTAGGGAGCTGAAGGGCCTGAAAAGTGATGCAGAGTTTGCTGTCTTTCTGTTCAGGTAATTATTTGTTTGCTTCGAGGGGATTTGTTATTTTACTCGGCTCTCCTCTGCCCTGCTGACTTCTACTGCAGGATGCGTGTTCAAGCTTGTGGAGCCATGGCTTTGGACGGAGCACTGACGGGAGGGGGCGGAGGGGGTGGAGATTAGAGGAGGTGCCGCTTTCAAATCTTGCTAGCTCTCCAACATTACCAACTATGGCTTTAAGGCTAGTTCACATTACAAGATTTTCACCCCGATTTTGCGTTGTGGAGACTATCGTAATCTTTTGAGTGTTCATACCTGGCGACGAGTGTTTCTGTCAGCAGGAGTCTCGCCAACTGCGTTTCGACCTGTGTGTGCACACCACAAGATTTCTCCACCAAGCCCTCGCTGACAGAGCCCCAGATAATGGGGTCACCAAACTACGTTTTTTAACGTGGAGACGACACATCGTAAAGGCATGGATATTCTTTCCAGTGTTGAATCAGATCTGCCTCCAGGGCCTGGGTCCAACCACAACGCGCTCCCCGTGATCCTGTGGTTGCCACCATTTTTGTTGTTGCTTGCCGGCTTGTCAGTGTTGCCAGATCTTGGGAGAGAAACAAGCAACCAGGGCTATGGAAACAAGCCCAAAAGAAGCGACTATCATGCGTTTAAATAACTTATTAGATGGATATATATAGAGAAAGGCGACGTTTAGAGAGCAAGCCCAAATAAGCAACTCTCAAGATCCAAGATTTACTCCCACCTCTGCAATATAGAGCTGATTTCTGTAATGTAAATTAAAAATCCTCAGCTTGTCCAAAGTTCTGCACCCAACTAGAGTAAATGCAAAAACATATGACCACAAAACTTCTATTTCAGTTTCGCACAACATTTATTCCTGGTTCGCCCTTCTTTCTCCCTCTAAGACTAAATGTCATACATTTCATAATTATGGCATCTTCAATTTTGTTTTGGACATTTTGGTTGTTTTAGCTGGACTAAAAGGAGAATAACTGATTGACTACCTCCTTTGTTGAAATGCATATGTAAGAATACCCCATGACCTAATGGGCCACACTTGAGACGACCCCTGTCTTGGCAGCTTAGCAACTCTTAAGACACATTTCAAGACTATTTCAAGAGAGAGCCAAGCTCAGATTTTAGCAGCTGTTGGTACAGATTTTGTTTACACTCCCTCTCAGATAGTTTCCACCCACTGCCTGATTTGGTAACAAGTAATAAAGTTCACCCACACATACTGTAATACAAATTGCCCTACAAAGATAAAGAAATGTACCAGTTGGAGTTCAGTCCAGGACAGATGTGTGTTTATGTAACGTGTAAATATCAGGTTGTAGACAAAATTACGCTCAGACAGAAGCAACGTGCCCAGATGTTTTGGCTGTGGTTATGTCGTAGTGAGCGTACACGCTTTATCGGATCTGTGTAAACCAAAGCATGAGTAAGTTGTTATGAGGTTATGCTACAACCAGGCTATTTGAACAGAATCAGCTGACAGCCAACTGCTGGTCTGACTGCTCACATTCATACCTGTCCTCGCTGCCAACAGTCCTCCAGATCTACAGTGTATGTGCCAGCCAACCCATGCAGACACCAAGTGAACATGTAGACTTCACACAGAGACACTGGTTTCAACAAGCTGGGGATGTTTGTTGTTGTTGTTCTCTGGTTTTATCTTGAATCTCCAGTACAACCATTACAGCCGCGATACCTTTAACTGAGATAATTAAGGGCAGTTTACCCTTGAGGCGTGAATAAAGTATATCAATAAAGTATAGTGGGCCAATTAGTTTGCACTCAGCCAACCTTTTCACAATCAGAACATTATTGGCACCCAACCAAAGCCCTCAACACCAGTCAAGGAGCCTGTTTAAATGGATTATGTGAAAACAAGATGTGTTTCTTTTTGTTTGTTTGTTTGTTTTGTTTCATCATAACTGAGCCAGACTAAATAAGTCAGTTATTCATAGGAAACGCTTTTTCCCCCCTGATGCATTTAACAATAAAGCATTTTTAGACACTTAAGACATCAGCTCATAAACATTTGCATATCAGATGAATACTTAAAAGCAGCTTTCAACTTTTTTGTGTCTCAAATATAAAGGAAGCCAAAGCTGACAGGAATAGTGCACTGATTCTAATATTAACATAATCCTGTTCATGTGTGCGTGTGCGTGTGTGTGTGTGTGCGTGTGTGTGTGTGTGTGTGTGTGTGTGAGCCAATATACATCAACGTCAAATCACTGAAATAAGTCTTTATTTATGGCCATACAGATCATGTTTGTTTCAATCTGTGTAGAATACCAATTGGATTATTTTAGTGTCACTTAAGTAATCACGGAGAAAATGCAAAATTGATTTTCACATCCTGCTCTATGATTGTGCAAACCTTGTGGCACATACGGAAAGCATCTCACGATTGTTTTTAATTAAGGAATCATTTAGGAGAAAATATATTTGCTGTTTGCAGCAATATCCTGCTTCACATTCACACAGACACAGAGCAGACCCACACAGCTACACTGTTCTGCTGTCGACCACTGAGTTGCACACACTGGAGCAGGTGGGAGTGTAGGTGCACTGCCTTGACTCTATGCTCTAACATTTTCCCAGACTGTGCACATGAATTAATGACCTTCAGTTCACAGGTTCTGCCACCCCTTGCATCCCCACTTTTGAAGTTCAGGATTGCTTCTTTTGCACAGTGGATTAAACAATTATTTCAGTCGTTTCAGACCAAATTAACTGACATATTGAAAGTGACATATTTACTTTCTCTTTCATGTATCATGTACTAGCTACAAATTACCAACTGAGTAACGTTGCCAGTGTCTAAGGATGCTGGCCATCCTTGACTCATCTTCTGCTGTGTCACTCTCAAGCTGGGGGTGGGGATAGCTGAACCTGGCATCCTCAACCTTACAGTGATGGCTCAAATTTCAGCATTTGTTTCAGTTCATTTAGGGTAACATGTAAAGGCAGACCAAAACTAAACCGTACGACTTCAGGGATGAGGCTTATTCATGCTCCATCATGGTTTTCACAAAAGGAGTTTTTCCAGTGTTCCGCAGCATGTCAACTCTCTTTCATTTCCTTCCTTCTCATCCTCTCTTTCTGTTTTGGAATCTGCCCCTGACAAGCTCATATTAGACAAGACCTTCACGACAATCAGCAACAAATCAGTTGGACACTATGAACATAATGATTTAGGACAGGAACATCAGTTGTTTTGAAGTGTTTGATTTGTTCACAGAAGTGAAATATGCTAACATGTTATAATATTACAAGACTTGGAGCTGGTACATGGCTTTTATACCCAATTACAGTATTCCAGCTGTTCTCACTCCCAGGTTGTCAAATATCACAGATTTGAAACGTACCTAGGTGTGTGATATCAACGCCGAAAGCACCCTTTAGCATCTTTATGAGACACACCAGACTTTAAAATAATTTCAGTGCAAACCCATCTCCGATACTTGACGCTAAGAGCAAATGACGTGTTATAAAGAGTGAGAACATCTGCATAAGGTGTGAGGGAGGGGAGGTGGATGGGTAAAATAATCACATTTGGTTTCCCATGTGAAACCAAAAGGCTTAATGTAATGTTTTAATGTAATGTTTCATAACTTACGTACCTTTGGCCCATGTGAAACCAAAAGTTAACGTGGTTTTTACAAAAAGTTGAGTCATTTACATAGTGATGTATTTATGTTATCTTGCCTTGCGTAACAAACATACTTATTTTAACCGAAAACATGATCTTATTTCTTAACCTGACCAAGTTTTTTGTTGTCCTATCTGCGACTGATTCACAACCAGTGTTGGATATATTATGTTATATTACTTCTTAGCAGTATGAAGTAATATAATGGGTTACCAAGAGGATTTCGGGTAATATTAATACATTTACAGTGTCACATAACGTGTTACCACCCGAAATAAACACTTTATTTTTTTCAAGAGAGAGAGAGGGGCTGTACATCACATAGAGACACTATAAGGTGCCTTGTGTGTTGTTATCAGATGCCGAGGGGTGTGACAAAGCATCTGTATTTGACTTCCTGGGAATTAGAACAAGATGGTATTTCCACAACAGGTTTGAATGTTATCACTTGATTAAATGGGCATTATCAGTACCATAGGTATGGGTTGTAAGGGTTCTACTATACTCCAACTAGTAGGATCAGAACATCATTATCAGCATCTATTAGCAGCTGTATGTATTGCTATGCCGCAAAAATAGGGAGGTGGTTGATATAGGAGTGAAAACACACACAGGACTTTCACACATGAGACTGGGGTTTGTGTCCTGTGTGAAACCAAAAGTCAATATTGAGTTATTATAACTATGTGTTGGTGTTTTGTGAAGTAAGTCGCATGATGAAACATACCTGTTTAAAGCAAAACCATGATTTATAAACCTACCCATGTAGTATCGTTGCCTAAACCTTATGAAAGTGAAAAAAACTGCTCCCTATATAGTATGAATGGGCAGTAAATACTCTAGTAACAGCAATCTGAACCTACTAGTTGGTGTAGCAGGACCCTCCTAACCCATATCCATAATGCTGATGACTTCCAATAATTCCCATAACATTCTAGACAGATGCTATTCATTATTTTCATTACTTACTCTTTTGTCAACCAATCATCCAAATGGTAGAATAAAGAATGAATATAACATAAGAAAAAATAATCTAAAATGTATAATCACCCTGCTCACACAAAGATATTGATGGCCACACACTGACACTCACAAACATGTTCAATATGTGACAATGCCCCCTCTCAAAAAAGAACATGAGCTTATAACAGGCCCTGAATCACTGAAGTGAGGATGTCTGGCTCCGTGAATTACACTGGCCTTGTTGTTTCTGGATCGGCTGAAGCCTGTAGGGACTGACTTAGAGTAATGCCTTGCCCCATATCTCCCTCAGCACTCAGCCAAATGCAGCTACGCAACAGCAGCCCCACTTAATGTGATCTTCCTTGGCTTTCTGAGGTGGAAGTGGCAGAGAGACAAAGGGCAAAGAAAGAGTCAGTTGACTCATTGATGCACGCGCACACACACACACACACACACACACACACACACATACAAACACATTCAGCAATGCGCAACCACACTCCAAAAATAGTTGGTGGGTTTATGTGTGTGTGGGTGCATTTAAGTGTGCATGCAGCTCACATGTAAGTCTCTGCAGGCTCGAGAATCTTGTATCTCAAGATTTCTCCCCCTCTTCAGTTCCTAAATAAAGCCTGTTCAGTGAAGTGGAGGAAGAACACAAGAGAATCAATCATACAATTATCCAGATTTCCTCTGTCACTTCAAACGGAGAAGAACTCAGAGTCTGACCATTGTATTGGTGTGGGGGCGGGTGAGCGTGACTGTTTTTTATCAGCAGAAACTTTGTTTTAATAGAGAGTATAGTGCTGTCAATCCTCTTGGCTGGCAGTCGTGTTCAGTGGCAAAAGCGTGAGGCTGAAGGGAAAAAATGGGAGGCAGCGTGAGGCAGAAAGAGATCTCTGGAAGAGCGGAGTGGAGAAAATTAAAAAAGTTGTTTTCAAACATAAAACTCATGAAAGTCTTGCAAGGCATCTCACACTGTGTTTTGCTTCGTGGTTGAGTGCACTTTTTGTGTGTGTATTTTAACAGGATCAAATCAGAAGTGTGTCAACAATACAGAACCATTCCCTGGTCCTTAAACAAGCACATACAGTAATCTGTAATAAGCAGCGAACAGTTTGGTGCTTAACTGTCTTGTTCGATACTGGAGCAGCAAAACCTGTGCTTCACCAGCAAGAGTCAACTCAGGCAATGCTTTCATCAGGCACACCCAGTCCTGTAGCCTGTGACCTATTTACCTAAAAGAAAACAACAACGACAGGAAACAGGAAATTCAGTTTAGTCATGCAGTCATTCCTTCCACTCCTTCCATGTGCATACAGTTGCATTTACTGTATATACTATAGTTTAAGAGTGAGAAAAGTTTCTTTGGTATGAAGCTTCTTAAAACGGTGCCCTTGGGTGAGAGACATGTTGTGCTTACTGATCACGTCTTTAATGAAAGAGGAGAGTCCAAAAAACCTGAGCCTACCCATCTCTGCTCTCTCAGACGACGCTCAGGTTCTACATCATTAACCAGCCAGCCTTCTGGTATTGATCACCTCATGATCCTGAAATATTCACAACATTCTCACAATAACAAAAATACATATGGGAGTTGTTTTCTCTATACCTATGCCGCTGCAAAGGCTTTATGGAGTCTAGTGGGCTCTCAAAAGTGTCCAGAGGCCGAGACCAAGTGATTCGCATTCATCAGATAGTCGAGTGGTGCAGATTTTAGCACAGCACTGCCTCAGACTTAAGCTCTCAACTGTGTTGGTGTTAACTCTGTGTTAACAGATGGAGTGTATCAAGTTTTCCTCTAAAGCCTTCTAATTGGAATGCTGAAACAATTATAGCTTGGTTAGGCATAGAAAAGCACAAAATAATGACATATATTATGCTATTTCCAAATATGTAATGGAGATTTTATGAATTTGCATAGTATGAATGGATAACCATCAAAGATCATCCAATAACGCGTACATAAATATTCAAGATATAATCCTTATCTGGTGAACATTTAGCAGCTAAAGAGCCAGATATTTCCCTCAGGAGCTGGTGGAGACTAAAAAATAAAAATTAAAAAGAGATTAAATACTGGATTGACCAGGTGGCCACAACTCTAAAAGAATGTTAATGTGCTCCATAACGGCTTAATGTGTAAATATGCAACTATTTGCTAACAAGCCCACCAAGATGACAATTTGCTCAGGTTTTCTTTAAAGCTTGTTTCTGCTGCCCCCAAGAGGCCAAAAAATCAGTTATTGCACATGTCAGATTTTTATTCTGTTAAAATTGTATTAATTCTTATTTTGCCTTTATTGGATAGTGAAAGTGAAGAAGCTGGAAGGTGGGATGGGTTTGGAGAGAATGGTATGACACGCAACTAAGGTGCCCAGCTGGACTTGAACTAGGCTGCCAGATTCTTAAAGAAAGACACAATTTGCCTTTGCACACACACACAAGAGAATCACATGCAGGCATGTCCTAGTTTTAGTCAGTCATCTCAATATCAACGCTTGGTTAGTGGCCCTACACGTCAAAATATGACACACTAGGTCCCCCTCATGCATCAGTTTTGGATGGAGGATGGAGTGCCAATATAAGCTCCTTAAGCCCGGTATGCACTGTGCCATTTTTGTTGTCCTAGACAAAAGATGACCACCATGAAAGAAACGTGGCGATATCTTTGATTGCAGCTCTAAAACAGTGGTCATATGTCACACAGTGAGAGAGGTTCAAGGATGGCTGTTGTTGCAGTCTTGCAATCAAAGACAGCCTGGGATAGAATTCTGACGGTGTCAGAAATTTGGGATTACTGTGTTACTGCTAACCAACCAATAGAAATGCAGCATGAAATGACGCACTGATGCTAAACCCAAACAAACAAATGGATAGCAGCTTGTCATGGAGGCAAAACTTGCTCAAAGAAATGTGTAAGATTCCAGCAAAGAGGAAAAACTTGTTTGGTTGTGGCAGCAGAAGCCTTGCCTGTATGATGTGTCTTCCAGCTCTTAGAATGGATGAAGCATGGAGGGAAATAGCAGCGAAATTGCAGCTGCCAGGTGAGCAACCTAGCAGCTAGCAAACTGATACACAGACACACTGTAGTGTATAGTGCCCACAAAACTGTTGGTTATTTAATAGTGTGAGTCCCTGCACACAGTATGGGAAGCTAATGCATCATACATAGCGATTCAGTAGGCACTGTCATCGTACAATCTGCATACATCAAACTTAATACTGACCAAAGTTTATTAGATCCATGTCAGACAGTGTAGCTTGCACTAAGCTTACAAGAGTGCTAAAATCTCACAAATATCACATACTAGCACATTACATTGTTGTTAAAATAACTCAATGGACTTCTGGTTTCTTACAGGACACAAACAGCGGGCTCCCAAGTGAAAGTCATGTGTTTGTTTGACCCATCCACCACCACTCCTACCCACATTATGTGGCCTTTCTTGCTCTTCATTCTGTGGCAGTTGCCTTGTGTCAGAAAATGCTGAATGCCATCTGATGCCAAGAGAACAAGCGTATAAGTATTTGACAAATTGGGAGTGAGATTGATTTGGAATATAATATTCATAACCATGTTGTCATTAGTGTGTAATCACCTGAAACTAAAAATTGTTGTGTTTTTGTTAGTTGAGCCCTTATCTACAAATAAAGCAGGTTCTCTGCCACAGAGTTCACCATGTTGCACCACCATGTTACTACAGTATCCAGGACAGACAAACCAAACACTGGCTCTAGAGGGGGCCTTTTGCATTTTTATGGCCTGAGGGCTATCAGAGGTTTCTTACAAGCGGGGTGAGATGAGGGGTATTCAGTTGGTTGCAATTTGTTAATAGTAGATACCACAAAATCTTACACACTGCACCTTTAACTAGTTCTCAGCTTTATCAGAGTTTATTTAAGCTACTGCTACTACAAACCAAATACTTTCTGCTGGTGCTGCTTCACATTAAGCTGCAAACTGGAAAACCACGGGTTGTCTTTTCTTTGGAGACGGCCTAAGGAAACGCAGTGTATTTGTCAGGTTAGCTCTTTGCTGATGCATCTGCTAAACAAGACATGGGCATTCTTGGCAATTATTGCCAGTGGATCATGTATTATATTAAAGGGATTAACATAATAAGAGAAAACAGTGAGCTGTTAAATAAAGAGCTGCGGGCAAAAGGCTACTACTGCAGCCAGTTTTTTCCAACGGCCTGATGAAAAAAATGGCAATTATTGACTTTATCTTTTATTAAAACAGCACAAAGCAATGAATCCTCTCACCCCACGGCTTATTTGGCTGCGTTGTAAACAGATACACAAATTGCTCTTCTGTTGCATTTCCGACACCAGAACACAGGTGTCAATACACCTGTCATGTCCAACAGAACTCTGGGATCTGTAGCTGTAAAACACACTTGTGTTAAATCAACCAAGTCTGAAAACTAAAAGATTACGGCTTCATTGGGTTGGTATAACTGTGAAGAGACTAACATGACAGGGCCTCCAACAGTGTATTCATTTTGCTAAAATGAAATTCAAATTAAGCTTTTTGACATAGGAGGCAACATTTAGAGTATCAACCCTACTTTGCCTCCACCTTGTGCTCCCTCTCAGTGTCAGTGTTGCCTTATTTCTGTAAAGATCTGAGCTGATTAATATCTTCAGTCTCCTTTGCAGGCCTGCAAAGTCTCCTTTGCAGGCAATTCAGAACATTAACTGTATGTTTTGTTAAAGGCCTGTTTTGTGTTTGTGCAGGGAATGATTGATCACAGGCAGAGAGGGGACAGCGGAGTAGGGACAGCCTAGTGATATAAATCACATCTGATAGAGGGCACATAGATAATTGGTTGTCTGGCCCTATAGTCACGAGGAGCGCGCCACTATCTTCTAGAGGGAGATAAACTAGAGGGCAGCACACAATGATAACAACATGCTTGACTGTCAACAGATGAGATGCAAAATTACCCCCCCCCCCCTCCCCCATCTCCCCCTCCCTCCCATCCGATGTTTCTCTGTCCCTTTCTCCTGCCCTCTTATTGTTGCAATGAGAAGTGGCGAGGTTAAGTGGATTGAAAATCAGTTGGCGGAATGTTTCTGTTTATTCTTCTCGCTGCCCTGTTTCCAAAAGCATTTCAGCTGCAGCGGTCATCTGTGAATAGATTTACTGTGGGTGACCATGGTACAGCCTGATCAATACAAAGGCATCATGAAGGACTTCTAACAGCCACGCCAGTGAAGCTCTATAAGATTCTCTCTCTCACTTTCTCCCTCTCGTCCTTTCAAAAACACATCTCGTCCCCTTCTCCATCCCTTGCTCTTTTCGGGAGGGGTGTCCGCCTCACTCAGCACTTTTAGAGATAAAAGGAATGTCCATGTTCAACTGACACGCAGAGAGCCAGTCCTGATTAAATAGCCTGACAATGCGCCAAATGTATTGCACTGTTGCCAGGGAGACCAAACTGACCTTGGGTGTTGCGTTGTGCGTCAAGAGTTGCCAAGAAGATACTGAGTGTATGTTCCAGTGAGGGAAAGGACAAAAAATGCAGCACTTCAAAAGGACAGGATGACTATTTGTTCGAAAGTATGAAGTTAGAGATGAAAACGTATAACTACTCCCTGACAAGGAAAGGAAGGGAAGGGGTGAAAAGAATTCAGTAGAGTTTGTCGTCTTTGCTGTGCTACCAGTCTTTTACAAGCAGGAAGGAACCTGTTAGTTCCTCACCTATCACAAAATCATTATCAAAGTTCCTTGTCTACATTCAAACCACTTAAAGGGTGGGTCCATCTGCATTCTTTCCCATGTTTTCAAATGGAAAGGCTCACTGAGTCTTTATTGAAAAGCGGTGTCATTGGCAGGCTTGCCCATGGCCAAGAGGGGGCTTGAGACCAAGGTCTGTGGTTGAACCTTAAAAGGGATCAAGTACAACAATTTACTTACTGACTTAAATCACTGACAATACAAGTTATATGTATGTATATGATAAATAAATGTAATTTTATAGGTATTGTGAAATGGTGCAATTCACAGAATTCACAAGTGCCACCAATGTAAACATGTGAGGTGGACTGCAGCCTGCCTAACAAAGTCAGAATGCTTCACCAAAAATTGGGAGCTCCTAAAGGAAAAGTCATGGTACAGATAGAACAAGAACATGAAAAGAGAGGAAAGGAATGGTCAGATGTCTGACAAAAAATGTGAAGAAGCAGCAGGTGAAGGTGACAGGTGAAGCTGAAGGTGAGAAGTGAGGCAGAGTAATTTTTAGGAAATGAAAACCTGCTGTAGTGGGCTCTGTTTTAAAGCTGCAGTGAAGACACAGGTTTCATATTAAGCTAGAAGACCTAAGGCATGCATTGGTGCCAACGATGTCAGGCTAAGTTGTCGGACAGTTGGCCAAATAATGTCGGTGAAGATTCTTAGTCATCAAGGTCATGGTAATCGTAAGTGCTATATCGTAGGCAACTGGACTTGCTTGTGTTTCTTGAAGACGTTTCGCCTCTCATCCAAGAGGCTTCTTCAGTTCTGAATGACTAAATGTTCCATCTGGCCCGAATGACTCACATGGTGGCCAGGTGGGTCAACAACTCACATTGTGACCTTAACGACTCTGAAACTAAGAGTTCACGTGACCCCTACGACTCACATAGGGTTTAAAGCCTGCAACTTTGTGCCAGTCATTTAGAACTGAAGAAGCTACTTGGATGAGAGGCGAAACGTCTTCAAGAAACGCAAGCAAGTCCAGTAAGGCCAAATAATGCTCTAAAGTATATTAGTATATTGCCACTTTTCAAAATGGTGTATTTAAATATTTCTGCATGCCAGGGTCCCTAAACAGTCGCACACAATTGCATTAATTGGGTAAAACTGGAAAACTGAGAGTTGACAGCCATATACTCTTTACACTAGTTCTGCACACAATCTGACCAATATTTGATTGAAGTAGCCCCCAGATTGAATGAATAAATGAAGAAACAAATAATTTATTCACTTCTGATTTAATCTTGTGATTTAATACCTTGCAGTAACTTCCTCAGTCAATCATTGTTTGATTTTACTTTTCTCTAATCATTCACTGGAGGTCATTTTTTTTGGCCCAGGGCACACGTGACTTCATCTGATTTTCAAAATAAGAAAATAAGGACCTAACAGTAGACACAAGTACAAGCAGATACAAAATATAAGTGGAAACATGATTACTTGGGTGTGGATGAGGGGCCCGTTTTTGAAAACGTGGTATCCATGCCTGTATTTCGTAATAGTGCATGGAGAGTGAGAAAAGTGTTAGCTTCAACATTTGGGCTTGGAGATGGAACATGGTGCTATTAAACCTTTATTTAACGAGGTAGAGACACATTGAGATTCAACATTATATAGCGTATGTACTGTATAAACACATTAATAGCTCTACATTCAGTGTACTGGGGCACTAAGCTAAGCAATGTAGCCTACTTTGGTCCTGAAAGTCATACAATAAAACAAACTACTAACCAATCAGAGGCAGCGTTAACCAATAAATCTATGTTCCTCAGAGTTAAATTACTGTTTTTGTCAAAGATGTCTGGTCACTGTGGATGGGAGCAGCAGCTTCCTAACCAAAGGATCTCATTAAAAAAACAACATCATCAGTTTAAGTTTATGCTATATTTAGATTATATTGCATCTTAACCTTGCAGACAGACAACCCTTTCCGACAGGTAACTGCAGCCATTATCCATGCCAACTTCAAAGTCACCAGACTATATTGACAAAAACATCAATTTAACCTCAGAGCACAGAAAGTTGCCGGTCTACCACTACCTACTTCATTTAGTTTGTTTGTGTTGTGACAGTTCAACTAAGGACCCAAATGCAAACACAACCAGGCTACTGAGAATGTTTAAGAGCAGCTTATTGTAGTTTGAAGATGGGGGGCTGAAAGCTTGAGTGAAATGATGGCTGAGGTGGGCTGGGAATGGGGAGGCAAAGCAGGCTCAAGGACTGATGTTAGAGCAGTCCAAATCCGGAGGCAGAGGACAAGAATGAGGCTGAAAGTAGCTGGTTATAGTTGAAGCTGGCACGGTGAACCTGAGACACAGAACAAAGTGTGAAGTGAGGTCCAAGAAGCACAAAAGACAAAATGTCAAAAAACTCAAAATGTGGCCTTAACATCTGCACCGCAGAGGAGACAGAACAATCTGGCAGAGTCTGGGTGTCTGATACTGCCGTGGCTTGATTGTTGATGGTGCTCAGGTGTGCAGGTTCAGCAGCTGCTGGCAATCAGAGGGATTGTCAGGAGGAGAGAACCAGGAGGCCACACCCAGCAAACACACAGAGACAGTGGGTGCATACTGAATCGCATACTTTTTCTTTTTACTTTTAGTAGGTACTGCAGCTGCTCTTTACAAATACATGCTGTTGCATGCAGTATGACCACAATCAGGACATACAACTTCCTCATAACATAACGCCCTGAACTTTGACTGTCTTACTCATATATCCGTTACCATGAAGGTAAAAACAAACAATTAATATTTCTATTATTACATGCTGGTTTCCATTCTGCAAACTCTGACTGGATGTAGTAGAACATTCTGGTGTTTTTGACATTAGCATTTGACATACTATGTATTGAGACATACTAAATCTTTCATGGCATACTGTATAGCAGTATGGGTATTGGGTACAGTTTTAGATTGTAGTACATCAGGAACACTTGTGGAAAGCTACAGAATGATATAAAACCTCAGAAAATAAATGTATATAAAAATAATGGAGCCACCCTTTAAAAGCTAAAGAGCATGGACTTCTATGATTTTGCCTTTACTTTGATTTTCTAATCTGTTCAAGATGCTGTAGCCTCTGCTTTCAGCAGAAGGTGTATAATAATGCGAGAATTAACAGAGCAGCAGCACAGAATTCAATGCACTCTCATCATACTGTACTTGCTGCATAAAAATACATTCCATGAACCTGTGTATCGGATTAAATATTTCCCAAGCTCATGGTGCAACAATAGGGAGCAAACGCAAAGCAACAAAACATGTCTTGAACTTCTGATGTAGGTTTTGCATTTTCACTTTCTATTTTATTTCCTCATAGCTATTTTTTAGGGGAAAAAAGTGAATTTGACTAAATTGAGCTTTGCATCACATTAACAAAATACTTTTTAAAAGCATCCGAGCAGGAGGCAAAAACATTTTGATACATGTGAAAACGAGGATTTGGTTGCCACAAAGAATTTAGCACTCATGTCAGCTCCATCACCTTTAAGTAATGCAACAGATTAGCATAAATGCAGTCTCTATACATATTCATTTGCATTAGATCTTTGTTGTACCTCATCTGTCAGTGTGCACACAGTATAATGTATTTGTCACATGACAAAGCTAGAGAGACTAATGTGGCATTAGGGGAAACGCTGTATGTTTTTCTATTTCTATCCAGTTTCTCACAGTGGAAAAAAAAAATACTGTTAGAGCCTCATGTTGTGTGGAATTAGAACAAACAGTGAAAACAGATGCAGCAGTCGTCTCTTTAAATGAGAGCTTCGTCTTCTCTCTGAGGAGTCCTTTGTGCAGCTGAGGTTTTTGTTGTTCCGGGGGCTTTTGATAAGGCCTTCTGCTTTTCCTTAGCCAAATCTGGAACCTCACCGCAGGGTCCTCAGGTGGGAGTAGACTCACCTGCTGCTCCGTGTGCCCATTTTATCGTTTGGATACACATACACAGAGTGAGACAGGGAGAGAAACACACACAGCGAGGTCTCATATTTCCATACATCGACCCCCCACTGAACTCAAGAGTCGTATTCGCTGATTGCTCTGGCATAAGCATCAAACAGTTTTTTTTTTGAGTCCTAATATTAATACAATCAAGCATGGGAACAAACATACTGCACACGTACTCACAAATTAACACAGATACACTTGCATCCACAGGGGAGAACAAAGCCGAAATGCATTGCTACACTTATTAGTAAGCACTTTTTTTCTCTCTATGAGAGAGGGAATGCATGGTTGATGGGCCCTCGTTTTCAGATTGCTTTACCAGCTGGATGCTTGACGTCGGCTGGGTGGTGGAGGAAAAGAAGGAGGAGGAGGAAGAGGAGGAAGCCTTGATTATTGTCATTCACATCACACCGTGCCTCTGTGTGTGCCTGCTAATTGATGGGGTTTTTCCTCTTGATTTCTTTGGGGAAAACAATCCAGCAGATGTACATTCATTTACGATGAGGAGATTGCTTCCATTGCCATCATTGTCCATCCATTACCATTCCACTGGCACCGGAGAAACAAGCACAAAATCTTCCACAGGTAATAGGCTCTTGTTTTGTGTTTCTATTGTGTTGTTGTTTACTCAACTTGTCAGGTTTGTTATTTTTTGTCAATGACAAATAGAATATGAGCCAGGTTTTAGCTATTTAGCGCAGTTCTGTCTCAAGAAATGCGATGGTGCCTCCTCAGTTGTTAATTGCAAGCATCCTGCTGCTGTTTTGACATGTTTTCTTTCTACAGAGTGCAAGATTGCATACTGTAGAATTAGAAAACAAAATGATGCAATAAACTACTTCATTCAGTTCATTACCGGTGCTATATAAAATGCAAACCAAAAACTTTTCTTTACATGTCCTCCTCTATTAATCATAAATTTGTATGATCATGAAATCTGAAACAGAAGACAATTTATTTACTCAATTAAAATGAGACAACTATTATGTTTAAACTTGATATATTGCAGTGGTCCCTTTTTTTCTCAGTGTGCCTGCATGTGTGTGCATGCCTATATCGACGCGCATGAGCATGTGTGCAGTTCCCATCCTTGGGGCCGTATCGATCGAGCCCAGGTAAGTCCTCACATGAATAATCAAACCCAGCTACCACCAGCTCTTCCTAATCAATAGCTAATTCGACAGCAGGGCTCCAGAGCAACAATTCATAATAAATGGAAAGCCACAATACATACATCTGACCTCTTTGTTATGACAATGCCCATCTGAACATGATCATAACAATAGCTATCGATCGGGGCCAAGTTCACGAGGAGGTGAGTCCGGGTATGCCAATTAACTGAATTAAGCTAACAGCCCCTTTGTATTTTTTATTGCAGAGTAGAGCACATGATATATGTTAGAAGCAAAAATGCTGAAATACCTGAAAACATTGCACAACTTTGGCTTCACCCACAGCCTGGCGTTGAATGGTCACATTGAGGTTAATCACAAAGTAATGTGCAGTGTGCAGTGAAGTGTTGGCGAGAGTGTGTGTGTGTGTGCGTGTGCATGCATCAACAAGTTGACTTCGTCTTTTTCTGGGACTCATCTGGCAACTCTCCGCTCAGCCTGAAGCGCAGTCCTGCTGCTGGTCTTCCACAGCAGTCTTTTACAAAAGTTTCCCAGAGTTTCATCATCATTGTTACCATCGCTTAAACAATTGCCATGAATATAACAACCATGGCTGTGTGCAGACATTTAGAGGGGCCAGACCCAAAGTTAACAAACTGAGAACCCCCACAGAAGCGTCACCCTTTGAATTCAAAATCCACATTCCTCTGAAACAGTATGAAAGGAAGGCTTCCCACAATGCCACATGTGGAGTGTTATTAGTGGTGGTTGTGACACACTGACATATGTAACCATATCCCCATATCACATGCATAATGACTCACATGGATCTGGGGGCGGGGGGCTTACACTGCAGTTGTAGGACAAGAATAAAACCACAACAGCATAGTCAGCTACTGTGTTGTTGAGGCCACAAATCTTAGCTTAGTAATATGATGTACTGAAAAAAAAACTCATACAGTGAACCGCAGGGGTCCAGTGTGTAGGATTCAGGGGGATATATTGGCATAAATAGAATTTAATATTATAAGTACGTTTTCTTTAGTGTATAATCACCTGAAAATAAGGAACAGAATAATGTTTACTACCAAGTAGGTTTTTGCCATACAAATTAAACAAACAATAAACATATTAAGAGGAAATAAAAACAAGGTAAAGTACTGTGAAACTCAAGAACATAAATACGGAATAGGAAAGTTACAATACAAATATAACAAAGCTATTTTGAAAGAGCAATATAACCTGTGTTGGGTAAGGATTACTTTAAAAGTAATCAAGGTACGTTACTGCATTACTTTTTAAAAAAGTAACCAGTTACTTTACTGCATTACTCCCTGAGTAAAGTAACTCAAGTATTTTGAGTATTCTACATTTCCTATTGGGCAATGGACCACAGGGCGCTAAGCCTACATTTTTTGTCTCCAAAATTAAAGTTATGGACCACTTCACCCTTCACTGAGATCCAATTCTCCCATCACAGCCGTCACTTTGACCAGTAGAAACACAGAACGATCTGCTGCCGTAGACAACTGTATGACAACAACACCCCAGCGTTTTAATATTTCCTCTAGGGATGTTACCACACAGAGTAAAAGGGGGAAATGATGGTGTGAAACAGCAGAGGCACTTTGTCAACCCGCTGAGTTAACGTTACTGTCATTAGCATCAAGCTAGCAAACAATGGTACATCCTCACGGTCGGACATAAAGTAATAACACTGACAAATAGCGGCGGGGCTTTTACTCACCACAACTGCAGAGGCTCCCAGCTTCATTTGAAACAAACTACATTATAGACGGTCCGTTATTCATTAATCCCTCTGTGTGTTTATATATTTACTTTTTATCTGCTCCGCTGTCTTTATAAAGTTAACATATCGCACCGTCATTTCAAACTCAATCCCTCCATTTCCATAGGCTTTTAAACATTTGTCAAAACTTCCTGTGGAAGAGCTCCTGCCATCTGCTGACACTTTTAGGTGACTACAACAACATATCGGCTGGCACATGAACAGACACAGTGACTCAAATAATAGTTAAAGTAATAAAAATAGGACAAGAATAACCTGACGACATCACACACGCCGTGAAAGACAACCAGGGATAATTGGTGAGTACCAGTGTGTGGTGTGTACCAGGCATAATACAAGTCCTGAGTCTGAAATATGTCTGTCAGCGAGTCCTACTCCACCTGTTTAGACTCCACCGTAGACAACGGCAGCATTTCTCTGACCACGTAGCGAGCCATAAGCTCCGTGGCTTCTTTCAGACTGATAGGTTTGATGTTATCTCCGTTATTAGAACCAAATGACAGCCGTTGCTGTTTCGGAGCGTTCTAAAAGTAATGGAAGTAACTGATGTCTTGTACGGAATGTACTTAAGTATTTGATTACTCAAACAGCAAACTAACGCGTTAGGTTACTCGTTAATGCAAAAAGTAATCAAAGTACTCTAACGCATTACTTTGTAACGCGTTACGCCCAATTCTGAATATAACATAACAAATATGTAGCATACAATATAGCTGTGTCAGTAAGAATCATCATAGTTTCATTTCCTTAGAATAAACTGTTTTTATCTACATAGGGAGCCGGTCCTCATTGCATTTTCACATCAGCCAGCATAGTTTGCAGCCTCTCGGAAAACAGATTTTTGAACGTGAAACTGCTTCCTCCAGTGTTTTTACCATTTTAAATCACTAGAGGCCTGAACTACAAAGCAGGATTTGGAGTTAGCAAGGTAACTTCAGGGTTAACTCTGGGTTTTCAGTACTACGAAGCTAGTTCTCTTTTTACTGGGACAAATCACCGTGGTATGCCGAACAGCTAATTTGCTCTGGAGCAGGTTA
The DNA here is from genome assembly GCF_011397635.1 of Epinephelus fuscoguttatus. NCBI lineage: Eukaryota > Metazoa > Chordata > Actinopteri > Perciformes > Serranidae > Epinephelus > Epinephelus fuscoguttatus. The sequence goes on from NC_064753.1 coordinate 34,936,380, forward strand.
ACTTCAGGATATCGGATCAAATCACATCACTAAAGAAAAAAGTATCCATGGACAAATGTCCAGAGTGTCAGGTAAAAAATCAGTAGCCTATATAGTGTTATAGGTCAGTAGAATCATTTCTTTGTTCCAGGGCTCTATTTCCACTGGTTTTAAAACAGAGCTTCTCACAAGTGGAGAGATTGTTTACAACACTAAACACTTGACTTTAGCTATATTTAAACTTATGCAAAGTTTATTTTAGTCCATAAGTGACAGTGTTGCTATTTTACACTCTGATTCCATCACTGCAGCTCAAAATAACATGAGATACATGTGTCGTGAGAACTAGAAAAAAAAAAAAAAAATTAGAGAAATAACCCACACACTGTTAATTGTCTCCCATTATTACAAATGCAACATTTCGTTCAGAGAGACCTCATCAGTCATTAATTAGAGCACCCTTTACTTCAGTAGCAGAAACAGTCTGGTGTGACTTTAAAGTGTTTTATGTGATATATTCAGAGTAGTTTCATCATTATCCAACTAAATAGCAAAAAATACCCTACACTAATGTCACATATAGTGTGACATTACTAGTGATACGTAATTTAAGTCTTAACCGAAGGTGAATTTTTGGATAGTATTTTCAATGTTTGAGCACTTTCCATTGTAAGATTACAGAGTATTGTTTACGTCCCATGCTACTGACATTTCACTGCCTTACAGTCGCTGACACTTTCGATACTGTTTCATCTGATGTGATATGAAGTAGCCTACCTCACACTACACACCTGCCTCTTTCACATGAACATGCTCGTTGCTGGATAGGAAAACCCAGAGTTGACTGAACTAACTAATAACCAGCTTTGTAGCACCGGTTATCCAGACGGCCAGTGTTAGGGTTAGTAAAGCCTGATGATGAGAAGACATCCCAGGTAAGTTGAACTGGCTTCATAGTGCAGGCCTCAGGTCCCTGTTTTGGTTAATAAGAGACCTCTGCGGGAAATTTGGCTCATGGTAAAAACCTCTCAAACGTCTGGCTCTTAAGTCATTAGAGAAAAAAAGGTGAGCACACATTAGCAGGTGCTTGACTAGCAGCCTGTCCATGGTGAGCTGAACAGCTTCAGAGAAACACTGATTGATAACATGAAATTGCTTTATTCTTTTTTTCTTTTTTTTTCTGGATTTAATCACTTGGTCCGTGTTTTGGAGAGAAGGAGACTTCTGCAGATGATTTGGCTCTCAGTAAAATCCTCCTGACTAATGAACACCGAAGAAATCCTAAATGCTTGGCACAGTGGAGAAGTTTCAGCTGGATTCAATCTGCAATCATCACCACTTGATGCCATTAAATTAAATCCTACACACTGTTCCTTTAAATTCATGACTCAAACTCCCTGAGAGAGTCAGAAACACACAAAATACATATGTAAACCTGAAAACATATATTTGAGTATATGGTTATAACAGTCGTTGGCAGCTCTGAAATCTAGCATTATTGAATTTGTTCAAACACAGTAAGTAATCTGGGGTTAAACATCATGTACCAGGTAAAATAAATAAATAAATAACCTGCAAACATGGCAACTTGAGACAAGATTAATTCTGACAACCCATAAAGAAGAAGAATTTCCCATTAGATTACAGAACGCTTTCATTTGTTCCATGTCCAAGTAGAGGCAAACACGCAGGTTCAACCACATAAAACGTTATGGTTGAATTTCATGTATGCTGGTTATGCATTAATTTGGAATGCAGAGGAATAGCACGTACAAACATTTGGCTAAAGCCTCCCTAAATCTGCAGGCTCAATAGTTTCCAAAGTGTAACCCTGATTAAACAGGTAGGATCAGGTGAGAAAGAGTAATTAAATCTGTCATAGAAATAAAGCAGGTAAAGCAGATTTCCAAAGAAATGTGCCAGTGGGTCCTTTTCACACCAGACATTTTGACATATTATAGCAAGAGAAGAAAATGTGCAATTAGTAATGGATAAATTCCATTCAGGTGTGCAGGTTCCAAGGCACTGGTTTGTGCGTGCTGGCTCACTGTCATGGCTTACTGGGACACTTCAAATGAACAGAGCCATCATTAATGATATTAGAAACACCTGTTTCCCACTAAGACGAGTCTGTCATGCCAATGCCAGGCAGAGACAACACTGATCAATGTGCCCATATATTAGAATATTCAGGGTTTTCATCACGAGATTCAATCACGAAACACATAACTTCAGGTCTGGAAGAAAGCAATAAATGTGATTCCTCATTGAGGCCTCCTGGTGACACAGAATTGAGCCTGTATATCCAGAGAGCCTCTCTGTAGAGTACTTTCCTGTCAAAGTTATCTCCCCTGTGGGCTGCCATTACTTTTCCTATCCCAATGCACTGAAGATCTTTAATAGTTCTCTTCAATTAAATGGCTTGCAGTATGTGAATTTATATCCCAACATTTTATTGAAGCATTCAGCTGACATTTAAAAGTATAAATGGGCATGTAGTAAATGCCCCCCTGCAGCTCCCCGGGTTGATGAAGCATTTAAGATTCAGATAGACACCAGAAACATTTTAGCTGCAGCTAACTGAGGACAAATGTGCCTGAAAGTTTCTTATCTTATAAGCTTAATTTACAACAACTGAAACAAAGTATTCAACTGTAGATGAAGTTTTGTCATTTAAAGGTCCAGTGTGTGGGGGCATCTGTTGGCAGAGATGGTGTATAATATTCATTAGTATGTTTTCACTGGTTTATAATCACCTGACAATAAGAATTGTTGTGTTTTTGTTCCCTTAGAATGAGTTTATATCTACATATGGAGTGGGTCCTCTCCCATGGAGTCTGCCGTGTTGTTCTACAGTAGCTCAGAGTGGACAAGCCAAACACTTGTGGTTTGCATATTCGCATCTGCCACCGTATTTCTCCTACACGCTTGGCACACGAGACAGGTTTCAGGTCTGTATTATCATCACTCGATGCCACTAAATCCTGCACACCAGCCCTTCCACCCACCTCCAAAAAGGTGTTTCTTAATGACTACTATAATAATATTCCTCAATGTCAGTCCTCTGACACACCATAGCATTAAAAAGTTTTAATATCTTACAAGTCCTAATTAAACTGTTGACAGCTCTGTGCAGACTGACAGCTCGAGATGCTTTTCAGTCCCAAATCCTCCTGATTAACAACTATTAACAACTTTTTTTTCCCACCTCAGAAACATAGCAAAGGTGCGACCATTTCTAAATGAAAAAGATGCAGAGAAATTGATACAGGCCTTTATTTCAAGCCTCCTCAACTACTACAATGCACTTTTTACTAGCCTTTCAAAAAACACCACTGAGAGACTTTGTCTCATTCAAAACTCTGCAGCACGGCTATTAACCAGAACCAAGAGGAGAGGGCACATCGGGCCAGTCTGAGCTGCTCTGGCAAGGCAATCTATTACATTTAGAATTGATCTTAATCTCCTTGTATACAAAGCCCTACATGGGCTGGGACTGAGCTATATTGCTAACTACCTACCTAACTATTTGCCTCTAAGAACACTGCGATCAGCTGCTGCTGGTTTATTGGAGGTTCCCAGCAACAGTCGGGAGAAAATTGGGGATGCAGACTTTGTCAAAGCTATGGAACACACTACCTGTAGGGAATGTAGCTCTCTAAATATTGTTAAAAGAAAGCTAAAACCATATCTGTTCACTTAAGCCTTTAACTAGCTAGGACTGTGCTGACACAGGTCTGAAACGCTTTCTTTTTATGTGTCACGCTGCTGCAACTCTTTAAAAATCTTGCTTGATTTTATGATTTATAGTTTTACAACACTGAATCACTTGTCCATGTTTTAAACAGTTTTTAAATGTCCTTTTACATTGAATTGCCTTGTGTTTTATGTCCATTATGCCCTTATTGTGAAGCAATTTGTGCTGCATTTCTTTTATGAAAGGTGCTATATAAATTAAGTTCATTATCATTATTATTAATATTATTTCAAGGCTAAAATCTTAAAACAATGCTATGGTGTTAACCTGAGATGGCTGTAAGTGCTTTCACCTTTTAGAGCATTGGTAAGACATTGTAATTAATTTGTTTTCAAGACTAACTGAACCACAGCTTTTGCAGTTTGAAAATTGAGATTTAAAAAAATGGATTGCTCAGTCTTAACTGGTTTACTGTAGAAACTGAAAATGCTATACATACATAACATATTATATTTGATATTTTGTATGTGTGGAAACACAAAAAACCACACTGGCACAGGGAGAACATACAGACTCGACACAGAAGGCTCAGAACCTGGAACAGTTGTGCTTTAAACACCGTGCCACCCCAGTTTAGGTTAATTATTGATTCTAAATTGCCCCCAAGTGTGAATGTCTGGCGACTTCTCCCGGTTGCACCCCGCCTTTGCCCAAAGATCAGCTGGGATAGGCTCCAGCTCCCATTACAGATAATGGATGGAATCAATGGATTGTGCTACTGTATGAAAATAGGCTTTAAAAAGGGTTATGAGTAAGGTTGGAGAATAGTCTGTCTATGAATTTAATATCCAATCTTGGGGTCCAAGTGCATATACTGGTAAGATGCTAGATTTGTGATATCTCTCTCCCTTAATGGCATATTTGGTTAGTTTTCAGCCTCACACACCCTCATCCATAAATACACATAACAACTGGTGTTTCAGGCTTGCACATTCTGTAATGCATTCTGCATTGTTTTGTTATTCTGTATGAGTTAATAAAACATATTCAGTTACAATTTTACTGTGTGGTCTCCTTTCTTTATGGCAAATCAGGCAGGTTCTAGCAACATGCAAGATATAAAAGTTTAGTGTCACTGATAAATCAGTATTCATTGCGTTCAAGATATTCCAAATTATATCCAGCAACTGGTGGATAGAGTATACAGGGTAATATTTGCATGATACACACTGCAATTCCCAAGTGGTGTGCTCTTTATGCAAACACAGTATAATTTTGCAAAATAACAAGACATTGTAATTCCACTCAAATAACTTCTCAGGAAATGATTTCTTGTTTTTGTTGTTTGCCCTCTCCAATTTCCCCCTTGGTTGCTCACCATCACACTTAAGACACATCCAAAAAAGCACTGCCACACACAAATAGTCTTGTGCTCAAGTTAATTATTTTCTATATTTCAGTAAGTATTATTTGTGAGCTCAGTGATGCTTTGAGTGAGCCAAACTGTAAAGGCTTGGTAAAAAAAAATAGGTTTGACAGCAGGCCTGTGAAATAAAGAGTTCAAGTTTACTCGAGGCCAAAAAGAAAGGCAAAAGTCAAAACCAGACAGGCAGGGGAGACGAGGCAAGGAGAACAGAGTCCAAAAGGCAGGCAGAGAGGAAATGGCTGGAACGCTAAAGCAGAAGAACAATAGATAATCTGGCAGGGAATGAATAGAAGTGGGATGATAGATATGCTACTGGGCTAACAGACGTGGAAAGTGGGGTGGAACTGCATGGACGGGGGCAATCGAAGACGGACTGCCACAAGGTTGATAGCTTTGGAAATTGGGAAAGGGAGGGAAGTGAAGGAGCCAGTATGCTGGACTCCACCCTCAGAGGAAGGTCGAATGGGGCGTTAGGTTGGTGCTCCTCTGGTAGTGGTCACAGGTGTGGAGAAGTGTTGACCAGGCCCTCATTGACGAACAGGTCTTAACAAAAACTGTCTTGTCCATGTAAATGTAATGGTTGACACAGCACAAGAATGGAGATAGGCTGGTGACAGGGTTTTAGTGTTGCATGCTTACTCTACCCACAGCAGATGTCCAGATGGACCAGGCAGCGGAGTTGTGGGAGGAGATCCGTCTGCCCACTGGACTGACACCCCAGGTTCCACCTACTCTTTCTAGAAATGTGAGGTGAACTTAGGACCCCAGTTAGAGACAATATCTGTGGGGAAAACAAACAGGCTAAAAACATGTTGTAGCAACAGTTCGACTTTCTCTTTTTGGCTGTGGGTAACTTGGCAAGAGGAATGCAATTAGCAGCTTTGGAAAAACAGTCAACAGCCCTAAGAATGAGTGTGTTACCATCAGAGGTAGGCAGACCAGTGACATGAGGGTCAAGGGTTAACTGACCAATCGCTAAGCCCCGCCCCTTTGTGATAGTCCAACAAGCTGTTGGAGTAAGCATGGAGCCCACACTGTAAAAATTAAATAGTGATTCCAGAGAGAAGCAGATAGAGGGCTCTACAGTCTGTGTTTGAAGGATATATCCAGGATGTCAAACTGACTCAGCAGCAACAACAGGTTAAAAAGACAAAGATAGTTAGAAGCTAAAGCCGAACTATAGGCTAAAGATCACAGTGTAAAAGTGAACCACCACATCACTGCTGATTGCCACAGAAGGCAATGAATATAAAGGGAAACTTCGTCGAAATAGAACCAGCTGTGTGACATCGCAACGTGTGCAGATGAATGGTATTTGGCTTCGCCCCCGTGCCGCTACCAGCACCTGGATCTTCGCCACTGGATGGGCAGGGATCTCGGACAGCGGAAGTCAAACAGCGTTCATCTGCACACAATGTGATAACACACAGCTGGTCGAGCATCAGCAAAGTTTCCCTGCTTCCCTTCACTGGTTCCTGTACAGCAGGGTCGGTCTTTGTTTCACTGTTATAATCATTAAAAAGCAAAAGCAGCATGTGTATACATTCAGTAGGCTATATCTTCAGTAGCTAGCTAGCAAGCTAACCCTACACTTTACAGGGTTTGACTTTGGTTTTGGAACAGGGAAGAAATGTATATCTTTTTCCAACCTCTCCAGGTAATGAGTATCATTAATACACGACGTGCCCCAGGCACAACATTTAGCTCCAAATCCACAAAACCAGCCTGAAAATGAAGGAAATCTAAAATGACTGCATTAGAGTCAATGGAGCACAGCTGTGTTGCTGTCGGACCCTGGTCTGAGCCGGCCTGATGCTATGTCATGATTGGCCGGTCTGCGTCCGGGGGCGAGGCTTAGCGAAGGAAGCGGTTTGATGAACCTGGAGTGAGTTCTTGTGCTGGGAGTAGACTGGAAGCAGACAAACAAAATTCCCGGGTTTCATGTTCCATCAAAGACCACCAGAAACATTTCTGTAGGGGAGCAATTGTCCAACTCCACGGCATGGCAGGTGAGAAGAGTGCCCCCACTGAAGGACTTGCAAAGAAGAGCTAGAACAAAAAGGCAGTAAGGACGATGGGGAGGCGAGAACTTTATTACAGGCCTCTTTCAAATCCAGATATTCACAAAGAATTCCCAAGAGATCTGGAACCTCTGATGCAGAGGAATCACTAGGCATAGGAGACAGGGCAGATCTGAGACATACAACATGACAGTGACGTCTCCAGCCCAAAATAACTCCCAAGCACCAGTCAGTGTGTGGATTATGTCTAACCAGTCATGGAAACCCCAGATGGCAGGCAGTTGAGGTGTGTCTATCAGGTGAAAGGTGAGTGTTTCATCATGATTACCTGACATGCCCAGGCTGACGGAGACAATTCTGTGAGCACAGAGCGGAGGAAGTGTCCATCCAGGGTGTTAAATTCTATAGGCTTGGCTCGGGGCTCCCAGTCGCTGCCCACTTGAGTAGCGAGCATGCTGTTCATAAAGCTGGGGTCAACAAGCACAGAAACGGTATGCGTCTGGTCAGGCAGAATTAGCTGGGTATGAACCATGGGACAGAAGGGCATTTCTGAGTCTCAGGCTCAATGCCCTCCCAGTTACCGCTGAGTCCTGACTTTTACTCAAAATATGTACGGCCAATTGTTTGCGACACTTTGATACAAAATTCACCCGAATTATTTTTTTAACGCCAGAAAAGAGGATTGTAATGAGACTTAAATGTCTTGTCCTGTGAGAAGAATACAATATTGCATGTAGATATTTACTATTACTTACTTTTAATTAAAAATAGTACAGTATGCAAAGGAGCTAATTTTATAGAGGGAATTGTAATAGGACTGTCACGAATGTGAAAGAAAAACGTGATAACTAATTTCCCCGAATTTAGCTTCTTTGCTCAGTGCCCTACAAATCCTCTACAATCCAGTTGATGTGCTGAATGGCTTCTGAAGTAAGTGGCATGAAAGAGAAATATCTCCTTCCACCACTGCTCACAAGCACCTCAAGTGAGAACCATAAAGTGTTTGTGAGTGAGGGATTTGAGTCTGCTCTTTTGACAGGTTTAAACCCAGCCATCCAATCTTAATCCTATGGGCAAAATGCTCTGTTGCAAAGGATTCAGTCATCTGCTTTCAACCTCTGACACTGACAGAAAAATACACATTTCCTAACATCACATCCCTATTGTGTTGTGTTTCAACATCTGTATCCCTGTAACGTAACATTTTGGAAATTTTAGCCTGTAATCTTGATACCATGGAAACCATTTGTGCAAAGCAGATATTACAGTTTCTCGTGTAAATCTATGCAAATCTGTTTTATGTTTTTTTGGTCATCTGAAAAGAACAATTTCTTCACATTCACACAAGAAACTGTGAAGCTGCTCACCAGGGGAATTTCATAATAAAGCACTGCATGTTTTACTTCGCACTATTTACAGTGCAGTAATGAATTGGTCTCAAGTATTGTAGGTGTACACAAGCAGTGGGGCTTTGTCAATTAGATAGGAAGTTCAGTTTTGAAAAATAACAACAGATGCACAATTAACGTCACATTTAAGCAAATTAGGGTCGTCATCCAGGCTTATTATTGCAAATGGTAACTTCAAGTCTCCCAGTGGAGACTCACCCCCAAGTTTTATGGAGTAAATTGGTCAGATGGCATACACATGGGTTTGCTCACATACACAAGTGTTTTCAGTTATTCTAGCTCATTAGACCACTGCTCAGGTTGAGTTTGCATGGAGCTATGCTAAGGTTATGCAAGGTCACCCAACTTAAAGCACTAATAGGTTTACTATTTTACTGTTGTGCCATGCATGCATGCAAGACGCATCAGAAATGGAATTACAAGTCACTATTGAAGGTCAAACATCAAAAATGCATGGCATCTTTTAGTGACACATTCAAACCAAAACAGCAATCTCTACATACCGTGTCTATATAAACAATTTCAGATACATTCTCTTTTCAAAGAGAAAAACTGAAAGTGAGGGAAATCTCAGTCAAGCAGAGTCTGTACACATCCACGTAGTCCTGAGAAGATGTAATTAACAATAAATGAAAAGAAGAAGATATACTTTATTAATCCCCGAGGGGAAAATCAAATTTTTCACGCTGTTGTCATAAATACACAGGCCTGATATACACACACATGCACAAACAGGACCTATACATGCATTAAATGGAGAGATGGCAGAATGAGGAGGTGACCATGGACAAGCACCCTGAGTAGTTGGGGGTTTGGTGCCTTCCTTAAACAGGCACTGTGTAGGAATTTCTCCCATCTAGTGTTGAGATCATATATTGCATTCAAATGGATAGCGCCTCATTGTTTCAAACGTGTATTGCAACAACGGTAGATAATGTGTACCGAACATTGATGAAACCATGTCTTCCGATACTTCATGGAGTATTCATTCAGGCTCCTACACAAACACACGTGACACGAGTTGACAAACCCCCTCCTCACCATGCTGGCTGTGTTTACAATATAGGACTGTTGGGGCGGGTGTAAATCGAAACAAACCAATCACCAGTGTTGGGCAAGCTACTTGGAAAGTGTAGTGAGCTAAGCTACTAGTTACTCTAATATTAAATGAAGCTTCACTACATCAAAGCTATCACCCTCAGAAATGTAGCAAGCTAAACTACTGCAAAATGAAAGTAACTAGTGCAACTACATCCAAGCTTTTTACTAAATTGAACCAACTTTGTGCCAAGTCAGTGTTATCTTACTGATCAATAAAACTGTCAGTCAAACAGATAGGCAGGTAAAAAAGTTAAGTTCAATTGTTTATTGAACAGTGAGCTGCACTAACTCCCAACACGACTCAAACCACAACAGCAAGAATGAAGACCTGCTTCAAACAGTCACAACATGGTCAAAAACGTACATGCATGTATGTATGTGTATGTACACTGCAAAAACTCAAAATCTTACTAAGAATATTTATTTCTAGTCAAAACAAATCTCATTACAATTGAAATAAGACTCATCACCTAAAAAGTAACTTGTTTGTAGACAATCTTCACTTGTTTCAGGAAGATTTTCACTTGAAATAAGTAGAAAAAAAATCTGTCAATGGAGCAAGTTTTTTTTTCTTATTGCAAGCAAAAAAAAACAAAAAACAACTTGCTCCATGGGCAGATTTTCATACTTATTTCAAGTGAAAATTTGCTTGAAACAAGTATTTTTTAAGTGTAAAGAGATTTGTTTTGACTAGAAATGAGGCTAGTAAACACATTTTAGTGAACACATTTTATAATGAGCAGCATACACATGTATGTCCCCTACAAATCCCAACCGCATTTACAGAGTTTGAATGAACGAGACAGACACAAAGGAAACAGAGGCTGCGCATTGACCCTTTTGCCGAACGAATAAAAATCCCATTCATGATGGGGTCAAATGGATTATGTGCATAATTAACCACAAAACAAGCAAATACTTCATCTTAATGACATATAACACTCATTATGCTTCAACTGAATCCTCTAAGCAAATGACCATGTTGAATTGAAATTAATTTATCACGTTAAATGTCCGAAATTGTATGAAATTGCTCCAATGCGTCAAACCAAACTTTGTGCATAATCACACAGCCTGATATGCCCTGGCAAACACAGTGGGACTGCTGTACAGACCGTTGGTCTTTCTTACCCTAACCCTGGTCATTTTCTGAAAGCACAGAGCAAAGAAATGTCTTTTTTTCTCCCCCGGTCTGCTGTCAGCAGAGAGCGGCGGCTGCAGCGGGCATTTCAGCACCACGGACAGTGCGCGTAAAAAGACTTGACAAGTGTCTCCTTTAAATGTGTTTGCTGCTAGCAAAATTATACATAATAAATGAAGACAGTGATATATTTTCAATAAAAAAAACAATAAGTTGAACGTTCATTGCAAGCTTTTGTAGTACGACGAGTTTCAGAATTGTGCGAGTGCGGCCCGAGAGCGGGCGGCAGTGTTTGATGCAGCAAACTCATATGGATTTGAAAGTCAATTTCGGAGTGGGGGTTGTTCGGAACGGCGGTGTTTCGGAATGGAGGGCTGTCCCCCGTCAGCTTCATGTGGAAGTGACTCTGTGTGGTAGCGGTGACAGTTTTATTTCAGTCCATAACAGAAATCCCCACCTCGTTTGAGCTTCAGAAATGATTTTGGAAATGTAGCTTGTGTGGACGCTACCGCGCTAAGTGATCAATAAAAGAGCTTAACTACTGAGAAGTTACTTGATTCAGAAAACAGCGACGCTACCACCAAGCTACTGAGAAATGTAGTTAAACTACAAACGCCCGCTACTATAGTGACACTCCTGCCCAACACTGCCAATCACGTCGTTTTTTGACAACTGACAAGTGGCTCAACCTCACAGGGAACTGCCCACTGGTTCGACAGCCCATTGTTCCGACTATATTAAAGGGCCAGTGTGTAATATTTGGCATGGTTTATTGTCAATCTGAATCTGAATCTGAATATTCTACCCATTAATATGTTTATACAAGTGTATAATTGCTATAAAATAAAATTTGTTTGGTTTTCGTAGCCTTATAATTATGCTTATATATATATATATATATATATGTGTGTGTATATATACATATATATATAGCAAGGGCCTTGCTTTAGAGAGGTTGCCATCTTGCGCCGCCATGTATGTAAGGCAGACCGAGCGGGCAGTCCAGCCAGCCAGAGAACGCGTTTCGCGTGTATAAATGAACCAATGAAGACAGTGGAAAGAAGGAAGGAGGAGGAGGAAACAGCAGAGAGTGTTAGTAGTTCGTCGACAGAGAGTAGTGAAAGTTTTTTTTAGTTATAAAGTTTGCGAATGGACCACACTTACCACGCAACAGGAGAGAATGAACCCGAACCGTCATCTGCGAGGAAAAGAAGACACAACTTCACTCCTTGTGATGCACTCTCTGCGGCGCTTTTTCTCCTGATGATATATCTCCCCAACAATGGTAGCACCAAATCCCATTCTGTGCATTCAGCCTCTCTTCTCGCCCGCTCAGCATCAAACACATGGAGTTCCTCATCTGTATGCTCCGGCTCAAACAGGTATGGCTCTGGGTCTGCGTCCGCTACAAGAAACTCTTCAAAATCGCGTTCAAAATCGTCCATTGCAGCTACTATAGTCCGGAGATATTGCTAGGCTAAATAAACACCTGAGCTCTGTTTACCGGCTACGCTGTCAGTCAGTGTGCCGGCTGGAGACTGGCGGAGCAGAGAGGGGAGGGGGTCCCCACTCGGTATGGTAAATGAGTATGTGTGTATGAAGTGTGTGCATTACGCTAGAAGAGTCAGAGTTTGGGACGGAGTCTTTTACTCCGTGGAGTGTTACCGGAGTTTTTGGAGTGCTCAAATAAACTGGCCTTTTTCCCGAATGCTCCTCTGGTCTCCTGATTGTGAGGGATTCATTACTATATCGTAACATGGTTTAGATTTCTAAATAAATATTCACCTCGTTGCTAGATAGACCTACTCCTGAAAAACTCGTGCGCAAGGCTTTTTGTCCCTACGAGGCCACCGTCATTTACCCGACGGGAGGGGTGAGCAAGTGAGTCCTGCAATCTAGAATTTGACCACTGATGTCATTGTTTTCAACCCATTTTACACACTGGCCCTTTAAACCCATTGCTCCGACCATATTAAACTCATTGTTCTGAAGTCCGTTCCGAAATCATCATGATGCCCTGTGGTTAAGGTCTGGTTAGGTTTAGTCACAAAAAACACTTGGTTAGGGTCAGGAAAAGATCATGGTGTGGGTTAAAATGAAAAAGAAAGTGACAAACACATAAGCCGTGAGCCTGCTCCACCTCAAGCCGGTCGTGGCGCACCATACGCCTGCCGCGAGCCGTTCAGCACCGCGGACAGTCGGACTAATGGGATGTCAAACCAATGGGCTGTTGGACCAATGACATGGACCCAACCTCACACACCTCATCCCTCTCCTCGCATCACTGCGTCGCTAAGATGTTAGCGACCAGCGCCGCTAACATCACTAACAGCGCTAACAGCGGCTAACAGCTGTTAGCAGCGCTGGTTGCTAACAGCTGTTAGCCGCTGTTAGCAGTGATTTTCCTTCAGCAGCTCTTTTCACCTGGGAAAGGCTACCCTGATGTTGACCCTCGTTTTTTGAAATTGGCGGTCACGTTGCCTTTTTTCAAATGCACCGGCACATGTGACCAGCCTGCTTGCTGCTGCTTTTCGTCACTCTACCTGCAGGCGGAAACCGGAAACCGACAAGTGAAAACACGAAAGACGATTCCGTATTTCTCAAGTATGTCCCTGTACGCACCTGTATTTTCAGGATGGCGCATGTACATGATGAAACACTGGTTGCAATGTATATGGAAATGAGAATTTTGGAGCTTACGGACATACTTAGATACGCTGATGGAGGTAAATACACATGTGCTAGGACACACTTTTGACTGCAAAATTTGTTTGTCTCAAAGAACAACTGAAATTGTTACACATAGTGCCATTAAGGGCACCTCAGTAGTGTCCAGGAGACAAACTGACAAATCTTCAGCTACTGTTTGGTCTGGACAGGGACTTGAACCAACGACGCCCTAGTTCCAAACCCAAGTCCCCATTGACTGACCTACTGTGCCCTAACACAGTGGCTCCCAACTGGTGCCTCTTGGGTCCATTCTGAATGGACCGCAAGTAACTCACAAATGTGTTAAGTTTGTAAAAAATACACTTTATTTTTAGGTACAGTGAATTTCTAGCACAGTGCAGTTATTTTGAAGTGCTGTGTCTTGCTGTAGAGTGAGTGACTATTTGACAGCTACATGACAGAGACTGCAAACACAAGTATGAGGCTGAATATATCAAACTGTGTGGACCTTGAACTATGAGTAAGGAGAAATCTGGACCCTGTGGCTGGACCAGTTGGGAACTGGTTTCTTTCATAATGTTCTCCTTTTGACCAGAAATGTGGGCTTTTTGTTCGGGCATGCATCTCTATACCAGTCTTGCAAACTGTTGGCTCGTTGGTTTGTGTACAACTCATCTATGACAATGCACAGAGCTGACCGAAAACAGGCAAGAGGCCAGGTGTCACGCTGCGGTAAAAACCCCAACAGAGAGGTATATTCCAAATGTCTTGCATACAAAGAATGCTGACATATCCCTCATGTCTTCATCAGAAATGCTAAATCTGGAAAAAAAGGCTTGTTTACAGGATCCATATCAAATTGAAAATACTGTCATAGTATTGGTGAGAATACTGGTGTGCATGTTAGAGTAGTCTGTGATGTTTAGTGTTCTCTTGAAGTACAGAATTCTGAAGAGAGTAAATATCAATATCTGGTTCATCATTTAATTTCAGCACAGTTGCAACACGGTGACAAGTCTTTTGTAATATATCAGTAGCTAATTCATTTTTGGCTAATTTGCAGTCTTTCAAACTCTAATGAAGGCCTTCTGTGCCCAAACTTTAATGATTTTTAAACCATTTTATCAATACATTTATAGTTTGAGCCAAAGTAGCGTCTCCTGAGTGTTCTGTTTTCTGTTGCACTTTAAATCACACCGGCGCACGTGCTGCTCTGGGCCTGTCTAATTTGCACTATTGCAGTAGACACCAGGGAAAGTAAATGCTAAGTGGATCAATACTATAGAAAAAAAACCCTTCCACTAAAACTTTTGTAATGCTATGGACGCTTTCCAGCAAGTGTTCTTAACATTGTAAGACTTCAGCCTCCAGGGAATCAGATGAAATCTGGTGTTTTTCTTGCCTTGGTTCCTTAATAGGTCTCTTGGGCCCTCCAACCAATATGTGGCAAAAGGGAAAATAAAAACATTGATAATTTGTAAGTTATGCATAGAAGAGGGATAAGACACACCTCCCCAATACTGTTCCCTTTTCCATTTATCCCCAAGACATTTTAGTGCTCATTTTGTTTTTCCAATGCAAGAAGCTTCCCCTCTGCCACAGCCATATGCACTTGCTCTGTAGCTGTAAAAAAGATGGTAATACAATTGATAAGGAATCTGTTTCCTGCTTTTAAATAGACAGCCATCCCTTCTAGACATTTTTTAAGCCATTTGGTGGCTGGATTACACTTAGGGAGGACCTGAAACAACACGGCTGATAAATGCACTCTTATTGAACATAATGGAAAAACAATTTTATTTATGAACTATCATTGTCATCATACACACAAAGAAGGCAATTCCGCCGTCAAAGACTAGACTGTAGAATAAACATAATCATAAAACCATCTAAAAAATCAATGTATGCACAGTTGAGCAGACAGCACAATCACATTAGCGGACACCATGAACAAGAAAGGGCATATGAGGTTGAGCCACAAGTCTGATCCACTATTATTAGCCTTATGTATTCATTTTTTTTATTTTTAAAAAATAAATGAGTGACTTCAAAGTGAGTGCTGCTAATTGCCCTCATGTTGCTACTAGTTGACCTTATTTACCTTGTTCAGTTTTTCATATCCAACCATTCTGCACTTCATTGTGTTTTATATTTTAAGTCTTCTACTATCTGAACTATATCTGCACCTACATCTACAGTAAAAAAAAAAAAAAAAAATCTAAACATCCATAGCTTTAGACTTCTTCCCTTTTCAAGGTGGAGGGTAAATTGTCACAGCTACAGGAACTGCAACTCGCCCCATGAAATGAATTTTTAATGAGTTTTTTATTGTGTGTTACGAACACCAGTCTCATAGTTAAAGCGTACACTGGAAAGGATGAACTCATCCAAATAACTTCGGGTCCCCGCTGTGGATGTCTAACCAAAACCTGGAACTGCTCTCATAACTGACTCACACATGCACACACACTACAAATTGTGAATTAGGTCCTGATCCCAGAGATTTAAAAGCTCGAGTTATCATGTTGAATTCACACAATCACTGCAGGGAACCAGTTGGCATATGAGTAACAGTTACTATTTTTCCCTAATGTTTCTTAAATTGAATGCACTTACAAATAAATTATCTATTGAAAAGCTAATAAATAGACGTACCACTAAAAAGGTGTCTAGTTTTTAGCTGAATAGACAGGGTGCTGCCTCAGTGTGATCAAGGCTTTGCTGACCTTCTTTCTTTTCTTTATTGTCTGTAAGTGTTTTATGTTGTTTGTCTGCAACTTTGTCACATGTGCTTGACCACGGCACTCTTATAAAGAGGATTTTTAATCACAATGAGGCTTTTTCCTGGTTAAATAATTCTTAAATAAAATAAAAATGAATAAATATGATTTCACTGTATCAATGGGAGTAAATCAAACCCTCCCGAATCACTTTCCTCCAGGATAATTGTTTGGCATGCCTGCCTCCTGAGGTCTAAGGCCTGGCCTGTGTCCCTCATCTCTCAGTACCCATAAGGCCAGAGAAGCATTGTCCTGGTCTTACTACAATGTGATCTACCTTCAATAGACAAAGGATTCCAGCTGGGCTTATTCCTCCTTTCTTTCAACCTCCTCCCAGTGACAGATGGGACCAAAACTAGAAAAAAAATCCTTGAAGACAAAGAAATTAGTGCCTTTTATATGGATCCAGAGCAGCTAGACACTAGGGATGTTTGGCAGGGGTAGGAAAGGAGTTGCAGCCTTTCAGTATCATTTTACCCCTCATTGTTACAGAAAAACATTACATTATAGTAGAGGAGCCATACAAAGCTCCAATAAAACAGAGACCTGTCTGACACATTGTTTGTATTGTTTTACCGAACACAAGAGCTGTACACCTCAATATAAATAGAATAATGCACACAGTGACACACATGCTCACGTATACGCATTCTCTTTCTATTATTACCAAACATACATAGGCACATGCGCACACACACACACACTTCCACACACCTCTGTGAGCTGGTGATAACTGCTTAGCAGTGTATGCTCCGACAATTGTCAGACTGCCAGGGCAGAGAGAGCCAGGAAAGGAAGAAGGGGAGGGTGAAGGAGCAAGCTATGAGTGGCACCACAGAGTGGGTACAAGGAGAATTAGACAGGTGCCACGGGGAGAGGTTGGCAGAATGAGGAAAAGGTAGATGTTGGTAAAAAAGCTGGTGGGACAGATAACAGCAGAATTGTGGAAGAGGGAGAGATGGAAAAGACTTTAAGATTTCAGCAAATGACGAGACCAACACAGAAGACTGGAAGGAGACGGGAAACTGGAGGGACAAAGGCAGAGAGGGAGGAGAGGGAGGGGAGGGGGGCACGGAGCCAAAGAAAGGATATGAAAAAAAGGGGAGAGGAAAAAATAGCAGACAAAGTGTGAAAAGGGAAAGAGAACAAAACAAACCATAGAGGGTGAATGATAATGTGTTGTGCAGCCACCTCCACCTCCACTGGATGCAACACTCCCACTCCTTTCATGGTCTGCAGTCTGTCATCAACACCCATCTCCAAGGACAGCACAGGAAAGGCTCCGTCAGGAGCTGTGCAATAAAAATCACCCACGACATAGGTGAGTAGAGCTGTTCTCTTGTCTTAATTTTACTTAATTTGCCATAACACTTCACCTCATCTCGCATTATGTTAAGGAGGGGGAGCGGGAGTGAGTGAGCAAAAGATGTGATAAGTCAAAGCGGGAGGCAGTGAGAATGAGATGGTGTGGGATTGAAAGGAGGCAGAGTGTGCGACAGATAAACTGTTGATGGCCTACGGTCAGCAGTCCACCAGCACCACCATGTGGCTGAAACGTCAGGGCAATACTTCACAGTGTAGAGGTCGTTTTTATCTCCTGCACACTTCAGAAATCACTGAGGACATCAAAATTTTGCTTGTGAGCGTTTTGTCACTCTCACTCTCTCATTGTTGAGTTACTTTAAAATATGAGGCAGAGATTTTCAAGTGAGTGCACAACAACACACTCTTGCACACACATTGTACATATCCATGAGCACGCACTGATTCAGGCACATGCACACATACACACACACAAAAGATGCACATTTGGTCATATTTTTTCTGTTGCTTAACTTGAACAGCCAATACACAGACACAGTTTCTAGTATAATATAATAATAAATAATATTATTATAATATTCACGTGCATGTTCTAGCTCTGGACTGGGTCTTATCTGGGTCACTACAGTGTATGCTGCTCTGCCGTATCCTCATTCGTCCATGTCAACAACTGACCTGCTTTTCCTCCCTCCTTCCCTTTTCCTTCTCTGCTGTGTAAAACCATTTCGCTTTGGATGAGACAACCATTCAGTTTGTGGGAAAAAAAGATTGCTGCCCAAGTTTAAAATCAATCACATCGACCTTTGGAAATGTCCATTTCTAATGTGCTACTGTGGTGCTACACTTGCTTTTTCTGTAAAGCAAAATTCTCTGATGCTCATCACTACTGGAACAAAAAATACTTGAAGGAAACATATTTGTTAGCCCCAAACTTTTGTATTTTTTCAATAAAACAACTTCAGAGGAGAAGCAAAGACAGAAAGATATTTCTTAAACAAACATCTTGAGGAAGATTCAGATGGTTACATGTCAACATTAATCCCCAAACTAACTTAATTCTTCTGATAGAGCAACCCAATTGCCAGAATAGATGTTGGCAGTGTATACGTCTGCAGACCACTGATATGTTACATATTTACATTATATCTAATAGATATGTTAAACCTACTGTTAAAACTGTGACAATGTGTGGTTATGTTACGGCAAAAAAAAAAAGACTTGGTTATGATCAGGAAAATATCATGTTTTGGCTTAAGATACCCACTTCTGTTGCCATAACCACTGCTGGCAATGTGCTGATGTGTCCTTAAAAAATACCTGGTTTTGTTGCCACAACTATCACTGGAAATATGTGACATCTTCTTTGAAAATACCCACTTTTGTTGCAATAACCATTGCTGGAAATGTGCTGATGTCTTCTTAAAAAATACCTAGTTTTGTTGCCACAACTACCCATGGAAATGTGCCCACAGCTCCTTTGAAAATACCCACTTTTAATGCCAAAACCACTGCTGGAAATGTGCCAATGTCTCTTTAAAAAAAACTAGCTTTGTTACCACAACTAACACTGGAAATGTGCCAACATCTCATTTGAAAACACCCACTTTTGTTGCCAAAACCACTGCTGGAAATGTGCCCACAGCTCCTTTGAAAATATCCACTTTTATTGGCAAAACCACTGCTGGAAATGTGCCGATGTCTCTTTAAAAAAAAAAAAAAAAACTAGCTTTGTTACCACAACTAACACTGGAAAAGTGCCGACATCTCCTTTGAAAACACCCACTTTTGTTGCCAAAACCACTGCTGGAAATTAGGGTTGGGAATCTCTCTGTGATAGACGATTCGATACGTATCTAGATACACAGGTTACAATACGATTCAAAAACGATATATTTTTAATACAGAACGATTCGATATGATTTGATATGATTCTATGGTTAACATTTGCTGTAGACATTAATCATACATTATAAAATAAAGAAGCCAATTCTATAAAAGTGACATTCTTACAGTATTTTCAAATTTGTAAAAGACCACATCCCCAAGCATTGTTGCTGTATGGCACTGGCAAAAATAAAATGAAAAGACAAACAACAACAAAATCACATGTCAAATGTATTTATTTTTAGACATGGACCAAAAAAAGACTTGCTGAATGAACATCATTTTGTTGGATGGGATCAATATAAAAATGAGAAGAAGTTTTAAACTTTAAGTGAAGTGAACTTTAAGTAAAATAAGTGTTTTAAACCTACTTGTTGTGTTGTTTTTATGGTATTGTCTGTGTTTTTGTGTGTATCTTATATGGACTTGAGTCTGGAATAAAGTTTATCATAACGCTGTACAATATAAACATAAAGCAGAATAAAATAATAACATGCAATGTAGGGGCAGAATCTGACATCTCCTGTTATTAGTTGATATCATGGACTGTGATGACTAGCAGCTTATCACTGACAGCATGTCAGACTATTTCTCTGTGTTTGCTACACTCTGTGTTTGTCATTTATAAAAAGATAAATCACTTTTCTATAATACATCACTGATATGTCAATGGAATAAATTACTTATTGACTTATCCATACTTCAAAAACAGCATCAATAAGTGATGAACATAGGGGGGATCAAAATAAAATAAATAAATAAAATCAAAATCAACCAGCCACCCTCCTCCCCTGACAAGTAAAGAACAGTCCCTAAAGTGCGCTGAGGTTTGTGAAAATGTGAACGGCTCGTTTCTCCTCTGACACGTCACATACCTGAGTGCTGCCAGGGCTTGGCTGGTATTTCTGGGCAGTCATGACACCGACGAAGACTTCTTGGACCTGGAGCCGGGCTTCTCGGTCGCCGGCCGGTAAGCCGTTATCATGCGTTGCCGTATTTGACACGAATACGTATTTCTGTCTGTGTCTGTGACCCTGCGTTCAACCCACAACCGGCAGGATTCGCCTTTAGTTTCTGCTGCAGCTTGGCTGCTCCATGGTTTATCCAACCAGCATTAGCTTCTGTTCCTCAGCTCCACCGGTCAAGCTGGCGCTGATGTTTACATCCATTATTGCTGTCAGCAATGCCTGCTACGGAGCAGCCGGCTCTCGTGTTGTTTTCGAGATGCAAACTGTTAAAGTCAGTCAACCGATTGCTAGTCTTGTGATACCCGAATCCATGACTCTACAATCGATTCATCGATGGATTCATGGCTGATTCGTATTGAATGAGGAGGCTGCTACCGACGTAGCCGTATCTCTCACTTGTCAAACCGGATATCCGGTCATATCGGTTAATCGTTCCCAGCCCTACTGGAAATGTGCCGACATCTCCTTTGAAAACACCCACTTTTGTTGCCAAACCCACTGCCAGAAATGTGCCTACCTTGCCTTAAAAAAAGACCTGGATTTGTTGCCACAGCTGGAAATGTGACCATGACTTGAAAGATATAGTTTTTGTTAACCCACCCTCTGCTGGAAAAAAAATACCCACTTTTTTTGCTTGTTGGCCTCAAACAATGATCTGCTGCTTCCATCCACCATCCCCTCATCCTCTCTTTAACTAACTCAGCTTATATACATTAAATCAGACCTACATCACCTTAAAACATTGATATAATAGGTATGAAATGTAAAAATGTAATATATCTGTGGTTTGCAAAACTGTACAACGCCAATATTTTTCCTCTGGTGACTGGGCTGGATAGCAACTAGAGTTGCCACCCGTCCCGTTTTTCCCAGAATTGTTCTCTTTTTTCATCAGCTGTCCCGGGAAAAAAAATAATCTCTCCCGGGACACAATTTGTCCCGTTTTTTGGGAAAATGCAGCAGCAGCAGGCCAAGGAGTCCATCCAGAATCAATGCAACAGGCTCAAGAACATCTGTGTCAGAGAGACAGCAAAGAGGTAAGAGGAGCTGTGGGAAGTCCTAACAGTTCACTTAGTATATTTGCATATCCAATCATGTTTTAATTTGTATTTTTTCCATTTATATTTAACCCTACGGGCCCGAACGACGCATAGTGCGTCCAAATTCACACCTCTCACATCTCTATGGTTTTTCTCCGCGACCATGCGAGAAGCCACACATATCACGTGAAACAGCGAAATCATAGCTTTCCGAATGTTTTCACAGCGAAAAAAAAATGCTAAAGTTACACTAAAATTATGTATAACAGAGCTTTCATACAGCTTTGCACACACATTACTCTTGGATGGATTACTCACGAATGCAGGGTCGCACAGAAATGCCACGCATATCACATGAAAGCACAGGAGCAGAGCTTTCCAGTGATACCACACACATCATTGTGCTGTCGTCTCATCACGCTATAAATACAGATCAAGTGTCTACAAAATAAAAACCTGACGAATTTCTTTACAATCCATTATACAGATCTTGTTATCAGTCACTTCATATAGTGAGGAATATCGTATCTTACCACGTCTTAGGTTTGCGTGTGTTTCTCCCTGTCTATCCACATTTGTAGTCCGGCTTTCAAGATGCAAATATATCCATATTGTCCAGTTGACACTCCATCAAACTTTGTATGACAAGACAAGTGCACTTCACCTTTGTGCACCCACACAACTGCAGCCTAATTATGCATGCATGACAGGGCCGTAGTCACCATATACATTGAGGGGGACACGTGGTGAGTTACATGTAAAAATGTAAGAATTTAGTAACACAGATTTGTTTTTTTCGTTGATATAAAAATTAATATAAAATACAGGCACATAGAAGGACATGGAATGATGGCAAATCTGGTCTCCTATGACCGAATTTCATGTTCATTGGTCAGTCTGAACTGGTAATAATGGCCGAGCCCTCCGCCTCAAACATTTGGTCGAGTGTCCCTTTTTTTCACAAATCCAAGGTGGCAACCCTAATAGCAACACAAAATATAGTCGATGTAATTTTAAGTGAGTTGCAGTTTAATTTAGTCCATAAATATATTTTTTCCCAAGAATTGGTGGTAAAATCAGATAACATTACTGAAGGAGACAAAACGGTACCGAATACAAGATGCTTCTTAATGGTGATGTGAAATCAAGTTATGAAAAAGAGATATTTTGTGTGGCTGAGTCTACGTTGGATAAGACTTTGCATCAGAACAAAGGCTGTGCAAAAGCATAATCACAACAAAACCTGAAACAACACAAAGAGCTAGGATAATACATCATGTTCATATATTATACTTCATATTCCAGTGTGATGATCATCTTCCTTTGTGGAAAAGTTCAAAATGATAAATTAACATGATGCTAGGTTCATTCCTGTAGACCTTAATCAGAGGTGAGACTCAAAGGTGTTAGCAGAGACAGAAACTAAAACAGAGGATAAGACAATACACCAACACCTGCTTGAGAAGTGTTAAAAGCTCTCATGTAGTTGCAGGTGCACCATATGTAGACTAGACGACAGCGATCCTGACAGACTATCACATGATCTGGAGTAAATGATGTCTATAGGATGTGTCGCCTTTCTCAGCTGGAGCCAGTGAAGAATGCGAGGCAGCAGTTGTGACAGTTGGCCAGAACTCTCATAAGTCTCACTCACACACACACACACACACAGAAAGAGAGAGAGAGATCGCTTATTCCACACCTCACCCAAGGGTTTTTAGGGAAAGGATAAATCTATGGGAACAACTCAATCACATTACCTTATGTAAATACCCAAGTCAGCCCTCCCTCTCTTTACCACTGCGTTAGCTACCAGCCCTATGGCTCCTCTGGCACAGAAATGCGCACGGGGCAAATTAACATTTGCTCTCATAGTCTGCAAATGGCAGCTCGTGCTTGCCATAGAAATGAAACACTGGCCCATGCAGGGGAGAGAGTGAGAAAATATTTGAGCTGGGAGCGATTAATAATTCGTCAGGCAGAGCAGTAACATTTGCTTTTAGGGGCAGTGGATCGACAGAATGGGCTTCTTCAGGAACTTTTGAATCAAAGCTTGTTTTTTTATTGGCATCTTCCTCTATGCATTCAGAAGCATCACTCTGCACTTTTTATTGAGCGGCATTAGAATTAGAGGCAGCAAGTGCAACATTTCTTACGAGAACTGTTCATTTTTAAAGTCATGTTTCGGAAGAAACCAGAGTGAGACGTTAAACAGAAGAGGCAAGCAGCCTCGGATGTATCTCCAGCAATAACCAGCCCCTTACAATAGAAAGAATATTTGTCCTAATTACAGTAAGAGCAAAAAGACTTCTTAATGCTATGCTTCATTATGCAAACATAGCTGTTAGCCCTCACTACTAAAAGACTTTGAATGCATATCATTATTTGACATTTTCAGCTGTGTAAATGTAAAAGAACTGAGACACTGATTACTTTATAGCAGAAATGCCAATGAATGATATGCAGGGCAAGGGGTTAAATTTCTGTCCAGAGTTTCTCTGCGACGTGGCTCCGACACTTATCAGTCCATTAACGCGGTGATCACTCAAAGGGCTAAATGGGACAGAGTTATTGTAAGAAGACTGGGGATGGGACACAACCTCCTGCTGAAACTCCACAGGCACCACAAGAGGAACACCTTCCCCATTTGCTACTCAAGATGTTTGACTCAAGGCGAAGCTTGGTGCAGATGGCTTTTCTCTGCTCTGCTGTAGTTTGATCCTGCTGTGGAAATATGCTGTCTTTTTGTAACGCTTGAACAAGACAGACAGACATTTAAAAGGGGGAAAAAAGGCACATCTGTAAGTTACATTTTCAAACAAACAACTTCCATCTTTAAGTGCCTCAGTGAAAGCTCATTTCAAACTGAGGAACTACTTTTTCAGAGAAGAGGCCCAGTCGATCAATATGTTGTGCAGTATTAGATTTATTCTTTCCTACAGGTGAAATGTTTAAAGGTCTTGGCAAGATGTTAAACTACAAACACTTGAGCCCAGTGACTTCATGTGTACCTTGCCATTCCACTTCAACAACTCAATGTTGGATATATATATATATATGTTTTATTAACATCTGCTATATGGTACACCTTCCTCCCAGCCTCAGGACTAGTTCTTTCCCTGAGGCATCTTACCTCAAACACATGGCCAAACACCTTGGGGGGGGGAAGATGTTCACTTTGCCATTTTAGCAACAGTAAGAGATGAGAAAACAATCTGTGTTTTTGTTGAAAGTTTCAGAATGTACTTGTACTGACATTAGGGCTGTCCTCTGAAAGTCAAAGTTTCATATCATCAGTCAGGGACCTCTCAGTGGACTGAGATTCTTCAAATCATCCTGTCTTTTTCAGTTGTCAGTCACTGTGCAGTGTACCTCTACTGACATTGTGGTCCCTAAACTTAGCTGCAGAGTGAACGCTCCTCATTTTCAGGCCGTTCTTCAGTATAGGCAGCTGCAGACCCAGACCCAGAGTGAGTATAAGGGTGCTTTCACACCTGCCCTGTTTGGTCCGGTTCAATTGAACTCAACTTCGTTTGCCCCCTAAGTGCGATTCATTTGCAGTAGCAGATCCTGATATGGGTTGAATGGGCGTTTGCCCAGGGCGGCACTTTGTCATGACATGGGGGGGCGGCAGGAGCAGTAGTATCAAGATTTTGCTTGGGTTAGGCCCACTTGACATGCTGCTGTGTTGTGCTATGGCCTATTCTTTTTTTTTAAGATATTTTTTGGGTGTTTTAGCCTTTAACTGATAAGACAGCTCAAGTGTGAAAGGGGGAGAGAGAGAGGGAAGGACATGCAGCAAAGGGCCACAGGCTGGAGTCGAACCTGGACCGCTGCGACAACAGCCTTGTACATGGGGCGCCTGCTCTACCACTAAGCCACCGACGCCCCGTGCTATGGCCTATTCAAGTGCCGGAATTTGTTATTTACGCAACAACGCCTGAACGCAACACAGGCTCTGCTCCAATTGACTGTGTGTTCAGTGCTGTGCTGCGCTGCTTTGCGAGCAGCATGTTACACACTGTCCATAACAAAAACTATGTCAGGTAACAAACTGCGTCGGACTTGGGTCAGATTCGGTCAGGAAAATGTGGCCGCGCTCTAGTGTGCTCACCTGTAAGTGCGCGCATGTGTCTGTGTGTGGCGGAACTCCACTGTGCATGATACAGAGAGCAGATGGGTGTTGCCCAGGGCGCCATTTAGGCTAGAACCGCCACTGTTCATTTGGACAGCAATCACACTCGGGCGCGCACCAAAACAACCAGACTGAGACCTTCTTGAAGAGATGGTCTCGGTCCAGTTACAAGCAAACTCTGGTGCGGTTCGTTTGTGGTGAGAATATGTTCCGACGTCGATCGATAGCACGCATTAGCTAAGAAGGCTAATTTCATTTGTTTACAACATAAAGTTGCTGTCAACCTGAGAATAAAATACATATCAAACAGCCATATCTGATTTGACTGACGTAATTTCTAATATGAGATGGACACAGCCCTAACTATTCTGTAATGGCATATTAGAATAAAAAATAATAAAACCCTTCACCTCACCTTCACTTGGCGACATATGATGACCCTTGCAATCCCATGACACTTCTATTTTACATCAGCTGTCGCAATGATTAGTCAGCAGCTGCAAGTTGTGAGAGGTGGCATCATGCAGTTTTAACAAGAACACATTAATAAACAGACTGTAGACATCTCTGCCATGGCTTTATTATTCTGTAAAAACTGCTTGCCAATGTTAAACACTGTGTAAAAACTATTATGGTCATTTTAAAATCATACTGCTCTAGCTTTGGTTTCAAGCGTCAACATTTTTGTCAGTTATTGGCAGACATGGCAGCTAGACATAATGATTTACTGACATGTTTCTGTTACTAATGCTTTAGTAAGTCAGCATGGTCAAGGTTTGCTTTATGAATTACTTACTTCATCACTTGGATCAATTTTAAAATAAACCACAGGGCAGGGATGGAGAGCTCTGCCAACTTGTTAAAATGCTCAGTACCTTTTAAAAGGAGGTTAACTCTTTTGTTTGGGTGTAAATCAATCCAGTGTACTATTCAGTCTGTCAGTGAAGCACACTTGAACCAAATTACAGATGAATGAAAAGAATGTGTGTGTAAATATGAATCTATTAAATTAGGTGAAACTTTTACAAACTAAAATTATATAAATACAGAAACACACACACACACACACACACACATATACATACATACATATATATATATATATATATATACACACACACACTCAATGGTCACTTTATTAGGTACACCTGTTCAACTGCTTATTAATGCAATAGCCAATTATGTGACAGCAATTCAATGCATTTAGGCATGTAGACATGGTCAAGACAACCTGCTGAATTTCAAACTGAGCATCAGAATGGGGGAGAAAGGTGATTTAAGTGACTTTGAATGTGGCATGGTTGTTGGTGCCAGACAGGCTGGCTGGCTGAGTATTTCAGAAACTGCTGATCTACTGGGATTTTCATGCACAGCCATCTCTAGGGTTTACAGAGGATGGTCCGACAAAGACAAAATATCCAGTGAGCAGCAGTTCTCCAGGTGAAAATGCCTTGTTGATGGCAGAGGTCAGAGGAGAATGGCCAGACTGGTCAACAGTGACTCAAATAACCACTCGTTATAACCAAGGTATACAAAAGACCATCTCTGAACCAACAACATGTCAAACCTTGAAACAGTAGCTACAGCAGTAGACGACCACACCAGGTGCCACTCCTGTCAGCTAACAACAGGAAACTGAGGCTACCAAAACTGGACAATAGAAGACTGGAAAAATGTTGCCTGATGGCAGGGTCAGAATTTGGTGTAAACAACATGAAAGCATGGATCCATCCTGCCTTGTATCAACGGTTCAGGCTGGTGGTGGTGGTGTAATGGTGTGGGGGATATTTTCTTGGCACACTTTGGGCCCCTTAGTACCAACTGAGCATGGTTTAAACACCACAGCCTACCTGAGTATTGTTACTGACCGTGTCCATCCCTTTATGACCACAGTGTGCCCATCTTCTGATGGCTACTTCCAGCAGGATAAAACACCAAATCACAAAGCTCAAATCATCTCAAACTGGCTTCTTGAACATGACGATGAGCTCACTATAATCCAATGGCCTCCACAGTCACCAGATCTCAATCCAATAGAGCACCTTTGGGTTGTGGTGGAACGGGAGATTAACATCATGGATGTGCAGCCAACAAATCTGCAGCGACTGTGTGATGCTGTCATGTCAATATGGGCCAAAATCTCTGAGGAATCTTCCAAGAACCTTGTTGAATCTGTGCCACAGAGAATTAAGCAATCATAAAAACTGAAGTCATGCGATCAAACTACAGTAGCTTTTAATATGTGTGTAAGGACGTCAGCCCAAACAGTGTTGATTTTATGTTTCAGCCGCAGCAACAGAGATATCAGTTGTGACAGTAGCAGTAGCAGTATTCATAGCGCCAATTTAAAACTTTCAGTACTGGCAGGGGAAGTAGAGTGTCAGAGCGGGGGTAGGTTGGTGAGTTAATGAGAGTGGCTGGGTGGAGAGATGGGTGAATGGGTGCATATGTACAGATGTAACTGTGAAAGCAAGATATGATACAAGTTCAAAGTTTTCTACTTGATTATAAATTGATAAGCATGTTTAAGAGGGCTCCTTTGGAAAGCGCTGCAGTGCTGAGTGAGCTATTGACTCACTCACAAATTTCAGGTTTATGAAATCAGGTCTAGGAAATACACTGTCATGCTCCTCCAGTAGACTGTGACAGAGCCTAATGAGCCATTTCAAAAAGCAGCTTAACTGTGGTCAATTTCCTGTTGTTGTTGTTGTTGTTGTAGGCCTACCTGGTTGTCATTCACCTCAGCAGCTAGTCAAGCGTACTCAACTTCAAGGAGAGGCAGCTCCTTTGATGTGTGGGTCCAGTGTTGATGCTGATTAAAAAGAGAAAAGAATATTGGAGCATATGTGCCCGCACCCACTTCCAAACACATAGAAATCTTTCATAGCAAAAATGTATAACCTACCTGTGTGAAGAGTGTCTTGATCAGAGTATCTGTCAGAGAGGTCCTCAACATCACACGCTCTATTTCTTTTAAAACATCAGAGTCTTCTTTATTAGACATAAGATGTTTCAGCCTTGAGTGGGGCAAAAAGAATTGCAGTCAGCTGCTCCTCCTCACACATTACTGTAGTGGCGTCATGACTGGAGTCGAAAGTCACACTTAATCTTCTGTGTTACTCATGTCACAATCTTTTAAAGTGTTCTTCTTTTAGAAAATCTTTAGCCTTCAGTGTTGGCAGTATTGTCACTTTTTCCTTGCAGGAACAGCTCAGTTGAGAGCAAACTGTTTCTAGTAAGCCAGGGGCAGACTGGCAACAAAAAGCAGTCGGAGAATTTGCTGTCAAGTGGGCCCAATTTGATACATCAAATTCAAGCTGACACAACATGTTTGTCAATCAGCAAATCGTTAATTTACATAAAAACCCAACACAATCTCTTAATTTGTTTGTCCTAGGCTAGAGAGTGTATAAGAATGAAACAGATATTCCAAGGTTCTCCTCCCTGTGTGTGTGTGTGTACAGAAAGCAAAAATTCAAAGTTGAATTAATATAATGATCACCTGACAACTAAACTGACTTAATAGCCTGCTTTGTAGAGTCATTTAAAATATTGCAAAGCACTCAACGCTGTTTAAACACAGCACTAAATAGAATCAGCAGACTCTATCCACAGGAGCGTACTATATTCACACTACATATCTCTTTCATTCATTCATTTTCTGTAACCACTTATCCTGCTGGGGGTCGCGTGGGCACTGGAGCCTATCCCAGCTGACATTGGGAAAGGGCTGGGTACACCCTGGACAGGCTGCCAGACCATCACAGGGCCAACACATAGAGACAGGCAACCATTCACGCTCACATTCACACATACGGCCAATTTAGACTCACCAGTTAACCTAAACTGCATGTCTTTGGACTGTGGGAGGAAGCCTGAGTACCTTGAGAAAACCCACGCTGACACGGGGAGAACATGCAAACTCTGCATGGAGGGGCTCCCCCACACCAGGGTCCGAACCCCCACCCCAGGTTCAAACTAGGAAACCTCTTGCTGTGAGACGACAGTGCTAACATATTAACCGCTGGGCTGGCTATCAAGTATTATATGCCTTGTTATCAGGGAGAAACCGAAACCAGACCTGCAAACACCTGGTCGCCTGCAGGGAGCCAATGAGTCGTTCACAGTACGTGTACTAAAAAAAAAAGGTCAAGCCAGCTTCTCAATGATTGAATCAGCCAACGCAACAACTTTAGTGCACCCATATACTGACTTAATGCATTCAAACAGCCCAGATCGAGGTGACGGGAAGAGCTAGTGACAGACTTGACGAAGTTAGCAAAGGGTTCCATGTCTCACTACTTCCAGTTTTCAAAATAAGGCGCTAACAATGGGTGTGTAATGCTCATGTTGGCCCTCCAGAAAAAATACCTGAACCACTCTCAGCCTGTAGTAAGCTGAGTAATCAAACTCCACAATAATGGCACGACCCGACAAATAGGGAGCATTTGGATGGAAAATGAATGATGACGTCACAATTACTTGTTGTACTACACACTACTAACACTACTAATAACATCAGACAGGCTGTTCTCATAAATTGTTCTTGCGTTTTCCAATGAAAAATAATGCAGCCAGATTCCTACATATCCCACATAATCGTCGGTAATTTGTGCATAACCCACATATTTTGGAAGGCTGCGATCACAGGACTAATCCGCTGACAGGAGTTAACAAGAGGGTGGTCCTGAGCGGGTAAACCAGCCAAGGAGGCAGGTTGGGGTGGTGGATGGGTCAAGAAACACAGGACTTTTCCGTGGGACTTTCCCTTTGAGACAGGTGTTCAAAACCGTGTGAACTTTGAGTGAACTCTGAGTCATTTCAGTGACCATCCTCACCATGATTCTTTCCTAAACCTAACCACAGTAACTTTAATTACCTAAAACTAACCTCCATAACTTCATGTTAATTACATTAACCTTATGTTAAGGACTTAGGGCTCTAGTTTTGCAGACCGGGCGAGGCGGGGGCACAGCGCACCTGCGCTTCGCCAACTGGGTGTGGCTGATTTTGCAAGTTTGGCACACCATGCGCCTGGCGCAGCTACTCCTCTTTCCCACCTCCGTCCCTCCTACCTGCACAAGTCGGAAAGAGGGAGGAGAGAAGGCGTGGAGTGGGTTTTACACACATCACACCAATCAAATGAGCCCCTCTCCTCGCCCTTAAATGCGCTGCGCGAAGGTGTAATGAGAGTTTACTCAATTCACCATGGCAGAAGAGAGCAGCAGCGTCAGACGGCCAAACTTCTCCCAGGAGGAAACTGATGTTTTGGTTTGGGAGGTCCAAGCTCGCAGTGTCTGAATATACGGAACTTTTGACTTTTCTAAGATGACAGATGCTGTATATATACTCCCTATCTGATGCTGGGGCTGTTTGTGGTTGGCTGAGAGGGATGTGAACTCATTAGTTTGCAGCTGTGTTAATCAAATCAGGTTGGGTTTCCATTACGTGTGCCAAACGTGCCAAACGGTGCCAATCCCCTTTGATCTGACATCAGATGTGACAGGACAGTCGATATAGAGATACATTTATGTGCTGATTGCAGATAGTTGCATTGAATAGTGTTTTTTGGGTATTTATTGCATCGTTAATGTGCCTGATATTCTGGAAACCTGCCTGTGAGGTTTTGGTGACGTGTGCGCACTGTCCGCCGGTCAGCCAAACTTCGGCTTACACCGGCTGCGCTCCACCTGCACTGACAGTAGACCTGGTTTCAGCTGGTGAGCTTTTAGCGCACCTTTGGCGAAGCCTTTTGGCACGAAACTGTCACTGCGCCAAGCTGGATCTGTCGATACCTCCCCCTGCTGCGCCACCACACCCATCTCAGTGCACCTCGGTCTGCCACACTACCAAACTGAACGTGCCTCGGGTTGCGCTGCTCGAAACTAGCTCTGCGCAGGGTTCGCCACCCTACGCCACCCTGCACCGCGCCGGGAAACTAGAGCCCCATATGTCATTCGTGAATGCATAAATGAATGAACCTTTATTTATCCCCGTAGGGAGATTCAGGTGTCCAAAAAACAGCAACAGTAAACATTATGAACGATTAATAGACAGATAAAGTTAAATAGTAAATAATTATACGCTCTTCCACCCACAACTGTAAAATGGCAGGGTGAAAGAGAAGTGATGTTTATTGTGCTGCAATAGTGAGGTTAGTCCTTTGCATCTCCCTCCTGATCATCTGAGCACCTCACGCAGGTTTTTAAACCCTACAAGCTCTGTTTGGTCAGGGACATGTACATCTACTATGTGTCTCAGCCAAGTCACTGCAAGAATTTATGACTATGATTGCCTAATCTGTCTCAGTATCCATGTCAAAAAAAGTGGGATTTAAACATGACAGCATAAAATTACTCTCTGGTAGAGTGAAAAAAATTGAGAATAAGATATTCTGAGTCCCTTTCAAAGCTTAATTTTAATCAATTTCATATCAATGAGCATGATTAATGCAATTGTTTAACTGGTGCATCCCCACATTGTAGTAAAACCACATAAAACTGACAAATGTGCTGAATTTTGACCTCCAGGGGACAAAAAAAACACATAAGGGCACAGTGCAGACCCATTTTAAATAGCCAAATTTTTAATATCTTCTCATCAATACATCACTTTTAATCCATTCTTACACTGATAGACTTCTTGCTTTCAATTAATCTCAAGTGAACTGCTCAAAAACAAACTTGTAGCACCACTGCAAGGCTACTTTCTCAAGGTTTTGTTTTGTTTTATTCATTGTTTGGTTGTTCAGCACTCAAATGAAGCCTCCAATCTCCTTTGTTTCTTTTCTTGCTGTCTATCATCTTCTGCTTTGTTATTTGATTCAAATTTAAAAAAAAAAAAAAAAGAAAAGAAAAAAAGAAAAACAGCAGATGAGTGCTCGAAATATCCTACTGAGACTAAAGCCTCATTTCCGATGGTGTCCTAGAAACATAAATCTCATTATAATTTCCAACATCAAGACAATCTACTTTGGAATAACACAAAATTATGAGTAAAGCTAAAAAAAGATTTTAAAATAAACATATTGAAAAAGCCAAACAACTTCAAACCATACATATGCATGTGGCGCCTTTGACGAGATGAAGCAGAAACTCTCGGATATCAGGGGAAGAAACAAATAAATACATGTTGGAATCTTTTGAAACTTCGCAACAATAATTAACAATGTTGTTTTACAGTCGCAAGTTGGATCCGAAGAGGAGGACAATGTTTTTGAACAAATGCTTGATGAAACATTTTGGAGTGCCTTATCCAGACAGTGCTTCAAAATGTGAGGTAAACCACATGTGTCGAAGAGACTGCTTTACAAACAGGTCATAGAACACTAATGTTTTGCTACTGGGTACAGTTAACAACAGCACACAGTTTTAAGCATTATTTTTCTTCACCTCACAATCTCAATGAGGAGGGCAGTATTTTTTTCCGTGACACACCTTCCTCTGTAATTATGCTTTATAAATAATGGGAGCTCATTACATCTCAAAAATGTTCTTTATTCTCCAACCAAATCCTTATTATCAAGTTGTCAGGGCCTTAATTTCATTTCCTCCACTGATGAATGTGGAGTCATTGGGGGTGGGAGGAACGGAAGCTATTTTGATACCTCATCCAATGATGATTCCTCTGGGAACCTAAGACTACAAAGTGATAATGCTAATAGCAGTCTGTTCAGCTGATCACACAAACAGAAAATGGGAGCTTTTGTAATTTATTATGATGTAGTTATTGGCTGCTGTTGACTGAGAGGAAAACAGTTTTTAAGTACATTTGGGTGCATCCATTTTGTGGCCCTTGCAGTATCATTCTTTACTTTGGTAAAGGTTTGGATAAAGCTCAGTGAGGTTGATTGATTATACACACTTCGACATTGAGTCACACTGCAAATCAATATGTATTAGCTGAATAGGTGAGGAAGGAAGGGCAACATCTAATATGCTGTGTCCAGAGAAGGCATTTTGATGTGTAATGTAACTCCATGGTATTGTTTTTATCATCATATGCTATTCAAAAAATGGTTTTGTTGTCCCTCTTTGAAGACATTTACAGTGAATATATACTTAACTTGGTTGCACAATACTTCATTAACAAATAAAATGGTAGAGTTGGGAAATACTGCAATATTGCAACATTTTAAAAGACTCAATAATTTAAAGGTATTGATAAAGAAAACAAGTGTCGCTCACTGGCTCCATATGCATTTCTTGTATTTTGATGACGTTTCTGCCTTTGGGCCTTCTTCAAGAACAACAAACATATTGAGACAAAGGTACACTGATCTGTTGTAATGACTACACCTTTGTCACACAGCTGATGATGATTAAGTGATCATGCTACACCAGCAGGTTGAGCAAATCACAGTCACACAGCTGAAAGTGGTTAGATGATCATGTCACAGCATGAGGTTAAGGAAAAAGGCAATTTTGAGGGAACAACTCTCAACAAATCAATACCTTTAAACCAAAAAGTTATTGGGAGCTACACCCAGTCACATGTCACCAAAACAAATGACAACAGCCACTACATATACAACCATATTTCAGTATAACAAGTTTTTTAAATTCACCATATTCAACAATGTTAAAATGTGTTTTTATATTTTTATATATTTGTTTTTTTTGCTCAACCTAATGCTGTGACATGATCATCTAACCACTGTCAGCTGTGTGACTGTGATTTGCTCAAATTAATGCTGTGGCATGATCACCTCATCATCATCAGCTGTGTGACAAAGGTACTATTTTAAGAAATGGTTCTTCCAGTTTTCAGAAGTGAAATAAACTCATGTAACTGGTTAAATCTGCCATATTAATCTGTAATTTTTCACTGTAGGGGAGACATGGGTGCATTCAAACATGGCATAAGTCAGCATGTATATGAACCCATAATACAGATTAGTACTAGAGACCATCTTGCAAAAGGATCACACCATCTATGCTTCAGCCAGAGGCGTAGAGAGGGTGGTCAGTGGCCCCTTCCTTGAATTACACCTGTCTACGTCCTTTGCCCTTCCCCGAACTCTGCCTTTACTGTGATCCCAGCCACACACCCTTAAAGTTTTATGACTGCACCCTGCATGGTTGTGACGTTGTCATGGTTATGTTGCCGTCTCAGGTGCGTGTCATCTTGGGCAATGTCTCCCACCCACTCCACAATGTGTTGGTCAAACACAGGAGCACGTTCAGTGATTGACTCATTCCTATAAGATGCACCACAGAGTGCCACGGGAAGTCATTCCTGCCTGTGGACATCAACCTGTACAACTCCTCCCTCAGAGTGTCAGCCAGTCTGAGTATAATAATTCTTTAATGTATATATTTATTCAACATACAATGCACATGACTGTACATACTTCTTATGTTTATTCTTATTTTTGTCTTTTTTTTCTACTGATGTATATATTGTAGTAGTCTCTATAAACAGACTCTACATTCAGTGAATATAGAGTCTGTCAGCAAACCCCAGAGATCTTGCCTCCGGAAGAAGAGCAGAAGAGCCCTGGTTTCCAGTTGTAGGCTGTTTGTAGTCCGCGTGATATTGACCAATCACGTTTGAGCCGGCTGCAGTTGTTGCCAGGTTAAACAGGAACCAGGAACATAATTGGCGTCACTGCAAACTCTGAATCCATCGCAATGGTTCAGCATATTTACTTATATATAAACGGAAGTCAGAAACGGAAATTCGCCTCCTTCGCCCAAATCAAACCGGAATGCCAAAAAATCAGGGGTCTGCCCCCAGAGGCTGTATCGCCGTCTGCCAGAAGTCAGACGCTGAATACAGCCGATGGGTTCCGAGAATAATATTGTAGTAACCACAAGCACGATTTATATTTTATATTTCTGAATGTAACGCTAGATTACACAGTGTAATGCAGCACAATGCATATATTTGTATACTTTTACTAACTTACAGACTCAGCACAATAAAGATATACATTTTATTCCTAGTATCTTAAGCACTAGTGTTAACATTGTAGCATAATGCAGATTTTTATTTCTTTTTTATTGTATTTTATTACTTTATATTTACATTCTTCTTCTTCATGCTCCTATAATTACTTCTTATAAATCTCTTTTCTTTGCATCAGAGCGGCTGTAACGAATCACAGTGCCATGATGACACACTCACAGCCTCAGACGAAGAATGTTCTTAACGGAGAATGTTAGTGAGGTCAAAGATATTTCATGAATTATGAGTACACAATGTACTCAATAATGTACTTAGATAATTAGAGGCAAGGTGAGCTCACTTGTGTGGATGAGTCACAGCTGCACATGTTGATGCAGAGGTGAGCATCAAAGATAGCCAGTCCCTTGTCAGCTTATGAAGCCCTTTATGAAGCATAGAAACAATATAACAGTTTTAAAGTCCAGGTAACATCAGAGATTTGTGTCTAAACACATTATATGTTTGAGTAATTGCTGAAAACATGAGAGAGTTAGACCGTTAAACTGTTCATCACAATTTTTGTGTTCAAGATGTTTAAGGTGGGCCTGGAATCATGGCTCAATGATGAACACCTCCCTTAACACTTCATAAACACTAGACCACACAGCATCAGGTTTTCTTGTTCAGTCCTGAGTTACAACATTTACTTATCACAGCCTACAGTTTGCTAGCTACCTATTACTGTAACTATTATTCATTCATTTTCTGTAACAGGTCACCTTCCCATATCACATTTCCATATCAGTTGGATGGTTGCAGGTATTTACCATCCAACTGATAGAGACAGACAAAAATTCATGTTCACATTCGCACCTATGGGCAATTTAGAGTCACCATTAAACCTGCATGTCTTTGGACTGTAGGAGGAAGCTGGAGTACCCAGAGAAGACTCACACCGACACAGGAAAACATGCAGACTCCACACAGGGCTCCCCCACCATGAACCCTTTTGCTGTGAGGCAACAATGCTAACCACTGCCTGTTTCTATTGGTTATTATTAATACCTGCAACTATCCAATCCACAAAAATATGCATTAATCAATCACCCAAACCTGTCCCGCAAACGGCCAACTTAATGCATTATAGTAGCCCAATTGTCAGGACTGATGACTGGCACAGACAGACACAAGAAGTGAGCACCAGGTTGCGGGTATGCGTTTTTTGGAGAGGGTAAGAAAGAGAGAGGGGAAAGAGAAGAAGAAATAATTTAAATTTTGCCTGGTGGTTAATAACACAATTTTCTGTGCTGTGACAGACTGAGAACACATATTTATTTTTGCTTTAGCCAGAATTTAATGTTTTTCATTGAATCTTTTTTTGTTTGGGTGTTTGGTTGTTTCCATACCCTGGGGCTGCCTCATCACCATCCCATCTTGTTGTAATATTTTCCAGCAACTATTTTCTTTGTACACTGCATTGTGATACAATAACGTCCATCAGTAGCACACTTCACACAATCAATTATATGCATTATGCATGCATGCATAATTTGAAGTACTAAATACTGTTGGTTTTCCCATATAAACACTATATGCTCAAAATGAGGTTAGAGCATGTAGTATGTATTTGTGACACAGTATTGGTGTTGCCAGGGAAACCCTGGCTACCACATTTCTTTGGTGCTATTGCATTTATCTTCTCTTGAATATATAATTTTCGAGTACAAACACAATCAGTGACTACAGCTGATCCAACAAAGCCTTCGGTTGGGATTTTCCCTTCAGTGTTTTTAGTGGACAAATCTGGAGCAAATCTGCTCAATAATACTTTAGTGTGTCTCCAACTGGAGAGTTGGCACCTATAAGCACAGCCAGTCCAATAAGCAAATATTGGCCACACAATGACAGGAGATGAAAAACCTGTGAGGATTGGCAGACTGTATATTTAATTGTGAGAGAGGATACTGGACAAATAGATTAATGATTTGCTATTTTCACACAGTCCTCGGAACTCTAACAAACCCCTGGTGTTTTCTCCCTTAGGCTTTGTTTCAGAGCTGATGGCGACCCTACAGAGAATTCCCTAGACAACAAGATCCTTCAGTGTATTCAAAACCACATGTTGTACACTGCTGTTTAGTAAACTGTACTCGTGATTCTGAAAAAAAAAATACTCCTTCTAATTATATTGTGTTTTAATAAATTTCTAAACTCTATACATTTCTTGATTGACTCTGTTAGTATGTGATTATACAAGCAGATGTCAGCCTCACATAACAGTAGGAATACTTTTTTAAGCATCGTGGTTCATCATATTTATTTCAGTCACATGTGACATCTGCTAGCATCTGTTTGTTATTCTATATTATGCATTGTTCTTAAAATGTGCTATGTACTATATATTCAGATGTAATTTACCATGGCAGAGAGAATGCTGCACATTAAAGAATGGCCATGAACTGTAACATAACTGTAGGCTGTTTGTTTCATGAAATACTAGCTGATTGCCAATTCTATTTGGAGTCTACTGTCATAGACTCTAAATAGGATAGTAATTTAATGTAGCAGTAGCACATTGCAGTGTGTGATTGCTGGACTATTGTCTCTACACATTGCAAACATTTGTTCTACTGTGTTCTACATTTGTTTTACTATGCACCCCCTATCTAATATTTTGCACATCCTGCACAAAACTGTACAGCTTTTTTTGAAACAGCTTTACTGTAAATATTTTTTATACATTTTATGTTGTAGTACTTTTCAAAAGTATCGTTGTCATATTTTCATTGTATCTTTTCTGTCTATATTTATGTTCTTGGGTGTTGCAGCAGTAGCTCAGTCCATAGGGACCTGGGTTGGGAACCGGAGGGTCGCCGGCTCAAGTCCCCGTTCAGACCAAATATGGAGCGTGGACTGGTAGCTGGAGAGGTGCCAGTTCACCTCCTGGGCACTGCCAAGGTGCCCTTGAGCAAGGCACCAAAACAAAACAACCGCTCAGGGTGCCTGACCAAGGCAGCCCCCTCACTCTGACATCTCTCCACTTTGTGCATGTATAGGTCTTGTTTGTGCATGTGTGTGTCTTTCGGACCTGTGTGTTAATGACAACAGAGTGAAAAATTGAATTTCCCCTCAGGCGGATTAATAAAGTATATATTAAAAAAAAATGGTCTTATTTCTTTTCCTCTTACAGTGTTTATTAATTTGTGCACCAAAAACCAAAGCAAATTCCTTTTAAGTGAAGTCAACACATTCTCACTCTGACCTCATCACACATCAACATCTGGTCATGGACTTTCCACGTCCAGATACCACGTGAAAGGTACCCTCAATGGTTTGGTTGTTGACGTTCTAGGACACCGTGTCATATTCTGTTACATGTATTGTCTTCTTTCAAAATACACTTCTGTTTTCACAGGAAATTTAAAGTTTACATACAGTGTCTTTCAAAGTAAACGCACTACGTCAATACAACACCACAAATTGACATTTTTTACCTTCAGCAACAAACGCACATGGTTTGGATTAAGCAACAAAACACATGGTTGGGTTTAGAAAAAAAAAACAGGTTTTGGCTTTATAATCTCACGGGACACAAACTCTCGGTTGTTGGCCCTTTCAACCCGAAGGAGCAGCAGCTCTACTCCAAGCTTTTTCCTGACGCCTGAGCTCCTCACCCTATCTCTAAGGCTGAGCCCAGCCACCCTGTAAAGTAAACTCATTTCGGCCACTTGTCTCCACAGTCTCATTCTTTCAGTTCCTACCCAAAGCTCATGACCATAGAGGAGGGGCAAATCATGTGGTTTAGTAAATCAAGAGCTTTGCCTTCTGGCCAAGCTCAGTCTTCCCCATGATAGTCCCATGCTACACATCACTGCTGATGCTGTGCTGATCCGCCTGTCTATGTCGCATCTTCTGAACAAGTCCCTAAGATACTTGAGCTCCTTCACTTGGGGTAGTAATTCACTCCCAACCCAGAGGGAACAATTCACCATTTTCCATCAAAGAACCATGACCTCAGACTTGGAGGCACTGACTCTCATCCCAACCGTGTCACACTTCGCTGCAAACTGCTCCAGTCTGATGAAGCAATCAGAACCAAATCATCTGCAAACAGTAGAGACACAATTCTGAGGTCTTCAAACTGGACCCATCCTCTCCCTGGCTGCGCCTTGAGATTCTGTCC
Source organism: Epinephelus fuscoguttatus (assembly GCF_011397635.1). Classification (NCBI taxonomy): domain Eukaryota; kingdom Metazoa; phylum Chordata; class Actinopteri; order Perciformes; family Serranidae; genus Epinephelus; species Epinephelus fuscoguttatus. Next base: position 34,976,025 of record NC_064753.1, read on the forward strand.
ATGAATATCACAAACACAATAGATAGCAAAGGACAACAGATCATATTCCTTTAGATTTCCCCTCTTTGAACATGGGTTGACTACTTCTAGTTTGATTTAAAGAGTTGGGTTTCAAATATATGCGTCATTTTACCAATCCAAATTGGAAAATTATTTAAAGTCCCCCTTCCAGACACATTTAAGCTATGTAAAAATACTTATACCAATACTCATATTTTGTTTAACATGGTTTTGTCACAGAATAGTTAAGAAAAAATTCTGAAAAGGGAATGTAAGGAGACCTACTCTTTCTCCCTCACTGAGGAATTATGGATCTGGCCTCCGCCTCACCTACCACCACTGCTTGCTTTTACTTTAGGCTTTCTCGAGCACTGCTTGTGTTAGGTTGACCAGAGAAAGAGCAGTGCATATCAAAATAGCTGGTGTTAAAGAAAACATCTAAAAGATTGAGCCATATGTTTGAGCCTCAGTCAGTTCTAGACTCAGAAGAGGAGTCTGAAATGTACTCAAATCAGCAACTAGTAGTTAGCGTCTTTATTGGTTCATGTTGTTTGTTAGCTGCTTGGCTTGTAGGCAAACTAGCAGTGGCTGCCATGACGTTAGTGCATGTGAAACATACAATAAAATCTGCTATGATGGGTTTTGGTAGATGGTTGAAGGAAGCTCAGGGGTCCTGTTTACATCCAAAAAACTGCACACTCTGCCATGTTTGCTGTCAAAACTCGCTCTGCTAATGCAAAAATTGCTCTCTGTACTGACAAGTCCGCTCTGTGCTGGAAGTTTCAGGTTTCTTTGCTGGTGTTGTGTCAAACTCTGTTCCCTCGTTGATACGTGGTGTACATTTGAATCTCAGATTTTAGGAAGTGGCACTTTCAAAGTGCACAGACATTTCCCCCTTCAGTAGAAGAATGTATAAGCACCCCTGTAATGATATACTTTGCACAGCTACACATTAGTGTAGTCAAGATCAGACATTTTAGGGGACATGAACGTAAGAAAAATACATTTTGAGTAGAGGGGGACTTTAAGAATTCCATAAGCAAGTACAATACATGTTTTGAATACGAGCAAAGAAATGTAGGATGCTATACATTAAACAGAGAGCTTCTTCAAACAGGTTTTCTTACAATAACTGTAAGCACTGAGATAATGTGTGTTGCAGCTGTTTTGCCTCAGGACATAATCATGTTTACTGCACCGTTTTCGCTCCTCAAAAGCATTATGTGTTCACAATAACCCCAGAGGTTAAAATGTGCAGCATGTGTGGTATTCAGCATTGTAGGAAAAAGTTGAGTGTCAACGTGACACCAGTGTCAATATCCCATAAAGTAGTCCACTCTCTGCACACAGTACAACAGTATCATAATGAGACAGATGAATGATGAAATCTCTGAAACCTTTAAGGGCTTCGGATAATTTTAAGTGACTTAATGGTTTATTTATTTATTCAGTCCTAATAATGTATTATCCATGGGAGTAATGGGACTCCATCAGTTCCTGCCACCCCCTGGGGCAACAGATGTTTCACAGCCCATATGGTGTCTTAATTTCTTTCATGGTCTCTCTCTCTGTCTCTCCCTGTAATCTCAGCATTTGTTGCTTTACTGCTTTTATGCGGAATAATGCAACAAATCCACCAAACCAGAGTCAGCGGATTTCAGAAGCCAAAATGATGAGGTTCAGTGATTTAGGAAGACCTTAAGATTAAGCTACTATTTCCTTTCTGATTGGTAGGAAACAGTTTAGGTGGTTGAGGCATCTTTTACAGAAGACTGCAGGTACACTATTGCAGGTGTTCTGGGCATGGTGTACTGTACTGAACAATATCAGCGTAGAGAGCCAGGACACATTGTAAGCTTTATGTCTCCCAGTTAGCCAAAGAAGATGTACATGAAGAGGGTGTAGGATGTCCTGTTCCTACTGCGACCCTCACCTGGATAAGAAGCTGAATAAGAAGCAGAAAAAACTAATTTGTCATTAGGAGAGTTGCATTTCCAATATTATTGGTTGCTTTTATAATTTCTATACCTGGTCCTAATTGGGTTCTGTGACCCAATAAGTCCAGAAACTTTGGTGTTGCCCACAACAATAGCATTGCCTTTTTAGATGGTGAGTGTTTTTGTGATTGTTGTTAGCACTGCCTGTCTGATTTCTCCTGTCATTCAGTGATTTTGGCCCCTGGTGTCTGCAGTGCCAGTTATTTTTTTTCCAAGCTCAATAAAAGCTTAGCTCAGAGAGAGGAAAAGTACAGATAAATGTTGCAGCTTATTCATATTGTAAAAGTTAAAAAAGGCTGCTGAAGCAGAGCTTGAAAACAAATGGCTGTGGTGTGGCAGTATGCCAGTTAAATGCACAATATTCAAAAGAGAAAAACAGATTCTCACTGAGCTACATTTCACAACCATACCTCCAGACAAGAACATCAATACTGGATGATATTGCAAAACCCTGGAAGTATTTAATGACAACTTTTTAGCTACGCCAGCGGCATGGCTCTAGGGATGGCCATGCCAGTCCATCAGCTGGCAGGTCCACTGCTTTCATACAGACTGAAATATTTCCACAACTATTTGATGGATTGAAATTAGATTTTATAGGAATATTATCGTGGTGGAGGAGGTCTCCTCCGAGAACCGTCACCTTATCGTGGTGGAGGAGTTTGAGTGCCCTAATGACCCTAGGAGCTATGCTGTCGGGGGCATTTTGCCCCTGGTAGGGTTTCCCATGGCAGATTGGTTCTGGGCGAAGGGTCAGACGAAGAACGGTTCAAAAGACCCTTCATGATGGATACAAACAAGGACACATGTACCCGGCCCGGAGGGTTACCGGGGCCCCACCCTGGAGCCAGGCCTGGGGTTGGGGCCCGTGGGTGGGCGCCTGGTGGTCGGGCCTTCGCCCATGGGGTCCAGCCGGGCCCAGCCCGAACCGGCTACATGGGCTCGTCCCCCTGCAGGCCCACCACCCGCAGAGGGATCCAGAAGGGTTCTGTGCAATGTGGATTGGGCAGCAGACCAAGGCGGGGGCCTTGGCGGTCTGATCCTCGGTTACAGAAGTTGGCTCTTGGGACATGGAATGTCACCTCTCTGGTGGGGAAGGAGCCGGAGCTTGTGGAAGAGGTTGAGCGCTACTGGCTAGATATAGTCGGCCTCACCTCGACACATAGTTCCGGCTCTGGAACCCTAGTCCTTGAGAGGGGTTGGACTCTCTCCTTCGCTGGAGTTGCTCTGGGTGAGAGGCGGAGGGCCGGGGTGGGCTTTCTGATAGCCCACAGACTCTCTGCCTGTACGTTGGGGTTTACCCCGGTAGACGAAAGGGTTGCTTCCCTGCGCCTTCGGGTCGGGGAACGGGTCCTGACTGTTGTCTGTGCTTATGCACCGAACAACAGTTCAGAGTACCCACCTTTTTGGAGTCCCTGGGACGGGTGCTGGACAGTGCCCCGACCGGGGATATTGTTCTGCTGGGGGACTTCAACGCTCACGTGGGCAATGACAGCGGGACCTGGAGGGGTGTGATTGGGAGGAATGGCCTGCCCGATCTGAACCCGAGTGGTGTTCAGTTATTGGACTTCTGTGCAGGTTGCAGTTTGGCCATAACTAACACTATGTTCAAACGTAAGGATGTCCATCGGTGCACGTGGCACCAGGACAGCCTAGGTCGCAGGTCAATGATCGACTTTGTAGTTGTATCATTTGACCTGCGGCCATATGTTCTGGACACTCAGGTGAAGAGAGGAGCAGAGCTGTCAACTAATCACCACCGAATGGTGAGTTGGATCAGATGGTGGGGGAAGATGCCGCACAGACCTGGCAGGCCCAAACAAACAGTGAGGGTCTGCTGGGAACGCCTGGCGGAAGAACCTGTCCAGATGATCTTCAACTCCCACGTCCGGGAGGGCTTCGACCGCATCCCAAGGGCAGAGGGGGACATTGAGTCCGAATGGGCCTTGTTCCGCTCTGCCATTGTCGAGGGGGCAGTTGCGAGCTGTGGCCGCAAGGCCACTGGGGCCAGTCGCGGCGGTAATCTCCGAACCCGCTGGTGGACACCAGAGGTGAGGGGAGCCGTCAGGCTGAAGAAGGAGGCCTACAGGGCATGGTTGGTCTTTGGGTCTCCGGAAGCAGCTGACGGTTACTGGCGGGCCAAGCGGAGCGCAGCGGCAGCAGTTGTGGAGGCAGGAGGAGGAGTTCGGTGAGGCCATGGAGGAAGACTATCGATCAGCTCCAAAGAGGTTCTGGCAAACCGTCCAGTGCCTCAGGGGGGGAAGGCGGCAACTTGCTCACACTGTTTACAGTGGGGGCGGGGAGCTGCTGACGTCAACTGGGGACATTGTTGGGCGGTGGAAGGAATACTTGGAGGAGCTCCTCAATCCCACCAACACGTATTCCAGTGAGGAAACAGAGACGGAGGTCTCGGGGGCGGGTCGTCCAATTTCTGGGGCAGAAGTTGCTGAGGTAGTGAAACAACTCTGAGGCGGCGGAGCCCCAGGGGTGGATGAGATTCGTCCTGGATATCTCAAGGCTCTGGATGTTGTAGGGCTGTCCTGGCTGACATGCCTCTGCAACACTGCGTGGACATCGGGGGCAGTGCCTCTGGAGTGGCAGCCCGGGGTGGTGGTCCCCATTTTCAAGAAAGGGGACCAGAGGGTGTGTTCCAACTACAGGGGGATCACACTCCTCAGCCTACCCAGTAAGGTCTACTCCAGGGTGCTGGAGAAGAGGGTCCGGTCGATAGTTGAACCTCAGATTGAGGAGGAGCAATGTGGTTTTCGTCCCGGACGTGGAACCGTGGACTAGCTCTTTGCCCTCGCCAGGGTGCTGGAGGGGGCATGGGAATTTGCCCAACCAGTCCACATGTGTTTTGTGGATTTGGAGAAGGCTTACAACCGTGTCCCCAGGGGCATCCTGTGGGGGGTGCTCCGGGAGTATGGGGTTGGTGGCCCCTTGCTAAGGGCCATCCAGTCCCTGTACTGAAGGAGCATGAGTCTGGTTCGCGTGGCTGGCAGTAAGTTGGACCTGTTCCCGGTGAGGGTTGGACTCTGCCAGGGCTGCCCTTTGTCACCGGTTCTGTTCATAACTTTTATGGACAGAATTTCTAGGCGCAGCCGAGTGGTGGAGGGTGTCAGGTTCGGTGATGGGAGGATCTCGTCCCTGCTTTTTGCGGATGACGTGGTCCTCCTAGCTCCATTGAGCAGTGACCTCCAGCTGTCGCTGGGGCGGTTCGCAGCCGAGTGTGAAGCGGCTGGGATGAGAACACGCTGGACGGACTACATCACCCAGCTGGCCTGGGAACGCCTCAGGGTTCCCACGGAAGAGCTGACGGAAGTGGCTGGGGAGAGGACTGTCTGGGCTTCTTTGCTGAGGCTGCTGCCCCCGCGACCCGGACCCGGATAAGCAGAGGACGACGAGTACGAGTACGAGTACGAGTACGAGGAATATTCATGGTCCCCAGGAGATGAATCTTACTGGCTCTAGTGTTCCGCTGGCACCATCATCAGGTCAAAATCTTAATTGTTCCACTCCCATTATTATTAGCTTTACTTTATGTTAGTGATAATTAGCTTATTTTAACTGTATGCTGTCAAATCCACCTACCTCATGTACATAAAGCAAGCAATAGCAACAGTCCAAGATTTTCTCCAGCAACCTTTACATTACTGGTGGAACCATATTGCTAAGACACTGCCAAAACCTTTGTAAATGGTTCATAAGGTAGGAGATAATTTAATCTGCCTCTTCATTAGCTTCCACTTTAGTCAGGTGTGGTGATGCCAGCATTACCACACAGGAGTATGGAAAAATACGCATGTAATGACAATGAACAGTAGACTGGGATACACTGAAATGGCTCATTTTTTTCTGGAGACATCTCAGGTTGATTTTATTTTTTTAATTTAAGTATTTATTTACTTATTCTTGTCATGATCTTGGGTTCTTGTTTAGAGTCTGCTTTCTCAGGGTTGTTAATCTTGTTTACTTCATTGGCTACATATGGACGAATCTGATCAGAAGTGGGGGGTCCAACAAAACAATTGCATAACAACCTATAAATAACAAGACTTCTTAAATGTGTCCCGTCTTTTAGTGTAAAGAAGTACAATTAATTACATTCACAAAACAGATCATGAACAGCCTGAGATGTTTAAAAAAAAATAAGAGCAATTTCAACAATATATCTCAGTACATGTGCATTTTTCCATACATGTCCACTCCTGTGTAGTAAAACTGACATCACCAACCAGACCAAAGTGGAAGCTGTTGATGAAGCAGGTTAAATTATTCCCTGCCTAGCAAAGCATTTACAAAACAAAAGTTTTGGCAGTGCCTTAGCAATATGGTTCTACCAATATTATTTTAAGATAGAAGACAGAATTGACAATATTTTGCACGCTGTTCAAAATATTCAATTCAATTCAATTTTATTTATAAAGCCCAATATCACAAATCACAATTGGCCTCAGAGAGCTTTACAGCATTCGACATCCCCCTGTCCTTTGGATCCTCACAACAGATAAGGAATATGACCACATTTATTATTTATTTTCAGAGAACTGTATTCTGGTCAGGGTGAAAATGAAGGAGGATCCTTAACTGTTGGTTACCTGGTCCTGAAACCTGGCACCTCCTCACCTTCACAGGTGCATCAATAATAGGTGTGCAGAGTCATCCAGTAGGCCAGATTGGACTGTTTGGCAGGCCAGCTCTGGCCCATGGGCCATATGTTTGACACCCCTGCTCTAGTCTCAATCATATCTTGAGGACTTTGTTTTCTGGGTTTGGGTTTTTCTGTTTGTTGTGTTTTTTTCCTGTCTATGTTATTCGTTTATGGTTGGTCTTGTTTCTTGTTTTATTTTGTAGGTTCACTTCTCATGTCATGCCACTTTAGTGATTGTCTGCCCCGCCCTGATTTGTTGTCAACCTTGTTGTCACCTGTCCCTCATTATCACCCTGCTCTCCCTGTGTATTTAGTCCTTGTCTTTTCTCAGTCCGTGGTCCTAATCCAATATCATCCATACACACACATTACACAATCACTATAAATACCTGCTCCTAAACTTGCCCACAATTTAGCACCAGACGCATGCTCCATATTGGATGGCCAAAGGATAGGCCAAGGTTCAGCCCATGCAGGACCAGCAATCAGTGCAAACCTTTGAACAAACAGCACAGGCTACACAAAGTGAAATAATCAAAAGAAACAGACACAAGAGAGCAAGTGATGGCACTGTTTCAACCAAAGCAGCCAGCTTCAATCCCGGCCCTTGAGAAAAATGCAGAGTTTGGGACGGATTGCAAGATTAAAGTTGTTTATCAGCATTGTTTTAAATTTATTTATTTGCTTATCCCGCTGTGTAATATGCCTTTTATTGATCTGATTATAAAACCCTGTCTAATCTGAGCATGTATGCATGGATCTTCTACTATTTTTGTGTCCAATTAGAGCATATCCAAGCCCTCATATGACCTCCTATGGGCACTGTGAAAATCAGGGGTTTGGATACTTGTTCAGGTGCTTGTTTTGGTTTGTTGAATGCATCAAGCTTGATGTAACTGATGATGAATGTGTGATGCCAGCACAAATTAAGCAACATCAATTACATTCAGCTGTCAGTGAGGCACTTGTCACTGCTAGAACTATCCCTCTGTCCTCAGTCCTCATCACGCTATGACAGTTTATTTTATTCAATCCCAGGAACATTTAGACGGCTCTTGCCACCCTAGCTCAACTACACACGTCTGACTTGGACTGCTGTCATTTATCTCCTAACTTATCAATGTAGTCTTTGCTCGCTGTCAACACCAAAAATCCTCTTCTGCAGAGTGCTTCTGGTCAGAACTGCCTTTCCTTTTACACAAGAAAATGTCCTTTTTCTGTCATTCGAAAATATTGTATGCCATTGTTATGCTGATGACACTCAACATAACCTTTCTTTCCCCTCTGGCAGTGAACAGTGTGAAGCATTCATTTGTGGATGCCGTGTTGACGTTCCTGAATGCAAACCTGCCCACCACCTCAAGCTCAGCCTTGACGAGGCTGTTTCCACCCTCTGCAAGATCTTCCCATCATGACTAACAACACTACAGTGACCCCTGCTGCCTGTCAACAATTTCACTGTAATTCCTGACAACCAGCTGTCATGCATCAAACAACTGCCATCACAACTACAACTCACACCTTCATAGTTTTTACTCCTCATCAGCCGACTCAGAGCCTCACTGGGAACTCAACTCAACTCACCTCCCAGCTCTTTGTCTAGACCTCTACCACGAAGCTCCCTTGAGGTTTCACATCATGGACAATATTTCAGTGGATGCAGTTCATCATCAATATGTGACTGAAAAAAAATAAAACCACACCGGTGTAATAAATTCCCTCTAACTTGCTATCTGTGAAAAGTAGAACTCTTACTTCTCCGAGGTTACTTTATTAATTGCAGACATCTTATCGCATGATTGCCTCCCCTTTGAGAAACCATTGCCTAAGCTAAGTGAGCTGCTCTTTATGAAGTAATGACATACAGTGCTGCCAGGTTTTGAATTACTTGAGATAGGTGATGAACCTTCACAGAGTTCACCGTGTGCATTTGTGCATGCAAGCACACTGTCAGCTGATGTCTTTCAAACAGCCAAGGTGATTGATGAAAGGCTTTGACACAGAATTATCCCCTGAAACCAAAAATGAATTTCTAACAAGTACTCCATACTTAAAGATAACCTTCTTTACCAACCCCGTCTCTTCCGTCTCTCTCCTCCTACTTCCTCTGTCTTGCATTTTTCTATGTGTTTTTTAGGATCATGTTCCATTTAGTCTCTGCTACCAGCATGGCTTTAACCTTATTCCTTTTCTCTCATCGCCTGTGGGCAAAAGGTAAATGAAGGATTCTATCAAAACCCCAATGCTGCAAAAGGCTTTCAGTTCCACCAATTGAACTCACACGCAGCAGAGCTGTCAAGCTAAGCTGCTGAGCCATGTGAAGGACCAGTGAGGGGGAAGCAAAATGCAGACGCCATTACTGTCTGTTTATGCCAACAGAAGAGGGGAGAGGGGGAGAAAACAGGGTCATTGAGCAGAACAGAGAGGAAATTGTGCTGTGATGCAAACAAAGAAGGAGGGCTATCATCTAAACCTAATCAGGTGCAGTGATTTCAGTGTGCTTTGGCTTGGTCATTTTAAAGGTGTTATTAGAGACTCACCATTTTCGAGACGTCTAACGTACTGCATAGGTGTATGTGCCTGCATGAGACTGAAACTCACACTAATGTGAGGTATAGAGCTACATTACCTACTGTCCTTGCTACAATGTGTTATGGTCTTGTAGTGTAAAAAAGGGCTGTTTCTTCTCACTTGTCTGAACCAAACCTGCTCAAATTATGTCCATTTCTTTAAGAGAAGTAGACTTGCAAGTGTAACTATTTGGAAGTAGGCCTAATGGTGGCTGCAGCTGAGCAGTATTGTGCTTAGCCTGTTTAGGGACTGTACTTTACTTATCAGAGAAGGGGGTGGCTGGGGTATTACTTTTTTTTTTATCTTGACCCTCCTGGAGCCACAAAAATTTTTTCATGCATGCAGGAGCACAGAATTTAATGTCTTGTACAGCAGTAGTTCCCAACTGGTTCAGCCACGGGGTCCAGATTTCTCCTCAGTCATCTGTTCAAGGTCCACACAGTTTAATATATTCAGTGTCATACCTGCATTTGGCCATGTCTCAGGCTAGTTTGCTGTCTCTGTTAAGTAGCACTCTCTCTACAGCAGGAGACGGCACCTCAAAATAAAATCTCTGTGCTGGAAATTTACAGTATTTCAAAATAAAGAGGGTTTTTTCCAAAGCTGATATATTGGACCCACAACCCACTTTTGGACCGTGACCTGGAACCACTGTTGTATGGGATCTGGTTAGTGCGAACAGTTTCTTTTTGGTGACATTTTGAATAGACATAGAAAAAAAATAATTTTTAGAAATACTACAATTTTAAACTTAGATTTGATTACATTTTTTGATGCACACATTTGTCTCACATGATGTGTTCAAGGACCATTTTAAATTTGAAAATCCAACTGTAATTCCAAATTTAAAAAAAAAAAAAGTGCTTAAAACATGACTTGAAGTACCTCCCCCATTTTTCACCACCCCCTCCCTTCTCATAAATGATGAACATTCCCTTAGCTAGTAATAGTGCATGCACATGCTCGGTGTTCTTTCTATTATAGGCTTTTAGGTTATTTCATTATTTATTATAGGTCTATCTTAAAATGTTATTTATTCTGTACACTGCTGGACCTGGGTGACAAATTTTGTTCTCTCATGTTTTTAAAATGTTTTAATGACAATATGCTCAGCCATGAACCTTGAACCCAGTTGTGTCTGTAATGTTTACAGGCCAAAAACCGACTCAAAGAAACAATCCTTTTGAGTTAGATAAAATGCTATACCTCTTGTTTGATATAACATAACGTAATGTAGCTAACAAAACATTGTTTGGATTTACAGTAAAAAAAAAAAAAAAAATTAAAAATTAAAAGAATTAAGATACCTTCATGTTCTTGAGTCTTTAGATAATATTCTCTCAGCTGTTAACAACTGTTTTCTTCCATTTAAATGTGCCTTTTTTTAATAATTTCTTTCTTTTGCACTTCGTATGTAAATTTGAATTGCCCTGTTTGTTTGTGAATTGTGTTTTATAAATAAACTTGTCTTGCCTTTTGGAGTTTGCTGAACATTTTTCTTTGTTTTTTCCCCATAATAATAAATAATGTATCAAATTTGTAATGTGAAAAGTTTGAAAAATATATATTTCACATTTTACAAATGGCATTTCTACGAGCAGAGTCAGATATAATAAATCCAACTTGACATTTCCAACGTGTTTGTGTATTCTAACCGAGTAGTCTAGCTGAGTTAAAAACAGAGAATGCAGATGAAAAAATAAAATTACCTGCAGATTGATACAAACCTGTCACATTATGTCTATAATATAATCTAGCTATATCAATCTATGTATATATCCGTGTGTTCTTGTACAGTTGCACCTCCTAATCTAAGAGCACTTTAGTCTTAGACCATGTAGTGACTGTAGTTATAGAGAGAACATACAAAACACCACTGTAGGTAATTATCTTTGTGCAGAATAAGACCATTTTATCTTTTATCTCCTGACCAGTGCCAAAACATGAACATTTAGAGGTCAGTGAATGGCACAATACATCTTTCCTGCCTCAAGGGAACTGAGACATACATTTTAAAATATACCTACAACATGTAGGGGTGATTTTGACATTTTGATAAGTGTGTAGTGGTATGTAAAACATGAGTCGTGTTAAGCGTTCTGTTTGAAGACACGCACACAGATTTGTATTAGCAAAAATTATTGTTTCAGTCACTCTCTACTTTTTAGTTTGGCCATTCAAATTTGTCATATTGCCTGAAGGCATCTAGGAAAACAAGGCCTGTTAAGAGACTGTGTCCAGACGGCCTTCTGACTCTGCAGGAAAGCAGATGGTTTTTAATAATGCCCCACTCTCAGCTTCATGCCCCCCAGCGAGCCAGCCACACAAATGCACACGCATACATACAGTTTCTCTCTCCCTCCCTCCCTCTCTTTCTCTTTCGCACTCTCTTATTCTCTCACAAACATGCCCACACAGATCCCTAGTTAGTGTTGCCACATTTACATCTTTCCTGCCAAATTGGGCTTTGTTGAAAAGGCATAAAGTTGATGTCATGATATGGTGTCTAGGTGGTATAGAAAAACAACAACATTTTAAGAATGCCCATCAACTCTGGAGTCGAATATCTGGCAACCCAAGGACAGAGCCAACAGCGCGTACCGCGCATGAGGGCAAGTACAGTGCTGGTACTGCCTGCAGCCATAACATGCCGTCAAATATTCAGTGTAGGAAAGAGAAGACATGAGGAAACGACAAAGAGTGAGAATTTTTTAACACATTATGATACTGTTTGTAAAGTAATCAAATAAGAATGATACCAACACGCGAGAGAAACTGGGGTTGTTTTTTTGTAACTCATTAACCTTTATCTTTTTTTATTATTATTATTATTATTGCTCATCTACCTTTTGACAGGTGGTGTGGTCAGTCTGGGCTTAGGGACTTTTTTTTTTTGGAATAAAGCGTCAGACTCTGGTTGGATTATTACCAGCTGAGACAGTGGCCCTGGTGTTGTTTTCACCTTGTCATTCTGTGTGCGTGTGTGTGTGTGTATTTGTCTCATCATGGCAAAATGTGGTCCTGTGGTCCCAAAAGTGGCACCGGTTTTAAGTACGTTGCCAGGTGTTTATATGTCTGTCTGTGGACAGTTTTTGTCAATTCGATAGTGTCATAAAAGCGCAGGATGCAGTCAAGCAACTTACCCAGGTATTCTGGGTTCATCAGTTAGCGATGTTACGCGTCAATTTACACTAGTTACATGCATTGTGTCTTTTCAAAATACACTTGCATTTTTACAGGAACTGTAAAGTTTGTGCTTGTTGTATGCATGCAGTCTTTTTATTTTTTTTTTTAAATAAACTTAAAATGTTGGCAAAACACCTTGTATTTACATTTATTTCCTTGTGCAACAAAAGCACATAGTTAGATCTGGACAACAAAAGCACATTTTTAGGTTTAGAAAAAGAAAACATTATGGTTTGACTCAACATTCATACAGGAAAGGGCATTGGTGGCTTAGTGGTTAGAGCAGGCGCCCCATATACAAAGGCCCCCCGCCGCATGAAGCTCCCCTCCCCCATCCCACACCAGCCTGCCCATCATCAAAGGCCTGAAAAACCCAAAAACTAATCTTTAAGGAAAAAAAAAACCATTCATACAGGAAGCAAACACTGTACTCCAGGGTAAAAGTCCAGTATTTGCTAGACCCATCCACCATCCCTCCTCACTGCCCTGTAGAGACCCTCCAGCTCCTTCAATGACTTTGTTCATGCGGTGGCGTTTCATACCACTGCAAAAGAATACCTGTTTTTGTCTGTGTCTAACACCAAATTCAGTTACCAAGGGGCAGTATTTGACAACTTCGAAATGAGAACAGGTTGTAACAGGTCTGTTATTAAAGGCCGAGGTTGACTATGGCTGTGGTCCAAGCAATAATGCCAGAAGTAGGGGGGTAGGAAGTGAGGAAGGGACCACTGCTCCCCCAATTTATGCCCCTGGTCCACATTTGTTTTAAGTCATGGATCTGTATAACAGCTGGTGTGATCCCATCACAAATGGTCTCTAGAAGTCTGTTTACCCCTGGTATTAGCGTGTGTCTTAGGTGGTCTAAGTACAAGTGAACAGGTCTGAGTCTATCTGTTTATATCTGGCATTAGAATGCCTCTCCGTGTGCATCTTTGGTGCCCATGTGAATCAAATAAATTTTTCACTCTGAATGCAAATAATTATGTAAGTCATTTTTTATTTGGGTAAAGTTTTATTTCACTAGCAAATCAAATCTTATTTTATTAGCCAGTCATTAACCAACAGTCCCCACAGTGCCTCCCAGAGTGTGGGAGTTTGATCTCCGCACTGGGGACAAAGCAAGGCAAATTTATTTATACACCGTAGCATATGTCATACCCAAATCGCTTTACAGATTAGTCAAGTCAAAGTTTATTATAACCCTGTCGTAATGCATGCCTCAAAGGGCTGCACAAATCATAATTTCAATTCAATTTATCTCCAATCAAAATTTGACAGTTGGTGAGAGTCCGCCGCACACAGAGACAGGGCTAACTGTTAGCAACACACAGCTTACTTTATGTAATAGTTGATAATTGATTAAATGATAGTCAAGCTGTTCGATGTCGGTGTGAGTTTGTTGGGACCGTTCAACAGTTGTTGCTGTGTTTGCTCGTGCTCACTGAGTGGATGTTGAACTGACTGTTCAGGTTCAGGTCCAGAGGCTTTTCTTATCTGGTGGGGAGTCAGATAAGCGAGGACATCAGCTGCTTGAAGCCAGCAAGCAAAGTGTGCAAACAGTGGCAATGTTTCCCAATAGACGTCTCTTTGTACCCTTAATCAATTGAAAGCCATTGATAAGCTGGAACACAATGATTTCTTCATCCAGAAAGAAGGGTATTGACATATGCATATGTTGCACCAGTCATAATGGGTTAAGCTAGCATTAGCTGTGTCTAACATGGGTCCAGATGTGATGGATGACCGGACTATGAAAACCTAAAGAAGTGGATAACATTAGTCAAAACAACATCATAGAGTTACTATAGATATTTACATAGAAATAAATTTTAATATCAATTGGACTTTAAACAGTCAATCAAATTCAACATATTTTGGCTACATTTCTAACAGCTGTTTGTACATGCTGGTCCCTGAATTTGTGCCTGATCAAGAAACACTGCTGACATTGTTCAGACAGGTCTATATACAGACCAAACTGCTATCAAACCATTTTTGTCAACCTCTGACACAGAAGCTCTCGGGACATCCGCCCTCTGCATCAGCTTTCTGAGCTTTCCCCTTCCTGTATGCACATCAAGCATTAAGCAGTGTAAAATGTCCCGCAGCTACCATGAATTAATCTTCACACACACCTAGGGTCAGCTTCTCTCACTGCAGTCCGAGGGAAGGGAAATATCCCAATATCGAGCATGTTAGCAAGAAAGCATTTGAAAACATTGTGAGCAGATGTGCTGTAGGTCACTGTCATTAGCTGTAGCTGCTGAATCCCAATAGCTCGCAAAGGCAGACTTGTAGCGCAGAGAGTCCGCCTTGGATTCTCTCTCGGACTTGGGCAAAATTTCCATCATGTCGTCCCATGTGGAAACCACAAATTGGCCTTTGCATGTGTTGTGTTATGAATCGCCATCTTCAGCTGACTGAAGCCTAGTTTTCAAGTGTGTGTGTGAGGGTATCTCAGATTGCAACCTGGCCTGCAAACCTTTTGGCAGCATGCCATTGTATGTAATGACTGCTGCCTTTATCCTCTTTCATCTGCTAACTCCATCAATATAGCATGTGCATTCTTTTGCACACCTGCATTGATCAGTCCAAGGAAATAAGAAATTCTGTTAAATGTATAAAGACATTGTCCACAAGTGAGAGCAAATGCGTATTCATTCCATATTATAATCTGCAGTATGTTAGCTGCCTTTCTTTTATTTCTCCCCCTTTTAAAATAAAAGGGTAAAGCACAATTATTTCTTTTCTACTAACTGCCAGAACAGTGCACCAGTCTTTTTTCTACTTTATAGTATTAGTAGGAAATTTAAACACAGTTTAGACTTGAGATGGCAAGTGAATACAATTAAGGTCCAGGCAGAATGTAACCAGCAGCACTCTCAACACCAAGGACAATATCAAGTAGCCCAAGCCCAAACAAACACAGAGAACTGAAGGTTAAATTGGAATATAGCTTTGAAAATAGAAACCCTCTGGTATCCACGCTCACACACTCATTTACATACAGAACCTTGCTGCTGCCTATCTAGTTAGTCTGCCAAATGCTGTCCCAGGCGATAGAGGGCTCCCATGTGTTGATCCTGAAATGCACGAATCCATCAACAGGGCTGCCGGAGAAGGACATTTCAAAATGTTCTTGAAGTGACTCCTTCCCCATTTTAAAATGCTTTCACTAATGTTTCTATTAATTACTATATCTCACTGGGGTGACATTTAGACTTATGAGGACATGCTGCTCATTCGGGCAAGAGCAATAAGATTATTAAAGATTTAAATCAAGGATATATAAAAGAGAATCATTCTTTTACAAAATCTGCCTCAAGCTTTTCTGTCCTGAGGGGAGGGGAGTGAACATGTCATGAATATAGTCCTGTTATGCCATGAAACCTTTTATCTAAAAGTGCCTCTAGCTGAAGTAAAAAATCAAACTTCTCCCTGACTGATGGCCCCAAAAGCGTTGGCTTCACAAGTTTGGTCGTGGACTGCCAACATACTGCAACAGTCAAAACCATTTATAAGACTGTTTTTTAGGCCAGACATTTTCACAAGTCAGAGCAGCAAATGCACAGGAGTAATTAATAACATTAATAATGGCTGCATTGGATTTAGATGTTCCAGTTCCCAGGACCTGCTTCTGTGCATTTGGGCTCACTGGCATTGCTTACTGGGACACTTTCATTGAACAGAGCCATCTTATTACTCACACCTGTGCTTTTCCTGCACAGTCAAAGTGCTTGCTGTGAAATAGGCCCATCGTACGGTGATAAATCAGGGACTGTACCTGCCATAATAAAACTAACAGCAACATAAAGTATTGAAATTCTCATCTGAACCATCACCACCATCACAATCGCTTCTGGGCCAACTGGAATACTTTTTTTTCTTTTACATGCATAGAATAGATATTCGTCCACGGAGATAAAACAGAGGTCACATAAAGTAACATCACAAACCATGGCATAATCATTTACCATCTTACAAGTATTTTTTGCCCGTGAGTACAACAGTGACCTTTGGACATTAGCTATGGTCCATCTCTCTATGCAGCATTTAATTGCTGCACTAAAAAGAATGCAGCACTCAGTAGAGCTGAAGAAAAAGACGGTTTTGCTTGGCGCTACAATACTTACCTGTCAGCTGGAAATAAACTAGCTGTTCCTTAATTGATGATAAGTCACATCCAATACAGATAATTGGTTCATCTCGCTTTAAATCTGTGTATGTAGTTAATGCTTTGCTGTCATGCTGCATTCACTGGTGAAAACAAAAAGGTAAACAATGCACATAATATTATCAAAATCTTAATTAAAAATCATGAGAGTGGCATTAAGTTAAAGGAGCAGTTTGTAGGACTGAGTGCCATTTAGTGGTGAGGATTTCAGACACTTCATAAACAATTTTCTAGGGCTGCTCCCATTAGTCGACTAGTCACCCACATGTTTATGATATTAATCTAATTATTAAATGATATATTTTGGGCGGGGCAACACAGTGGTTTGAGTTGAAGGTGTGAGAAAGAATAGTATCAGTAACATTGTTAACACTGTGCTACATTACAGAGAAATACAAAACCGTACTAATGAACCTTCATTAATATAGGCCTATATTTTATCTACAAGTGCACGTCACACACTGAGCGAGCCCTGCAGAGTTTACATATCTCCTTGGGTTCATCCTTCACCTTCTCAAAATGATCCCACACTTTGGATTTGCTGTCCGACATGTTATTAACTAGCCTGTGGAATAACCGCAGGTACCAGCCCTGGAAATTAACCTGACTCCTGTCTGACTGCTGAACGTGGCCACTTCCTGTGTCTGTACTTTCAAAATAAATTCCCACACAGTCAAGTCATATAGGTTTTGATTTATTTTGACAAGGCACAGCTCCTAATAGAGTTTCACATTTTGTTTTTTTTCTCCAACTAAGCAACCAATGAAATCTTGCCGACTAATGACCTTTCTGTCCACCTATTGTTTGGTCGACTATTAGGGGGCAGCCCTAGAAGTTTCACATTACAAATCAGTTTTTCTCTGACGTTCATGTTCAAAAATCAGTGTTTTTCCGAAGCCGCTCGTCAGGCTGATAACTATGGTGGTGGCTGCAAAACATACCTGTCAAGTTTTGGATTTGAAAATAAGGGAAATTTTCCAGCACCCGCCACGAGCCATCCCACCACCCCAACCAAGCTCCAGTATCCCTTACATTTTAAGACAGGTGTACAAGAAATCTAAAATAACAACTTGTCAACCAGACCCGCTGTCAACACTTAGCTCGCGACAACTGCCACCGAGGCTACTGCAGGTGGCAGTTCTCGCGAGGCTAGTGACAGAGTTCAGTTTGGAGAGGCAGAGGAATGTTTTTTTTATTTTTTTCATTATATTATAATACAGGGGATTTACGGGAAAATACTAATACAGGAGGACAGCGGGAAAGAGGGGTAAAATACGGTAGTTTCCCGGCCAAAACGGGAGACTTGACAGCTATGCTGCAAAAACACAGGCCAGTGTTTAGTTTGTTCAATCATTACAGTGCAACATAGTGGACTCCCTGCTTCCTATGTAGATTGAGTAAATTATGTACTAAAGAAAACAACCCATTATATTATATTCCATTTCTGCCAATATATCCCCCTAAACCCTACACACTGGACCTTTAAGTTTTATCTTAGACAGTTACAGTTTCATCATACACTTCAGGTTACATGAAATGAAATACATATTTTGGGTAATTACAATTTGTCTCACATACGTTACATTAACTCGATGTGCAGTTAAGGCAACATATGTCATTTTTTACAACAGGTTTTAATTGTTGCAAGATTAGAGAAGAATGCAGGTAAGATAGCTGCCATATGGTGCATGCCAAGATAGAAATAATTAATTACATATCTCCCTTCAGTTATTTTAATTAAACTTAATTCAGTATGCTTTACTTCCCTTGACGTCGACGTGGGTGTACTCATTGTCAAAGTGCACAACAGCACGATGATAAATGAGAAAAAAAAATCAGAGCAGTATTTTTTCCCACACAAAATAGTACATACAAGAAGGGTAAATATGGAACTGCACAATTGGGAAACTGCTCAAATCAGCCATGTTGCTTGGTGATCTCTCAAGCAACCAGAGATCTCCATGTTCACAAGTGAATGGCAGCCCCCCGCACACAAAGCTGTAAAGCAAGCAAGCAGCTCTTCTGTTGTGTGTACGATAGTGTCATTCTTCACACAGTGGTGCCAGTAACCAGAGCATCATCTAAATGAGGATGACATGAATAAGAACATAACCTCAGATTGCCACTTTGTGAAAAGAACGCCCTCACAAGTTAAGGTCATATTTTGAGAATTTTAAGATTGCTTTTTGAACAGTTTTGAACCGTCAGCTCAGCAGTATAATACCTTTTTGAGTTCGCTACTCAACTTTGACTCGCTAAGATGCCAGCATAATGTGAGCAAGAGGTAGGAAATATGATAATAAATCACAGCTTCCTCAACAGGTTTACATTCATTCTTGGACGAGAAGATTTTTCCTGCCATGGCAACTCTGCTTCTCGCTGGCATTCAGCAAAACCTGTAGATTCTTTCCTGGCTGCATCTGCAGCAATGTTTGTTGTCAGACAGCCAATCACACAAGACAGGGGAGTCAAAAGATGAAAAGAGGGGAGAAAGCAGCCACTCTCTGTCCCTGCCCCTGAAATCTCAAAACTCCACTTGACTACACTGTGGAAGCAGTAGCGCTTGGGTGGCAACAATTGTTGCCTGTCTGAACATGTCTTTCTATATTTTTTTCCAGCTGGAGATGACTGACAACACTCACCACCCACTCTGCACTGTTTCAGCACATAATGATGTGACTGATGTGTGTGGATGAGCAGAGAGTTGTGTGGTGCCTTGCTGTCAATCATGCACAGATGAGCTAAACCAAGAATGGGTGGGCAGTTCTTTGCCTCTCAGGTTCGTCTGATATTCTGATTAAACACATTAATAACCTGCTTACTGCGTGACATGTACAGACTTTGTACACATTTTTTTTTTTGTTTAAAACTAGAGACCATCTTGTGATAGGATCACAACAGCCGCGACCTCAATTTGCAACTTAAAAGGAATGTGAGCCAGGGGCGTAAAGTGGGGGGTCCAATAGCTCCTTGTCAGCTTCCTACCCCCTGTGCTCGGACCATACTCATCTTCAGATTCTGCCTTTGTTATGATCTCAACTACAAACGTGTACATTTTAATGACTCTGTCGCACTTGTTAGGTCTGTATGCTGGATGAAGCTGTTGCTAATGCTACATAATGGTAAACCCTGCAAAAGGAGCTAGAGGTGTGATCTGTTTTAGTGTTCCCAACAGTTACCTCTGCCAAGGAGTTTATGTTTGTTTCAATGGTAGAAGGAAGTTAAGTCAGGCCCCAGTGCATGCTATGTGCATGTATTGTCTTGATACAAATAGAGACTTGACATTGGACAACATCAACATACATGTTACCCAGCAATCATCACTGCATATCTGACAAAAATATGAAAGTAAGAAATTAATCATTCAATTTAATGGTTTTTATAGTTTATTTATACATTTATAGCTTACATAAAAAAAGCATATAATTTTGTTTCAACTGGCTACTGATTATTTGAAAAAAGGAAAAGATGGGTTTGCCTTTTTTGAGGACATATATGGCAAATGGCACGGTTTTTAAATTAATAATATTCATCTTTTTATCATTTATCTTCGAGCACAAGTATATTTCCAAGGTGGCAATCTGAATCTGCTACTCTCTCTATGGGCCCCTTCAACCCAGGAGCCCCAGTGCACTCACGCTGCCTGTAATGTCTATATTTACGCCCCTGGTTTGTTTGTTTGTCAGCAGGATTACACAAAAAAATCTGTCTTGATTTTCATGAAACTTGGGGAAGGGTGTAGCATGGGCAGAATTTAACGTATTCTGTTGTTTTAATTTTCGTTTTAATTGTCGTTTAATTCTAGTCAGTGTATGACAACAGTGCAGTGGGAAAGATGGAACTACCTTTATTATTTTCTGTCTGTTTAGAAACCAACTTTGCAGCACTTTCTTTATTCACCCATTAACACCTCAATAATTAGTGACAACTTAGCTCTCAGTCAGCAGGTGAAATGTTGAGATATTAGCCATAATGACACACAGGAAGATACTTGTTAACAAGGAAGCAAGCAGAAAGTGTGTCAAAGAACCCGTTACATTTGGGGATCCAGATCATGGGGTTGAAAATCAAATTATTTTTCACTTTCGTTAACATTGCGAGATAGGTCATGTGGCAGAATAAATGCCATACACAACATCTTAAAATCCAGTGGATAGTAGTGAAGCTCAATAGTGACAAGACGTAGTCAACTGTAGAAATATGATGACTCTATACTGCAATCAACATTCATGGGAACCAGTAGTACCACCCAGTTGCCAATTAGAGTTAAATTTCTCCAGTCACCTTGAAGCGTCCTTTTCTACATATCTACCAAGTTTAGTACCAAGTATATGGCGGTTAGGCCTAGATAAGAAATTAGCTCTCTAGCGCCCCCATTTTGTTTGATGGGGTCAATAATGGAGGGGTCCCCTCAGATTATGTGTGGTCATATGCCTACAAAGTTGCGTGGTGATCGGTGAAACCCTTGAGATGTTATACACCTTTATGTGATGAGCCACGCCCTCCGCAATATTCATTGCCTTATAGAAGCTCAGTTTTAGTAAGTTTTCCAACTTTTGCCAAGAGGGAACTTTAGATATTGGTCCCTAGATTTTGTTTACCGAGTTTCATGCAGATCGGTCAAACTTCCTAGGAAGAGATCGATTTTAAGTGTTTTTCAAAAGATTAAAAATGGCAGAAAATCTGTATAACTGGAAGTTATGGGTTCTTGAGGCAAATTTGTTCCTCATGAGGAGAGGCATCTCTGTGCAAAGTTTCATGTCTCTACTACATACGGGGCATGAGATATGCCCATTCAAAGTTTGTAATTTCAATCGGTTGCTATAGCGCCCCCCTTTGGCCAACTGATGTATTATTGCTTCATTCGCATCCTCCCACGAGACTCTACCACTGTGCCAAACTTCACATGGATTGACCAAGTCAGTGAGAAGAAAATCATGGAACACACACACAGACATAGTTTTCATCGTTATATAATAAGATACAAATGTTAATTGTCTGATTCTAAGGAAAAATGTTTGGACTTTACGCTTCACGAGAACAAGTAATAATTCTGACCACCAGGAGTGTAGTGGACACAGGGTACGTGGGGTACATGTCCCCCGCAGCTGCTGTATCTGTCCCCTATGCCCCCTGCACTTTTCCATACTGTCAGTCAAGTTTGACAGCCATTCAATTCATTTTAACAAGTCAGAACTCATTTTTCCAAGTTGTCCTGGATGTACCGTGAGTGGGTGGGTATGGTACACACTTGCTGCTTCTTTAGTCATCACAGCAGAGAAGCATGCTCCCTCTGTTCCCTCTCTAATCATAGAGCGGGGAGGATGTACGGTATGTTTGAAGAAAAATGTACAGCAAACAAGCCAGCAAGACGCAGAAAACCTTGCACTCATTCTATATGTATATGTATATCAAACCATGTAAGTTGAGTTATGCAGTTTTTGATAACAGTTAGCTGACAGTAAAAGATCAGTTATTATAAGTTATCATCTATGTTCCGTTCCAGTGATCCAAATTTCATTGTTAAAAACTTGTAACAATCCCAATCACAGAAAGACAGTGAACGCTCTTCTAAATTCAAACAGACAGATTAAGTGTAGATAGCCATAGTGATATATGACAGATAATTTTTTGCATGATAAAGATTTGTTATTGTAGATGACGTGCCGTAACTGAGTGTGCCACAGTAAGGATTTATTTATGAAGTTGGTGACTGCTTGACAGGTTGGCGGGGGGTGGGGGGTGGGGGGGTGGTGGGGGGGTGGCTGGAATGAGCTGGAACAAAATGAGAGGAACCCAGGGAGAGGACATGTATTGGAGGAATGATTTGAGCACTGAGCTTGAAGGTGTGGTGACAGAGGACTTTATGAAGGCAGCAGACAGACGAAGAGACAGATACACAGAAATATAAAGAGGGAGGACGGAAAGTGAAAAAGAGAAGGAGGAGGGAGAACACTTTAAACCCATCTGCTGTCTGCCGGCTTGTCATTTCTAACCAGTCAACCAGTACCATGGGTGGCTTACGGAGGAGTGTTACATTTTAGCATTCACCAGGCAGCCTAACCAATACCCAGCACACGCACAGCACACATACAAACACACAAAATTAATTAGAATATAACAACTAAAAGCATTAATTTAATTAACACTGTCGTACGCACTGATGCAAAATACATGAAATAGATGGAGAGTCCATATCTAGCATAAAAATGCCTATATAAGACAATAAAAAGGACAAAATGGAAAAATTTGCATCGTGTTTTAAAACTAATGTTGTGTGGGAGAGCAGCAATCTAATTTAAATGACTTATTACATGCAATAGCCCCTTAAACACCTTAATTATACACAGATTTAAACAGAGCATTAACACCAAGTGGCCTATGGTCCTTTCTAAACCTCATAAATAATAAAGATACACAGCAGTTATGTTGCTCATGCTATCAAGTGTCTTGCTACTTATCTCACTTGCAGTGAATGCACTCGAATTGCAGTGGCCAGTCGCCATGTGGACAGTCTGTTAACCAGATCATCTTGGTTCAGGCCCCCTGTGTTGGCAGGTAGGCTCTTGGCTCATGGACGGCCCAGTGGGGCCACAGTTATCACTGATGCCCACTTCCACAAGTCTCCTGTCTGTTGGTATAAGCCATTAACATGATGCTCTATATCCAAATCGGCATACTGGTGGTGGCCAGAGATTAGTGGAAGTTGTACCCTGTTGTATTTGTATAATACTCACTGAAATAATAAGAGGCACATCCTGATCTGGGAGCCACAGTGATGTCAGAGTAAGCATCTTTCCAATCGATGGTGGCAAACCATTTGTCCAGAAGGCTTTCTCACTTTACTTCCTAGCTTGAGTGAGAAATGGAGGAGTTAGAGTTCCCTGCCATGTCCCAGTAGGGACAGAAGTAGAATCATCTGTATAAGTCCTGTCTCCTATTTTAACATTTTAACACAAGAGTACAATAGATAGTTTAGTTTATTGTTTAGCACAAGCAAGTAAGGTATACAGAATTATACCAAATTTAATTTTTAAAGAGATGTCAGATAACATAATATGCAACACATTTCGGGTGGCACTTTTTTTCAAAACTGATTTTTATGTATCATTTACTGCTAAAATGGTAATGCTTTCTTTTTGTCTGGAATCTCAAGTGTGCAAGAATACATTTATAATTGATAGCGTGATGTTAGCTTACTGAAAACACTAACATTTGACACTGATTTCATGTTTGTAACAACCCAGTCCCACTCTGAAATCATCAAAATCCCGCACTTGGTCAGCGACTTCCGGCGTCAAACACTGACAAAAAAGCCATCCTTTCACATTAGCACGATACGCAGCCGGTCGCCATTATTGTTAATGGCGACTGGGAGTTGGAGTATGGCAGATGTGAGGGGTGGTGGTTGGGTCAAACGACCTGCGACTTTCACCCGGGAGGCAAGTGTTTGCTTCCCGTAAGATTCTAAATCCAAAACCCTGTTTTTTTTTCCCCTAAACTTAACCACGTGCATGTGTTAGCAAAACCACATGCATTTGTTGATGTAGGGAAAAAAAATGTCGAAGTGCATTTATTTTGAAAGAGACTGCATACAAAATGTACATTTCCTGTAAAAACGGAAGTCTAGTTTGAAAACAGGCAATGCATGTAAGAGGCAGAATGTGATATGCCGTCCCAGAACAACAAGCAATGCACCCAGTATCTTACACGTCATATCTGGACGTTGAAAGTCCATGACCGAACACCGATATGTAACGAGGTCGGAGTGAGAATGTGTTGGTTTGAAAATGTAAACTTACATAGAATTTGAAATTTACAACAGATGGTATGCATTTAGCTAAAATCCCCATCACTGAGAAATGAACCTGCCCACACTTGTGCTGATGGGTCATAGTGCAAGGGTCATCCATAAGACCAGAGTGAATCTAAGATTAGACACCATCAGAAGATGACAAAAGCTGCATAAGATGGCTAACATTACACAAATGAGCCATAAAGGCAAAACTGTCAACAGTGATTCCTTTGCTTAACCTAATCTCATGAAATTTCTGCATTCAAAAAGAGTTTCATATCAAATTTATAATCAAGAAAAAACTTTATCTCAATACTTAAAGCCGCTTCAAGGAACTTTTAACTGGATATGCAAAAGTCTCTCGTTTCTGCTGATGTCTGTGCGTGACCTACAACAGCAAATGAGACCATCGGTGTGAAGATAAGCTATTTGATCGCAGGGGCCGCAGGGCTGGAACACCTCATCTGGGCCGACGACAGCCAGGCGTCGACAGGGTCCAACGAGTGCCGAGAAATAAAGAGAGCGAGGCACCGCTCCATACTCAGTCCAAGAAGCAGTGGAAGTGCTCGCCAAACAGGCCTTCAGCCTTACCAGCCGACTGCTGCGTTTACCCCGGTGTCGGTGGCGCTGACGCCAGAGAGGTGGAGCTGGGGCGCGGCAGAGGTGAGCTGGGATCCCCGATAGGAGCGGGGGCAAAGTTTTCCCATCTTGTTGTTTCATTCATCCCCAAAACAAACACATGCGCGAGCCAGGTAAGCGTCTTCACGACAATACGCGCTAGAGCTCATGGGAAATGTAGGCTTCATTCCGGCAAAACACTACCGCTTTTGTCCTCATGGGTCGCCAAAATCAACTCAAAATGAAAGTTTCTTGTAGGGGCTTTAAGTGTATTTTGAAGTAGGACCTTTTTTACTTTTACTTAGTTACAACCCCACCCTCTTTGTGATGAGGGGACTTGTCTAGTTTGATCAAAAAAGTTTTAGAATCACTGCTTTAACTTTAACTGCTAAATTCAATTTTAATCTAATTTCAGGGTACTTTTTCAACCCTGATGAATTATTTCCTTGGCATCATTTTGCTCTGAGAATGTCAATTTCCTGTTAATACAGCATTAGTTAGGGCATTTTATGACATCATTGGTCAATTGCTGATATTATTTTTTGATCAGGGTGGGTGCAATTTTTATTACATTTGAATTTTTTATAACATTATTGGGTGCTACACACCACACGCTGGATTTCTTGTTATAAAAGGAGGTTATTTATTTAAAGCTGGTAGAAGAAATTAGGAAGAAGGATGCCTAACGTCTGGGACTCACTTTAATTTGAGACATGGTTACCTCCTTGTGCCACCAGAAGGTCCATAAAAGTGAAACAGGATGTTGCTTGGCTGTTTGGGTCCACCTGAGCTTTTATGTGTATCAGTCATCTGAGATCATCTTTTTAAGCAAGCGAGAGATGGCAAAAAAAATTTGGCCTCTTATTTCTGATCCATTCATTGAAAATGCTAAACTAGGTCTTCCACTGTGTTGCTGAAGAGGGCTGTGGACATAAAGGGGATCCTCACAGCCCTGTCTCGCTGGGATGGTCATGTTTAGCCACAGCTGCCTTGCTCCTAGCAACGGTTGCTAGGAGCAAGTCATGATGCTAGGGCAAAGCAGCAGATGAGGGAGTTTAGCTGTCCAGCTGTCCAGTGGCAGAGCATCTAAATCTCCTTGGCTAAAACAAACATTTTTCTATGGGAAGTTAAAGCCATAGCAAGAGGGACAATAGTAGAGTAATGAACTTCCAGTGCTAGATGAAAAGAAGTGTCAGGGGCCTTAAACTTTTTGGCCTTGAGGACTAGTATAATAAGGCAAGTCAAAACAAGTCTCACAGTTGGGGTTGAATGGGTGGGTCAGCAAGTCAGGAACACTGCAGTTAACTCCATGCCAGCCAATAATTCAAAGAAGGCATGTATTTTTTGAACAACTGCTGAAATAAATGCCTTGAAGCTGCTGTATTCTTTGTTGAAACAAGGAAAACAATTTTAACCCATTTTAGAAATGTTGTTGTTTAATTTCAACTCCCACTGTATGAGTAAATTCTCCACAATGTAAAGCCAAAGCTCACAGTTTATGTGCTTACACTGTATGGTCCATCATCATTCCATGACCTGAGTCCTCAAATGTGTAAAACAGGCAATAAAAATAGTCTGTCGGCTCCTGCGGACCATTCTGGCAATTAACAATTCTCAATAAATTAATTTGAAGGTTCAGCTGCTGCGGGCAGATAGAAGTTTGTAAGGCAGTGGAGGTACAGTTCACATATGTGGAGACAGGCCTCCCAAAAGAGCTTAAAAGTCAATTTTTGCAAAAACGGTTCAGTCCAAGTTTTGATTCCCTCAATCACTCTCAGTCTGCATCTCCCTCTCTCTCACACACACACACACACACACACACACACACACAAAAACAAGTTAGCAAGTGAGGAGCACCAACAATCGAGGTAAGTATAGGCTACACTGTACGATAAATTGACTGAGAAAAAAGGCACTGACCTTGGGAAATCGACTTGTGGCTCTACTTCACTGTGCGAGAGCCTGATGACAGCCGACC
Organism: Epinephelus fuscoguttatus; assembly: GCF_011397635.1. Lineage (NCBI taxonomy): Eukaryota > Metazoa > Chordata > Actinopteri > Perciformes > Serranidae > Epinephelus > Epinephelus fuscoguttatus. Next base: position 35,002,995 of record NC_064753.1, read on the forward strand.
AAAATTTCAGTGATTGATCTGATTGTTTGACGGCTGGTGGGAAGCAGCTGATTGGGCCATGATTGGTCCTCACCCTCTTGTACACAGATTGGCAAATGACACCAAACAAAGCTGAAATTCAGAGTCATATGGCTCAAAAGTCATGTCAGAAACACGCTCAAATCGTACAGTGCATGCCCAGCTTTAGTCTATTGAGTGAAACATAAGGAAAAAGAAGCTCTGATGAAGTGAACATGGGGGAATATATAACTTTAAAAAGGCTGACTCAGTGGTAAATAAAGCTGAATTTAAGATTTTTACATTTGCAACATCAGCTTCGCCAGATTCACGGGTACAGTTGGAGGAAGTTCAATCCGAAGATAAGAACTGGCCATCTGCGAGGGTGTGGAGGAGCATGGTGTCCTCTAAAGTGCTCTAAGCTTCAGCGGTAAGACAAAGGGAGGGGGTAACAGGGTGATGTGAGGGTGCAGAACCTTGATGCCCTGCCCAACTGGCCAACACAGCTTGAGTGCTGGCATGTGGAGGCCACAGACCTTCTTCATGTGACCTTTAACCAGGTGGCCTCCACACTAGACTCCATTACCATAACATGACATGTAGCAAACCAAGAAAAATGATGTAAAAGAATGGACATACATAATAAAATAAAACACTGCAAAAAAAAAAAAGATTTTAAAAAGAGTCAAGCGATTTACTTTTAATAAAGATGACCTATCTTCACACACCAGACTGTGTTTTTTAAATAAAAGAATAAAATGGAGTGGAAAAGGGAGCCATGAAGAGAAAGCATGGGGACAGAGTGATAATGGGCTGCATTAGCCACATCTTCTGGGAATAGGCCTGCAGAGAGGCTACTTGCTCAGTGAAGTGTAATCTTCAGTGGCCTGGCCCCTGTGACAGCCAGCATAGTGAGTGGTTTGGGTGGGGCCAGTGGGGCCTTACACAAAGCAATGAGTTTCACTATGGCAGGTAGGGGATACAAATAACACACATACAGCATAAACACAGAGGGAGGGCATCAGACCGTGTAGGAGCCCAGCATGAAAGGTAGATCAGCGGTGATATAGAGAGAAAACTAGATGTTGGAAAGGGGACTGTGGGGAAATTGGCTGGAGGGCGTGAAGGGATGAGAGAGAGAAGATAGAAACTAGGCAGCGATGGTAAATAGAACAGAGCTGTATATGTGGAAATGCAACGGGAGGAAAGGGGTGAATGGAATGATAAAGAGGATAACTAAGGTATAAAGAGGGAGAGCTGAAAGGATAAAACAAAAGATACAAGGTCAAAGAGGGGATGTAAAAGGAATAGATAACAAAAGAGAGATGCTGGAAAATGATCACATGCTTTCAAGGGAAAAGCATGGTGTTAATCTGGTCGAGAAGAACCAAAGAATACATCTGGTGGAAGCACAGTGTACGGTAGAAGCTTAAAGGGACAGTTCACCCCGAGATCAAACATTTTTCCTCTTACTTGTAGTGTTATTTATCAGTCTAGGCTGTTTTGGTGTGAGTTGTCCAGTGTTGAAGATAACGGCCGTAGAGATGTCTGCCTTCTCTCACGTATAATGGAACTAGGTGACACTGTGTGTGGTGCTCAAAGCAATAAAGAAAATACATTTGATGAACTCAACAGCAATGTCTCTTTCTAGAAATGATGACCTGGCTACTCAAGATAATCCACAGACCTTGTTGTGAGCATGTGGGAACTAGGGCTGCCCCTGACTAAGAACCTTCCTAGTCGACCAATAGTCATCATTTAGGGCCATTAGTCGACTAGTCGTCTGCATGTTTATGATATTAATTTAATCATTAATTTATATATTTTGAGCAGGGCAACACAATGGTTTGAGTTCAATGTCTGGCCTATATATATATAATTTTTAATATTTTATTGATTTTAGTTTTCAAAACGCAAAAGGAAACAGAAAAACAAAACAGGAGAACAGAAAGAAAAATAAACATACAAACAAGCAAACAAACAAGTCTGACAGCACCTGAATCACAAATCATAGCAAAATGGCAGCATTGACAATATACATCACAGTACAAGCATAGCACAAAAGAAAAATTTACTCCATTCCTGTGTTAGGTCACAAGTTTTCAAGTAAAAGGGGGTTGATGAGAAGATACATTCTTAAAATAAAATTACAAAATCAATTGGAATTCATTCTGAAAGTTAATCCACCCCTCTGTAGTAAGTCTGAAATTTCATATGGCAGATGCTCTAAAATTGGTTGCCAGATTTTTTTTTAAAAAAAGTATTGTTCCCCCCTAAGGTAGCAGAGAGGCTTTCCATCGGTAAGACCTTATAAATTTGTCTGTACCACTGCGTTACTGTTGGGGGTTTGTCTTTAATCCACTGGAACAAAATACGTCGTCTAGCTAGTAACAGGAGTTTTGTTATAAGAGTGTACTGAGAGGGGTTAAGATCGAGGCCTTCTCGAGAGAATCCCAACAGAAACAATGTGGGTTCCCTTTTAATGTCCATGCCCAAGATTGTACAAAGCTCTTTTTAAATATTTTTCCAAAAACGTGCAATAAAAGGGCATTTCCATATTAAGTGAAAATAAGTTCCCAACTCTTTCTTACATTTTTTACACATGGGGGATATATTGGAGTTGCATTTATTGAGAAACTGGGGTGTACGTTGTAGCCTGTGAAATATTCGGTATTGGTTCTCATTTAACCAATTACATAAGAATATTTTACTTGACAATGAAAATATCTTAGACCACTCTTCCTGGCTAGATTGGATTCCTAGGTCCTTCTCCCATGTACTAATAATTTTGTCAATGTTATATTTGTCCAAGGACTGTAGCTTCTGATAAAAAATGGAAATAAACTTTTTTGTAATATTTGGAATGAGAAGAAGGTCATCAAGAGTGCTCCTAATGTACTTATCATCAGGAAACTTGCAGGCAGAGAATATAAAATGTCTGATCTGTAAATATGCAAAAAAGAATGTGAAGGATATTCCATATTTAATCTGAAGTTGCTGAAAAGACATAATTGTTTCTGCTTCAAACAGGTCTCCGATTGTTTTAATACCCTTTGTAAACCGCTCTTCAAAAACCCCTTTCCCTTGTCCAGGTAAAAAGAAATTATTGTTAATTATTGGTTGAAGGGATGATGAAAAGTTTTGATGACCAGTCATTTTAGAAATATCATACCATGTTTTTAATGTATTACTTACAATTACATGTTTTTTTTTAATATTTGATGGGAGCTGGACATTACCTGAGATATAACTTAAGGAGTGGGGGTGGCAACACCAGGAGTCAATATGGGATTTTTTGGTTTCTAAAAAGTTGTGTATCCAATTATAAATTGTTTGGGCATGGCAAGCCCAGTTATAATAAAGAAGACTTGGTAGAGCTATGCCCCCTCTGTTTATAGGAAGTTGCAGTGTTTTAATTTTCACTCTGGCTTTCCTCTCATGCCATAAATATCTGGAAATTGACTTTTCTATGTCCTGAATTGCGGTTTTTGTAATATAGAGAGGAAGCATTTGCATTGGATAAAGAAGCCTCGGTAGTATATTCATCTTTATCAGGCTCGCTCTGCTCAACCAAGATAAGGGTAAATCCATCCAGCGATTTAGATCTGTTTTTATTCCTGTAATAATATTTGTAAAATTTTGTTTGTAAAGATGGTCAAGATTTGCAGTTATTCTAATTCCAAGGTAGCTAAATCCAGATGGTGACCACTTAAAAGGGAAATCAGAAGGCTGGTTAAGATTTCCTAAGGGGAGAGCTTTGGATTTCTCAAAATGATTGCCTATATTTTATCTCCAAGTGCACGTCACACACTGAGCGAGTCGCCTGTTAATGATGCTGTGGGCTAATGGGCATGTAGCTACCTCCATGTTTCAGGTGATACATCATGTTTGTAGTCGACCAATGAAGATGAGTTTACATATCACCTTGGGTTCGTCCTTCACCTTCTCAAAATGATCCCACACTTTGGATTTCCTGCCCGACATGTTATTAACTAGCCTGTGGAATAACCACAGGTACCAGGCCTGGAAATTAACGTGACTCCTGTCTGACTGTTGGGCATGGCCACTTCCTGTGTCTGTCCTTTCAAAATAAATTCCCACACAGTCAAGTCATAGCCATTTTGGTTTATTTTGACAAGGTGCAGCTCCTAATAGTTTCACTTTTGTTTTGTTTTTCTGCGACTAAGCGACCAATGAAATCTTCCCGACTATTGACCTTTCTGGTTGGCTAAAGTTTGGTTGACTACTAGAGGACAGCCCTAGGAGGAACTATTTTCTGTCTACCAAACTACATCTGCTAACCTTATCACTGCGAAGAGCGAAGTGTGACTGACCTTAACATTACAGCTCAGCAGAGGAGGTTATTGCTTACACCTAGAGCTGTCACAATCACAAGCCTCTTGTTGGCAGCAGTAGCTCAGTCCATAGGGACTTGGGTTAGGAACCGGAGGGTCGACTATTCGAGTCCCCGTCCGGACTAAAATATGGAGCATTGACTGGCGGCTGGAGAGGTGCCAGTTCACCTCCTGGGTGATGATAAGGTGCCCTTGAGCAAGGCACCGAACCCCCCAACCGCTCGGGGCGCCTCACCAAGGTCTCTCCACTTTGTGCATGTATAGGTCCTGTTTGTGCATGTGTGTGTCTTTCAGACCTGTGTGTAATTGACAAGCAAGAGTGAAAACATCGAATTTCCCCTCAGGGGGATTGATAAAGTAAATAAACTTAAAACTTTATAAGTAGATGCACTCTTCTCTTTGTGCAGTGATACGGATAAGTTTTGAGATTTCCACATGTATTTTTTGGGGGCACTTTGAGCACCATAAGCTGAGTGCCATCTTATTCAATTTTATTCAAGAGAAGGCAGACATCTCCAACACTCAGCGACTCATACCAAAACAATCTATACTGATAATTAGCAATTAAGGTGAGAGTAGAAATATGTATTTTTGATTTGTGGGTAGACTGTCCCTTTAATCACATGACATTAATTTAATTTTAGTAGCTGAAATGAATTTAATTTGTTGCAGTGACATGAAAAATAGAGCCTCCTTTACATTCTAATGCAGTCCAGGTATAATAGACTCAAGGTGATGTTATGTAAGGTCCCTGTTCATGACCTTACTTTTATACTGAATACTATTATAAGAGCAATAGCTCTGTGAAACTTATTTTCATTAACATAATTTTCAAGCATTGTTGAGACTGACAGATACCTTTCAATTTAACTCAATGATGATTTTCAAAGCGGATGTTTCTGGTATTATGGTCTCAGTTTGCATCTGAAATGTGTCCACCACATTTACATATTTGCACCCACATAGTATATGTGAGTAAAGTTAACACCTTTCAATAAAATGCAGTCCAACACAATCACACCTTAAATCATTGCACAGAATTGAGCCAGCACACAAAGAACTAAAGCAGTTGTGTGAACACTTTACATAAGGTGGTATTCACTGCAGGAGTGTTATATTGCATTGCTGTTTCTGTTCTCCTGGTAACTCACTGTGCTTTCTTCAGAGGCGTCTACAATAATGGCTCTCAGAAGGAAACTGCAGCCCCCTAACATGCGCAGCACCACACACTCCTTCAATGCAATCAAATCATATCACACATATGCATGGCAGCAGAGCCAACCATTCATCCGTGTCCCGCATACCACACATCTATTTTATTGATGATAGCCATGTCTAAATCCACTTGACCAATTGACTTGACCATTGTATCATTTGTCCTTCGGGTTGTGGTCAGGCTGTTTACGAGTTGGCGGTACGACTTCATCACCCTTTTCCACCTCCCTCCGTCTTTACGGCCCTTTAGGTAGTTGACCTTTAAGAAAGTGTCTGGTGAAACGAAACAGGGAGAGGAATAGAGGGAGGCTCAGGAGATGTGCGTACCCCCTAGGGAGATGGACAGACTCGTAGACATGGGAAGTAGTGGCACTTGAAAGCAAATGGGAATCGGGATGGAAATAGAGGCACATCAGCAACTGTTGCCTGCAGGGTGGAGAGAAGTTGTTTGGTGTGCACCACTGAGGTGGAAATGTGTGGATGGCCTGGCATGGTGGGTGGGCAATAGCTTTTTTTAAAGGAAAAAATGAGACACATTTTATGGCTATGGAGATCTGCTGTAATTCCTTGACATCACTGTATTTTTCCCCCCTTTTATTAGAAGCTATAGTGGTCAGGAAATTCAATAACATGAAGCAATTACCTCTGAAAAAGAAGCATGAGCTGTATTTGAAGTGGGATTGTACAGGCTCTACATGCTCTGTATGTTTAAATCCAAAGCCCATGAGCTGTAGGAGGTATAGTAGGATCCTGTTCTTGTTTTCCTTGCTTACATCTTTTGGTATTCTTGACAAACTAGATGTGCTATCTTCTAGCATTAAGTCAGTTATGTCTCTGGATGTCAGTGTGATTTTCATGTTGTTAAAACCTTGTGAGAAAAAAATGCATCTGCAAAATAAATACAGAGCATATATTTACATCCACGTGAGAATAGAAACATTGCAGTTATTTGGCTATTTACACCCATCACTATGATACATTACTATGAACCCCATTTCATGCTGTGATTGGCTGCAACTTGTCACATTGATGCATTGAGGGCAATGAGGTTAGACTGAGGTCAAATAGCTAATGGTTGGGGCTTGTACAAGCCAATCTTGGATATTCTCTGAAATTTAAGGTTTTAATGTAGAAGAAAAACTTCACAGATGTACTGGCAGAAAATCAGATGACGCAGTATGAAGAGTGACATAGCCCACAGGAGTAAGGCCCTGATCACACAGAAAACGTTTTAGCAGCTGGGGGTGGCTTTTTGTAATTGTTTTTAATGACAATTAAGTTTTTTGCTTGCAGTTTTCATGGTGCGACATGGCTCGTGTTTCTGTGCTCTAGGTGCTTGGCGTTTTTGCCAGAGCACTCTGAAGGCCTCAAGTTGAAAACACTTCAACTCAGAGCAGAAAAGCACCCCACGTCATCTCTTTTTCATCATCTTTTTCCCATTGTTCAATTGGATGATTTGAAAGGCAGGCCTCCCGAGGTGGTTACAGCAACAAGTTTACAGATGGTCAACAACAGAGAAGAAACTGGGGGTTGTTGGATACCCAAAGCTATACAGCCAAGCCATAGACAGCAGGTTGTCAAACTGCCCCCAAATCATCCTAAAATATGCCTGGAAATAGCCATCATCGAGGCAAAGTTCCTGGACCAACTGGTGGTACTTTGCATGATCCACCCTCTTTTTTAGGGTCTCGTGTACCCACACAGATCTCCGTTTCCCGTGCCTCTCACCCTCAACCAAAGCTGGAGCAGGTACCCTCTGTCTGAACATTATACTAGTGGTATTAAAAAAAAATGGCAGTGCAGTACGCCTCACGTTTTGCAACCTGCAAATGGTAATGGTGGATGAATGGGTGAAGCACAGGACTTTCACCCAAGAGACAGAGGAAAGAGGAATTTAATCCCAGTGTGAGTTAGAATTTATTAATTCATTCATTTTCCAACACTGCTTATCCTGGTGTGGATTGCAGCAGCTGGAGCCTATCCCAGATGACATTGGGTGAGAGGTGCGGTTCACCCTGGACAGGTTGCCACACTATCACAGGGCTGACACATAGAGACAAACAACATTCACACTCACATTCACACCTACAGGCAATTTAGAGTTATCGATTAACATGCATGTCTTTGGACTGTGGGAGAAAGCCGAAGTCCTATTGCTGTGAGGGGAAAATGCTAACCATGAACCACTGTACCACCCTGAGTTCTAATTGACTTATTAATTTTAGACTTAGTAGACTTATTATTCTCTGCTTTTAGGATGTTTAAAGCTGTTGAATGAACACTGTTTACATAAACAGAACAGGTGAATAGATCCTTTCGTGTTAACATCATAGTTGGACGTTGCCATAGCATATTGGCTATTTACACCCCAGGTGTAAATAGCATTGTTGGCTAAGGACACCTGGTTGCAAAAAGCCTTTGCCTACCGCACTAGATGTGTTTAAGAAGTGCTGGAAAATCAGCCCAAAATTCATACACCTTTTTTTTAGTCAGACCACTGCATTACATATTACACTGACATACTAAATACCTAAAGAATGGTTCACATTCAAAAATTAGGGTGAAGTGTTTTCCCAAGCTCGTACAATGATTCTTTGCTTTAACTAGTGAGGACATTTACTATACAGTCCTTGTAAACATCTGATTAACACTGCTTGGCCCCCACACAAACAATATTACAGACATATTTGCATACACAAACACATCACGTGAATAAGAAATAATCCTTTACAATGAAGGCTGAGCACAAACAACAGCCGCGTTGCTAGATAATAGAGTGTGGAGGGTGACAGCTGAAAAAGCACTCTAAATACACACATGGCCAGATATCCAGCAAGCCAGAATGCACACATTAATACAAACATACATTCTCTGTTTTCACATTGTCATGTGCAGTACAGTATAGACTGTGTATCTCTGTCTGTCACTGTAGGACACACATTTACAGGTACATAATGGTAAAAGTGATGACAGTGGAGTTCGAGTAAGGGGATTTTTCCCCCCCCCTTGTTGAGGAAATCTGAAGTTGTCATTATGAAATTCTAATTTCAGCCCCGTCTGTTTCCATCAGCAACATTACCCTTCATCTCTAAAGGGGTTATTGATTTGGTCCTAATCTACAAATAAATATATTGTCAGAGTTTTGTTTTCTTTTAGTTTTTTTTTCCACGCTGTCAGCAATGTTAAAAGGACACAGCTCATCTGGCTGATGGATGGGAGCAAATGTAGCCCAGGGCCTAAGGGTGGACTGCAAGAGAAATGTACCTTATAACAAACACACAAAAACACATACACACATAAACATCCCCTCCAGATGGGTCCCCCCTTGTGAGCAGTGCGTAGGATCCAATTATGGATGTGCGTGTGTGTGTGTGTGTGTGTGTGTGTGTGTGTGAGAGAGAGAGAGAGAGAGAGAGAGAGAGAGAGTGTGTGTGAGTATGTGTGTGATTGTCTGCGTGGGTTGGGGTTAGAACAATGTGAATCTTAACAATTGGGAGTGTTGCCTTTTACAGCTTTTATGTTTTGTTTTTTTTTTCTTTTAATCGCTTTGGCCTAATTTTCAGTGTTAATGTAGAAACTAATGCAGAAGTCAGGTTTTCTGTTTTTGAAGCTTTAAAGGAGCAGTGTGTAAAATTTAGGGAGATTTAGTGCCATCTAGTGGTGATGATTGCAGATTGCCACCAGCTGAGGCCACGATCACATATAGACACTGCTCTGCCTTTTTTTTTTTTTAAATAAAGAAGCATTTTTATTGTTGCCATGCAACCACCCCATCACCTCCTCATGGTAGCTTAGCGCGTAGCTATCAACTGTATGCAACCCAACAGTTCATGTTTATTGTTAGTTTAAATGTATAAAAATAATTTACATGCAATTTCAAGTACTGCACCTAAATACTTCCACGTCTGCTGTTTTCTATTTGGATCCTGGTAACTGCAGTTTGTAACGTCGTATAGCTTTGGATATCCTGCAACCGCTACCACCAGTTTCTCCTCCATTGTTTACCAACTGTTAACTTGTTGTCGTGATCACCACAGAAGACACGCCTCTCAAATCATCTGATTGGACAATGGGAAAGAGAGGGGATGACGTGGGGTGCTTTTCCACTCTGAATTGAAATTTTTTTACTTGGAGTTCAGAGCGCCCTGGCAAATACGCCAGGTCCCTAAAGCGCAGAAAGACGAGGTGCGTAGCAATGTAAAAACAGCAAGCAAAAAGCTTAATTGTCTGCCTCCAGTCTCTCTAAAATGCTTTTAGTGTAAACCGGTATGAATTCCTCCAGTGTTCATGTTCAGGAGGCTTTTATCGGGAGTAGAATTATCCACAGAGCTCTCTTCATCTCCAAAACAAATGAACTTGGGGAATTAAACCGGTAAAAACACTGAATAAAGCAGTTTCATGTTACAAATCAGTGTTTCTACGACACAGTTCAGGTCATTGGAGACGGGCTGCTAGTCCAGCATCTGCAAATGTGTGTTCACCTATTTTCTCTAATAACTTAAGATCCAGACATTAAGGAGGCTTTTACTGGGAGCAGAATAATCCACAGAGGTCTCTCCCTCTCCAAAACAAATAGACTAGGTGATTTAAACCTGTAAAAACTCAGAATAAAGCAGTCTCACTTTAAAAATCAGTGTTTTTCCAATGCTGCTTATCATGGAAGAGCTGCTAACTACAGTGGCAGATGTGAAAACATGCCCTACCTAGAGTCAGTGTGTGGTTTGCCTGTTCTGGGCTACTGTAGAAACATGGTGGTTCAACATGGCAATTTCTGTGGATGGGGACCAGCTTCCTATCTAGATATAAACAGCTCATTCTAAGGTAAGGAAAAACACAACAATTCTTATTTTCAGGTGATTATACACTAAAATGTCATGTCAAGAAATCAACCCTCCAAATATTATTATTACACATACAGATCACAAATCACTCATCACACAGCATCACAGGGCTGTATGGTGGTTTGTGACAACATGTAGCAGCCAAGGCGAGTGTAGGTCAAGTAGCACATTGCATTACTACAGGTCAAGGCTGCAGGTTATTGTCACCATAAAATAACCTAATGTATAACACAGTCTTGTGATTCCATGTTACGGTTATTGTATATTGTAAATGCATTTTGTAGTTTAATGTTTAGGATCTTGCATGTAAACACAATCTTTATAGCGAGGTGGATGAAGAAGAGCGAATGAGATGGTCGCTGCTATAAATGAATGCCATAAAGCACAATCACTGAATATGTCCCCTCCTTTATTTGCAGAGCTTTTAGTGTCGCTCTTGCATCACAGAGGACACAGCTGCATTTATGTTGTCTGCGAGTGCTAGCCACTGGTCTGCGGGGTTTTGATGTAAACCATTTTAGCCTGTGTAGTTAAAGCTCATAGTTCTAAGGGTGACAATATCAGTCGCTCTGTTGGTTCAAACCACTTTGGTCTGTTTTTGTGTACAGAGCTGCACGACCACAGGATCAGGCCAGAAGCAGGGCTATTAGACTGTTATTTTTGTGTCTTAGAAAGGAGAAAACAAGAGACCAGTTTGATACCAAAATGAGTAAAACATTAGAGAATTAAAATTAATGACAAAATAGCCATAGATTGATAGAACATCTTCACTGAATAACAAAGAACAGTTATTGTCACCATGTTGAGCCCTTTCACTGCTCCCTCCACCAGCCACCAGACAGTCGCAAGCACCGAGAGGTCAGAGCTGAGCAGAAGTCCCTGTGGGAGCTCTCTTGCCCTTCAACCTTTAGGTGCTCATCCCTGATGCTCATTCCCCAGAGGTGTCAGATGAAGACAAACCCGAGTGGTGCTGTATGCAAAGGCGAGAAAAGGAAGTGTGGGAAGGGCGGGACAAGGAACTTGAGAAGGTGAAAGAGGACAGAAAGTGCTTTGAATGAGTGTGGTGGAGGAGAGAGTCAAGGGGAGGGAAAGGGAGCGAGGAGAGTGTGGGGTTAACAGACAGGAGAGAAGGGGGGAAGAGAAGAGGCGCTCGAAGAAGGAATACAATGAAGATGAGGCTGCATTAGCAGCACGTCTCAGGCCAATTACTCTGCTGCTACCCCTCTCTTCTATCTCTCCTCTGCCTTCCCTCTCTCTGTGTCCTCTCCTCTCACTTTACTCTTCTCTCCCTCTCTCTCACTTTCTCTATCTCTGCTCTAACTATCCATGTGCTGTCAGCAGCAACAGATCCCTAAACGATACCGGTCTGCACTGGCAGGTTTTATCTTCCCGTGCTACAATAGGAAAGAAGGATCTGAGAACTGATAAGATAGGACCAACCAACAGTGACAACAGGAAACACATAATGGCGAGGCACACGTTTGGTACAGTGCTTCACTGCCATCTAGTGGCAGGCCGCACAGCAGGAGCTCCATCAAAAGGATGCTGATCATTAGTTACAGGCAGTTGCGTTACACCAATGTGATCAAAAAGCACATCTGAGAAGGTGTTTCACAGATGAGTGCAATGAAAGACTTAAGGTCCTGAAATATGTTGTGCAGCTGTGCACCGCAGGAGTTGGAGTATTGTTGTGTGTGTTGGGAGGCTTTGTGAGTTTTATCACACTTATAAATTGTGCAAAAACCTTCTGTTTTGGCAAACTGGCAGCTAAGTGACGCAAATTATGTTTTTGTAAGCAGCTTGATAAAGGAATGTGACACATCGTGTGAGAGTTTCTCAAACTTAAGGCTCTGAACACGTGTGGTTGCACTGATATGCAAATACATTTCTAAGAATGCAATGTGGTGTAGTTTTTAAAATAAGAGAAAGACCTAGACTTGAGACATACCTCCCCCTCCCCCCTCACCATACTCTCATAAATATTTTATAAAAGCATAAGGCTGGACAGTGATCTACATTAACATAATTTCTCACATTAAAAATGTACTCATATTTCAATTAATTGTCAAATATAATTCGATTGAAAGTAGCTGCAACACCCAATTACATATGAGCAGAAGTTCAAACAGCCAGTGAGCTCACACTGCAGTCCACAAGGTCAGACGTTTGATCTGGTCATGGTGTAGTTAATCAAACGCATATCAGAAGTGAGGAATTATAAAGCACTGAGAAGAATTTTAGGGACATATCATCGAGCCCTACAAAAGCATAACGTGCTCAAACTGACAACAGTATTTTCTGGAGTTGTAGCATTATTGGACATGAAGATATTTTTTACAGGTATTGCTCAGATTGTTGACACAAGGCTGTGTGAATCACTCACCAGTCATGATACAGATGCAAGGACTTTGGCTCAGACATTGAGACCTGTGGGCAGAGACATCCCCACAAGCTTGTCAGACAAAAATGAACAGTACACACACAGGCTGCACTAACAAAAACTTTTTAAGCCACTATAACACAAAAAAAGTTCTGACCACCTGCAGCAAGTAATGCTTCCACGCCAATGGTTCATAGCTGTTAAAGTAGCCATGGTTGACTCCTTTTAAAAAATGTTGCCTCACTGAAAAGCCAGTATTTTGCTACACAGTTAAATCCAACTGCACATGTTACAGCTTATTAAAATGAAACAGAGGATAGGCAGTACATAAGGAAGGATTTGCATTTAATGGACCTTACTGTTTTGGGATGTATATACAGATCTGACATACTCAAGCCCTGAAAAATCCAGAAAGCTGACATAATCTGAGCTAATGTCAGAGCACAACCAAATTAATGTATAAACATACATTGTAGCTGTAACTTTTGATTAATCTTGACCTCAAGTTTTAGGCCCCGCACCAGCCTTTGTGATCATCCAGGTTGATTTATTGTGTACTGCAAAGCGACAATAAAAGCATGCCGCAGACCTTGTGTCAGGAAGGCGTCAAACTAATAAGGTGTTCAGGGTATAATTGGTGGGCTCATTTATATTCTCTAAGTCTACCCCTGAAGTTTGTAAAAGAACATATGTGGAATTAAGTTGGTAAATACTGCGTACAGAGCTTTTACTTGTTAACTTTTAATTAGAGGATGTCTTGATAAATCTTAAACATGGGGCTAATCTCAGAGGATGTTTTGGTCAGTGACTCTATTTGCATACGTGTGCATGTGTCCAGCAGTCCGTGGTGTGTTTGTGTGTGTGTCTGGGAGCAGGGGTTAGTAAAGGTGCAAAGAGCTGGAAACAGATAAAAATAAAATCACAGGACCACTGCAGAAATAATGGGACATCTGGTCCAGACATCTGGAGCCAGAGGACTTTTAGGAGCTTCCCAGCATCCTCTCACCTTGCGGGTAAATTAGCAAAGTGAGAAAATATGGCAGGGGTAAACGATGCTGACAATCACACGGAGGGAGGACAGTTGAGACAGGTTACTGGGGAATTCATCATTTGGAGGTCTTTTTTTGTTTCCCATGAACAAAGGGTGATAAAGGATGGACAATGTGGGAGATGAAATGTGTGTGTGAGGGAAAGAGGGAGGTGTTTGAAAGCGGGTGAAGGTGGTGGCCATATCATTACTCATTGGGAAGATAAGTTTTCTGCACTGACCCTAATAAATAAAGATTTGTTTCTGAATGACATTGTAATGCAGGAAATGTATAAATATGAATTAATATATTAAATTCAGTCAATCACATTGATTAATCCATTCTGTTGATGTGGTCTATGATGAGGTTTAACAGGTCTGAGAAATTTATAGGTCAGCAAGATTGATCCTCCGTTCCCAGGCACGGGACTGACAGCATTTGCTAATAGGCATTAGACATTATTACAGGTAGGCCGTACAATACATGATTGATCGTCCTTTTCTTCACTCAGACATCACACATAAATCTTTCCTACACCTGACAGGGAAGAATGCACCATTCATTGGGTTGTCACTGGGCCTCACCAAAACCAAACAAACACACAAGCTATTCCTGAAATGTCAAATTTGTCATAGATTAGCTCATGAAATTAGGTTCAGGGTAAATTTGCCATGCAGCTGCTGCATCATGGTTTATTTCATAGCTTTAACACAAAGTTGTTCATGAGGTTGTGGAGATTAGAGAGTCACGTCAACTAAAAAGAGACGAAGAGAAAAAAATGCACTGAGTTTTTCAAGGCTTAAATGTTGCATTGAAAATTGAGCTTGAAAGATGCTGCATGGCTTTTGCAAGTGCACATCATGGACTGATGGGTTGGCATGTGTCTGCTCGCCAGAGAGAGTGAGAGACAGAGAGAGAGAGGGTGTCAGATGTGATATTGATGACAAGCCAGTGTGCTTGTCTCTTGTTTCCCCTTGGCTTAATGTAAGGTCACAGTGGAAAGGTGGGACAACAAATGCCACCAAGTCGCTCTGACAGCCTGACCCCTGGGAGAGAAAATACCCTTTTAATCAGATGCCCCTCCCCCAGAGTGCCCCGTTCTTTCTCAAACTCTCACCCACTTCCTTTCCGCCTTCTTTCTCCTCGTCATGTCCAATTCATCTTTACTTAACCTTCGCTTTCCTCTCCAGTGCCACCAACTGTTTCGCCCTCTTTGTTCTCTTTCCCCCTTTTTTCCCTCTCCTCCACACACATATACATACTAACATAAAGATACAGAAGCAGACACACAGCCTTCTCCTCCCTGGCAGTTTCCTTGGGCTCTCGATCTAATGTCACAAATAGGTAATAAAGATGCCATCAAAAGGACACCAGAGGATCCGCATTCTGCCTTCGTTCCATCCCGCTCGTAACTCTCCAGAGGGCAGAAGGACATACATCACCTGCAGAGCCTGCTGGCATAGAATTATGTTGTTTAGTGCAGTCTGTTCCCATGCTGATCCAAATGTGTAACACCCATGTGCACAGAGAAAGAACGGGGAAACATGCTGTGCAAATACAGCTGCCTGCATACCACGGCACAAATGCTTGCCAGTAAGTGCAGACCATTAAGTAATCTGAAATATAAAGCAAAATGTATCTTAGAGGGCCCTACTCAGCATGCTAACCACAGAGGAGCAGAAATGAAAAGATGCAGGGAGAGGACAGGAAGCACATACTGTATTTATTCCCCTCTGTGCCTCCTCCGACCCCTCCTCAGACAGTCAGATAGGCTCTGCCCATAATGTCTTGTCAGATATGACCTTGAGCGAGTCCATTGTCTCCCAGGATCTTCACTCACACTGTCACATCAGACCACTTCAGCGTTCTCAATAAAAACAACACAACAACAGCATCCTAATGATGTATCACTGCACATCACTTGCATTAGCAAACAGCTGGGGCAGGTTTGTCATTTCCAATTATTGGAGCTGTACAGTATAGTGGCTTCAAATGTCTTCCTAGTGAAATCTTTATGATTCTGCCTGGATTGTTCTTGTGCCTGGTTTTATTGGGAATTAAATTATAAAACGACTGTCTCTATAAAGCAAACCAAAAACACAATCCAGACAATCCAAAGCTAGGCAGATAACAATGCCTATATATTTGATATTGCACAGCAGCTTTCAAGCTTTTTGTATCCATTTATTTTGAGTGCAAAAAATAAATATATATTGTATTAGATATTTAACAAAGTGCAGGACTTGCCTGTATTCTGATTCTGTATTTCTCATGTGCACATTTAGTATTTTGGACATCCAAAATATGTGAGGAATTGGAGTGATGACCTTTTGTGCACAGATGTTGCTTTTAACCGTTAAATTTAGTGCCGTGCCTTCAGGAATTATCTCACCTCCACCAGTGCGTTTTTTTGGTTTTTTTTTCTTCACAGCACATAGAGAGGCAGGGCAGTGCTCCAGCTAAGTGGCACGCAGTTAGTTCTCATCTTTGCCCTTTTGGTATTTTGGTGAGTCACTCATGGTGAGTCACTTGACTGCACCTTAGTGTGAGGAGAGGCTCAACTGGGGTGTGAAACAGTTCAGATTGTGATAATCCAAACAGTCGTTTTGAATGTGTGCAGCGCAGGAAAAGTCATTCAGAGTGGCACAGCTGTTTCCAGTGTAATGGATGCTTGTGGTAAAAATGTCCTTGATCATGAGGGCGTCACGTGAGCTTCAATCCCTATTTCGGCCTCAAAATCATCTCAAGGCTCAGCACAGTGCTGTTACTGGGATCTTGCTCTGGATCCTTGATTTGTTCCATTACAAGAAAGGACCTTGAGGTCACTCAGAAGTCTTGCGTGAGTTGTTGCATTAACAGAAGTGCCCACATGTGAGACTGACAGGGTAAGATGTCAAATCCCTGGCTTAAATATCCAATGTGTTTGAGAAATGCGTGGGCACAAGACTTTATGACAGTATTTTATGTTGCCCCCAGTTTGAGCTTTGTGGTTTCAGTGACCAAGTGATGGTGGCATATACTAACCTCAGGTCCAAGCTTTAAAAAAAGCTGGTTCAGAAACCCATGCGGGGGTGAGGTGGAGAGTAAATGCCCATAAATGCTGTTTACCCACGTTTGAAAATCTGAAATTGCATTTATGCAGATCCCCCAGGGCGTTTATGCATAGTTTACATGGGTTAGTGCACTCTTTCACACTATATCTCTTGGGATCTCACGTTTTGTCCTCCTTTGGATATTTTCACATGAGCACAGAGCGGCCATTAACCCACCGTCCTCTCATGCTAGGTGGAGATCAAAAGCAATAAACCCATCCCTACACTGAAGTCAGCAAAAGTAGACTGATGCAGGGTCCATTTGGCAGAGGAGGAAGACTTTGTCAGATAGGCTGGATGTAAACATCTTAATTTCAACATAGGCATTTTGTTTGAACTTACACACACTTATTATAGGGAAACAAGGAACCGCAAACTCTTTGGTACAAACATAGAACATAATTTAAAGTATTGTAATTGTGCATATTTTCAATTTGTGTTTTAGTTTTTGGTTTAATTTTGTTAAAAAGTCAAGTTAGTTGTTTATTTTTTTAAAGGTGCAGTGTATGATTTATGGAGATATATTGGCAGAAATTGAACAGAATATAATAGATATGTTTTCTTCAGTGTATAATCACCTGAAAATAAGAAGTGTCGTGTTTTTGTTGCCTTAGAATGAGCTGTTTATACCAGTGGTTCCCAACCGGTCCAGCCACAAGGTCCAGTTTTCTCCTCAGTCATTAGTTCAAGGTCCACACAGTTTAATACATTCAGCATCGTACTTGTGTTTGGCCATGTTGTTGAGCTAGTTTGCTTAAGTAGCTGTCCATTAGTCACTCACTCTGCAGCAGGAAATGGCACTTGTGTTATCCCTGGACATTTTTGTCCCTTTCCAAAATTCAAAACTCCCTCACAGACAAATTAAAAGGCCACAGGAGGGTGATTTTTGCATGGGGGTGTCATTCTGGGTGAAATTTCAAAATCTCAACTTTCAGCACGAAAATCCATTATTTGACCCTGTAATGCATTTTTACCCTATCCATGACCCTTCAAGTGGACAAAAATGTCCATTTTCTAAAAAGTGTCCAACAAAAGGTCACAGGAGGGTGATTTTTTGCATGGGGGTGTCATTCTGGGTGAAATTTGAAAATCCCAACATTCAGCATGAAAATCCATTATTTGACCCTGTAATGCATTTTTATCCCAGCAACAATAACAAATGGCTAAATGACAGGTGGACATTTTTGTCCACTTGAAGGGTCATGGATAGGATAAAAGTGCATTACAGGGTCAAATAATGGATTTTCATGCTGAAAGTTGGGAATTTCAAATTTAACCCAAAAAAATATGCCATGTTGCACCACCATATGTCTACAGCAGCAAAGAATGGACACGATACGGCTATTTGTGTTTTTGTGTTTTCATGTTGGCCACAGTAGTTGGCCGCTCCGTGACAAGCAGCATTGGAAAATCTTTATCCAGCGTTTTTACCAGTTTATCTCACTGTGGGAGAGTGGAAGAGACCCCTGCGGATAATTCTGCTACTGGTAAAAACTTCCAGAACATCTGGATCTTATGTTATCAGAGCAAAAAGGTGAGCACAGGTATTGAGTCTTAGGTGTTGGGCTAGCAGCCCATCTCTGACTAGTCAACCTGCATCAGAGAAACACTGATTTTTAACATAAAGCTGCTTTATTCATCATTTTTTCCTGGTTTCAATTACCTGGTCCATTTGATTTGGAGAGGAGGAGACCTCTGTGGTAAAAACCTCCTGAATAATGATTTTTTGTTTTTTAAGATATTTTTTGGGCATTTTTAGCCTTTGACAGGACAGACAAGCGTGACGGGGGGAGAGAGAGAGGGAGTGACATGCAGCAAAGGGCCACAGGCTGGAGTCGAACCCGGGCCGCTGCGGCAACAGCCTTGTACATGGGGCGCCTGCTCTACCACTAAGCCCCTGACGCCCCCTGAATAATGAATTTGGTTGCAATCTGCAATCCTCACTGCTAGATGCCACTAAAATCCACCTGAATTTTACACACTGCTTCTTTAAAATACACTGTGGGTTGAGACAACAACTGAGAAGCAATGACAAAATGCAAAATTAAACCCAAAACCAGAACAAAAAACTATTTTTCCTTTTAAACATACAGAACATAGATGAATGAATACATGAACATGTGAATCTACTGTGAGAGTGGAGTACATTACATTTGCATTGTGTTCCTTGCATCAGTATAATTATTCTGTGCATGGAGGGGTTTGTTTTGTCTGCATCAAACCACACTGTGCATCATAGCTACCTGTTCTTTACATTTGAAGTGCTTTTATGAAGCCATTCACCTTGTGTGTGTGTCAGACTCCTCTTTCTCTCTGCTGAGTTGGATCCATCATTTAAATGATACTGCTTGGTGTTCTTGCGAGATGTACTTAACCAGCAGACTATGTTCAGAACTGATGAACTCAAAAGACCAGAGACGGAAATAACATCAGACCGAATCTGCAGAAAGTTCACTTTAATTAATCTCTACAGACGAAACTTTCCGAAAAGTTGTACAGTATTCTCAGTGTTTTACAGATGGACACATGTTCACACTGGTAAAAAGACAACATGAAGTGAAAGAAAAGCCAGCATGCAGACTAAAGTAATGTAAATTATGAAGAATCACATTGTTAATTTTCATGCCTCCGGCTCCAGCTGATCCATGTCGAGTAATTTTCTGTGTGAGAGCTGACACAGTTGAGAAATCCTTCAAAGTTCAGCTGGTTAAAAAATTCGGGCCATCCTTTATTATCCAGTTTCATGCATGAACCATGTATTCACTCATTTCCACACATAAAGTCTGATTATTCCTCCTTGTGCTATTAGTGTGTGCACATTTTGAACCACCTCTGACTGTGCACACAAACAAACCCTTAGGGTGCTAGACGAGTGAGATCACAGATGAACTAAATCTCAAATTACAGGCGAAAAACACATTAGAGGGGTAGTGTGGATCCTTTGAAGTGGGGTTGTATGAGATCCTTACCCATAGTCAGCATGTTACGTGCAGTAGATGTCAGTCGACCCTCTCAATTAAGAGATTATACCGCCTCAGAAGCTAAGCAATGTACTGCTGTGGACTGCGGCAGCAGCAAAACGTATTTTAGCCAGTTAAAAAAAGGTCCTGCAGACAGTGATTTCCAACAGGGAACTGGAGTCTTTATATTGCTCTCTTCAGCACCAGACTTCATTGAGAAAAACATTGATTTAACATCGCTGAACACTGGAGCTACTGGTCTACTGCTGCTTCTAACAGCAAATTAGTCTGTGCTGTTCTGTGACTTGGGTGAATCCAAACTAACCCTTAAGTCACTAAATATTCTGAACAAACTAACTGACCTAGGCAGTGGTAGACCAGCTGCTCCCGTGTCAGGGGTTTTTAAATTATTGTTTTTTCTGAATGGAGTCTGGCTTTGAAGAACAGGACGTAATGGCTTCAGTGCCCTGCCGCAAATCAGTGTCTGACAGCAAGGTGACGCAGTAAAAATATAGTTAATATAGTACACATTTAAAATGATATTGAAATATTTCTAAGTGCCTAAACCATATAATTCATGCAGCTTTGCTTCTGTGTCAGTGCTCTTGCCTGCTTCTCAAACTGAGGGTGAGAGGACGGACAGCTGCAGCTCATCAGCCTATCAGCCTGGTATTTAACTGCTGTGGTGGTATGTTTTAATAAGGTTACCAATAAGTAAAAGATATTTAATAGTTGTCTGTTTTTTTCATTACTGTACCGAAAAAAAAAAAAACGAACCGTGACTTGTGTACCGAGGTACAAAACCCAAAACCAGTGAAGTTGGCACATTGTGTAAACCGTAAATAAAAACAGAATACAATGATTTGCAAATCCTTTTCAACCTATATTCAATTGAATACACTGCAAAGACAAGTTACTTAATGTTCGAACAGGTAAACTTTGTAATTTTTTGCAAATATTAGCTCATTTGGAATTTGATGCCTGCAACATGTTTCAAAAAAGCTGGCACAAGTGGCAAAAAAGACTGAGAAAGTTGAGGAATGCTCATCAAACACTTATTTGGAACATCCCACAGGTGAACGGACTAATTGGGAACAGGTGGGTGCCATGATTGGGTATAAAAGCAGCTTCCCTGAAATGCTCAGTCATTCACAAACAAGGATGGGGCGAGGGTCACCACTTAGTGAACAAATGCGTGAGCTGATTGTTGAACAGTTTAAGAACAACATTCTTCAACGAGCTATTGCAAGAAATTTAGGGATTTCATCATCTACGGTCCATAATATCGTCAAAAGGTTCAGAGAATCTGGAGAAATCACTGCACGTAAGCGACAAGGCCGAAAACCAACATTGAATGCCCGTGACCTTCGATCCCTCAGGCGGTACTGCATCAAAACCGACATCAGTGTGTAAAGGACATCACCACATGGGCTCAGGAACACTTCAGAAAACCACTGTCAGTAACTACAGTTCGTCGCTACATCTGCAAGTGCAAGTTAAAACTCTACAATGCAAAGCGAAAGCCATTTATCAACAGCACCCAGAAACGCCGCCCGGCTTCACTGGGCCCGAGCTCATCTAAGATGGACTGATGCAAAGTGGAAAAGTGTTCTGTGGTCTGACGAGTCCACATTTCAAATTGTTTTTGGAAACTGTGGACGTCGTGTCCTCCGGACCAAAGAGGAAAAGAACCATCTGGACTGTTATAGGCGCAAAGTTCAAAAGCCAGCATCTGTGATGGTATGGGGGTGTATTAGTGCCCAAGGCATGGGCAACTTACACATATGTGAAGGCACCATTAATGCTGAAGGTACATACAGGTTTTGGAGCAACATATGTTGCCATCCAAGCAACGTCTTTTTCATGGACGCCCCTGCTTATTTCAGCAAGACAATGCCAAGCCACATTCTGCACGTGTTATAACAGCATGGCTCCATAGTAAAAGAGTGCGGGTACTAGACTGGCCTGCCTGTAGTCCAGACCTGTCTCCCATTGAAAATGTGTGGCGCATTATGAAGCGTAAAATACAACAACGGAGACCCCGGACTGTTGAACAACTTAAGCTGTACATCAAGCAAGAATGGGAAAGAGTTCCACCTGAAAAGCTTCAAAAATTGGTCTCCTCAGTTCCCAAATGTTTACTGAGTGTCGTTAAAAGGAAAGGCGATGTAACACAGTGGTAAAAAGGCCCCTGTGCCAACTTTTTTGCAATGTGTTGCTGCCTTTAAATTCTAAGTTAATGATTATTTGCAAAAAAAAAAATAAAGTTTCTCAGTTTGAACATTAAACATCTTGTCTTTGCAGTGTATTCAATTGAATATAAGTTGAAAAGGATTTGCAAATCATTGTATTCTGTTTTTATCTACGATTTACATAACGTGCCAACTTCACTGGTTTTGGGTTTTGTACATACCGAACTGTGATTTTGCTCCAAGATAGTCTCTGAGCTGCAGCAGGCAACTGACAAGCAGGTGGGAACACTCATGCTGAAACATCGTGGCAGGAAAACACCACACAGCCACAGGCAGATGGAAACCTGAGACGCTGAGGCAGAACTCGTGGTCGGGGACAGAAGGCTGGTGAGTTTACCAGGAAACAGGCGACATAGACAGGTCAGAGGCAGGCAGGAACGATAACAGGAGATCAGGCAGGTAAGGAGTGCTGGAAAGTCTTGCACGAGGTTGAGGAACAATCTGGCAAAGAGTGTGTATGCAGGAGAGGCTTAACTCTTTTTACCCAATTTTTGAATGAAACAAATATATATAAAATCCTGCTTTTTCACATTGTTTGAATGAAAATAGAAATATTAAAGTAAGAAATAAAATCCTGCTGTTTTTTAACACATTTTTTGAATGAAAAATATAAATATAAATTTCTGCTTTTAATAGTTTTACTCAATTAAAATAAAAAGTATAGTGCAGCTGGTCAGCTTTAAAGCCTGCTCAGATTCAGTTTTACTAGGAACTTACTTAGCTTTCCCACTTTGTTAAAGTGCAGTAAACAAAACATGCTTATATCTAAAGTGCAGCTTAAACAATTTTACTCAACTCCAATGGCGTTGATTACTTCTTTAGCGCGATGGTCAGGGAAATGCTCTTTCTTTTTAAACGATGACGATATCGTAGTTTGCACCAGATTGCTTTTTCCAGTCGTGCTGGTTAACGTTCAAACTCGGGTGGTGTCGCTTTAGATGTGTTAGCATGTTAGATGTGTTTCCAAGCACATACCCGACCGCTGTTCTGCAGTGTCGGCACACTGCTTTTGTCTTGTCAACTTGTTTATTTCCATCTTCGTATTTTACCCTGAAACCAAAG
The DNA here is from genome assembly GCF_011397635.1 of Epinephelus fuscoguttatus. NCBI lineage: Eukaryota > Metazoa > Chordata > Actinopteri > Perciformes > Serranidae > Epinephelus > Epinephelus fuscoguttatus. Next base: position 35,026,177 of record NC_064753.1, read on the forward strand.
TAGGGATGCACCGAAATGAAAATTTGTGGCCGAAGCTGAAGCCGAATATTATTAAACGCTTGGCCGAATACCAAATACCGAATATCATTGTTTAGTTTTTCATTAGTTTTTGCAGATGAACCCCCTCCAGATTAGTGTTGTCACGGTACCAAAATTGGGACCCACTGTGCGATACCACTGAAAATATCATGGTTCTGAGTAGTATCACGATACCACAGCGAAAATGAGGCAGATGTGCCTTTTGTCATTTATGAAAAGATAAATCACTTTTCTATAATACATCAATGATATTTCAATGGAATAAATTACTTATTGACTTATTCATACTTCAAAAACAGCATCAATAAGTGATTAACATGGGGGGATCAAAATAAAATAAATAAATAAAATAAGAATCAACCAGCCACCCTCCTCCCCTGACAGTCCCTTCATAAGTAATGAACAGTCCCTAAAGTGCGGTGAGGTTTGTGGGCCGTTACTGCCAGAAAGAGAGAAATGTGAAAGGCTCGTTTCTCCTCTGACACATCACGTACGGTCTGTGTTCGGCTGGCTCGGCTGTCCAGGTACTTCTGGGCAGTCATGACGCCACGAAGAGGATATTATTGGAACCGACTTCTCCGTTGCCCGGTAAGCCGATGGCCGCCGTATTTGACAGGAATACTAACGTTACTGTCTGTGTCTGTGACCCCCGTTCAACCCATAACCGAAGGGATTCGCCTTTTGTTTCTGCTGCTGGTTGAAATCTGTAGGCTGCTCGCACAGCGTGCTGAATGATTTAAGCCTATTTTACTCGCTCAAAACTATTTTTAGTCGCAAATGCGAGTGCCGTGAACCGCCCGTCACGGCACGCCGTTTGATTGCGTTATCAAAACGCCGCTATTATTTGCCCTTGCTTTTCATTTATTCCAGCGAATACCGAATGTGGTTTTTTTTTTTGCAATATTCGGCCGAATATATTCAGTTACCGGTTAACTAGATATTTTAAATGGTTCGGCTCGCAAAAACGGAATTAAAATAAAACAAAATAAAATAAAATAATATCCTGTGCCCAATAATTCGGTACAGGGTCGTGCCGAACCGAAAGTCGCGTACCGAACAGTTCGACACAAATGCATGTACCGTTACGGCCCTAATATATATAAATGTGAGTGTTATCTTCCCTCCAAGACTGGCACATTAAATTGATATTAAAACACTTTAAAACTTCCACCTCAGGACTTCTTACCTGTCGGGATCCTTCGGGAAACGGTGGAAGGCCAGGTGCGGGGTGTTCCATTGATAGTTGTTGCAGTTAATTGCACTACACTGTTTTCTTTACTTTTTTCCTCCTCTCTCCTTGACATCTTGCATGTTGTCTGGGTGCAACAGTCCAAGCTCAACAGTCCAAAATGGCGGCAGCGCTACCGCAGTGCCCCTAGTGGCTGTTGGCAAAAATTCAACGGAGCTTCGCCTCTTGGTATCCATGCTCTTTGGCGTCGGGGTGACATAGACCTCCTGTCAGTGTCTGTATACTGGAACCATTTCCCTCAGTGGAAACGAAGCTTGTATTTACTTGTATTTCACAGATAAGAAACAATAAATTGTGAAGACAGTAAAGCCTCCACTAAAATAGCATTTTAAGTCGTGTGTGTGATTTATCTTTCAGAGATTTATACTTCGGGATTTATTCTGGCTTCATATGAGCAGAGGAAATCACTAGGCTAATTTATACAATATAAAATGCCATAGGCTGGCGCTAATAACGTGAGCATGTTGTATTTGTTTGGAAAACGTGTTTAGTGTGACGGTTGCTTTGTTGGTGAATGTTGTAATGGAGCCAAATTCTGTGCCGTTACCTTTGTTAAATGTTGCTGTTGTCCCTGGTTTTATGTGAGGACAGGAAAAGATCGCTAGAAGCTAGGTTAATTTATACAATATAAAATGCCATAGACTTGTGCTAATAACGTTAGCATGTTGTATTAGTGGGGGAAATGTGTCCAGAAAAAGACAAGTGTTTGTCTGTCAGTTCTGCAATTTATAGTGAAGCCAAATGGTGTACTTGTGTTTGAAATTGTCTCTGTTAAGCCATATTTAATGTGTGTTTTGAATCAACTAAACTTTACAGCACTTAACACAGTCCTCCACTGCCAACTAGTGTTTTGGAGGTGTAACTGCAGAGTGACACAGACACACCACCACAGAAGTAAAAATAACGTGCAGATTTTTTTTTCCCCACGACTCATCGATTAGTTGAGGATTATGTACGACTTTAGTCGACCAAGATTTTCTTTGGATGACTACAGCCCTACACACACCCTCACACAGCAATTCTGGGGCTCAGTATTTTGCCCAAGAGTACTCTGACATATAGGCCTAATCCCAAACCACTCCCTACCCACTACCACTTCACTACCGAGTGTCACTCCAAATCAAGTTACACTCGCAGCTGCGAGGACACTCCTGATTAAGGGGAAGTGTATGAAAGAGAAGCCAAACCATGGGACGCCCTCACCACTCTACCGGAAGAAGGAAGCAGATGTAACCATGGATACCGACATACGCTTTGTGAAAGCAAAATAGAGCAACAGGCTATAAAAAAAAAAACATTTAAATATTAATTGAAATGAGTTATATTAAAAATAAACTTGGATAAGTCAGATAAGAGAATTATAGATTTTTTAAAAAAAAAAAAATCATGAGAATGGGATGAGGAATTTTTTTAGACAGTTTTAAATAGTTTATTTGAGCATATGGACGTGGAGGTTTTGACACCAAACATTCTGAGTTTGTTTGAGACTGTAAAGTCAGGGTGAGGAAAAACAAATGTGAGTGTTTGATCTAAAGTATTTTACAAAGTAGAAAGACGGAACTCTTTCATTTGTACGTTGTTTCCTCCATTGTGATGTTGCGCTTCCTGCTGGGCTCATCAGAAGCCTGCACCAATGCACACTCGCTATCTAAGGGCTGAGCAGTCCCATCACACTCAGCGATAATTGGTTTGGGACGGCCCATAATATGGCGAAGCTCCGCGTGACCACGCAAACGGAGGGGGAGTGAATAGGGTGAGGGGACAGGGGCCGGTTTGGGATTGGGCCATAGACTGTAGCTGACTGTCGCTGACCATCCTAAACTATTCGATTTCTGGGATTTAATACTTAAAAATTTTCAACAATGTTTGGATGGCTGGTTGCCCCATCTGTGTCCATGACAATATGTGGAGTAACCCCTCTAGATGGAAGGACTCGTCATCTCCAGCATATGGACACTGGATTAAGGATGTTATCATTTACAATTGAAAACCCACTGTTTTATTAAAGGATCAACTGCATGCTTCTTTGCCACCTGGCAACCATTTTCAACTTTTATGGCAAACGTGGAAGCTGAAAAATATTAATGAAACATGCTATATTCCTCTTCTTATGTCACACAAGCTGTCGGAATTTCCCCCTTTTTCTCCATTAGATTTCCTTTGACAGGTCTCGCTTTCTCCTTCTTGTTCCTGGGTTGATGGGTGGGTGGGGTTGTCTATTGTCCTCACTGGTTCTGTGTTTGTTTGTTAATATTCTGTATATCTATATTTAATTACCAATAAAGATACCTTGTTACCTCGCTGACCTTCCAATTGGTAGACGACTGCTCTAGCTCCTGAAGTACCTCCACAGCCTGAAAACCTCATACAACCAAAGCATCTGAACGACACCTTTAATACTTTAACTAGATTCTTCATAGAGTGTTCTGGTACCTGAAAATACTGTCTGCTTAAACCTGCCACTGCAGTACAACTCCGACATGATCATTCAGAGGTTTTGGATGAGTGACGTCAAAGTCTTCACAGAACAAGAAAATCACTTCTTTTAGGATGAAATTTCTGTTCACTTCACACTGATCTCCAACATTTTCCAGGAGTGTTTCTACTCACTGTGCCTCTATAAGTTATTCCATCTTGTTTTCTAAAACTGTTACTTTAATTACATTAACTAAAACAGGTAAATTTGCTACGATGCTAAAACTGTTCAAACAAGCGCGACAATTACAAAGTAAATAGCTCACTATCTAATAGTCACTCAGCCTCTATTGTGGCTGACGGTGTTGTGTTCTCAGTCTCACCATCAGGGCCTTTGTGCCTCTCAGGGACGTCTCTCTATTAAGCGCCACCATTCAGTCATCAGTATGAAAGATACACAAGTGGTTCTTTGCCCAGTGCCTCTTTTCAGCACTGCAAATTGTCAGGTTTTTGAAGTCTAACTTTTTCCTCAGCCTCTGACATTGCCTTTACTTTTTGACAAGCTGACTATATAAAATAAAGGCTTGTACTTTGGCTGAGCTTCACACAGCACAACTTTAGCCTGATTCTTGATTGTTCTCAGTCAAGCACAACAACCATGATAGATGTTGTTTTAATGTTTCTTGGTGTATATGAGCTCATTTGAACTCAAGCAGATGGATGTAGCATAGGTAGGATTTAACACTGGTCATGTCTACATGTGTACAAGAATCTTCTGCTGCTGTCTAGCCATATAGTTCAAAGTTCAACATGTTGTGTCTTCAGAGATGCTGCTCTGCATAGCACTGATGGAAGGCGTCGCTATTCAACTAACTGTTGCCTTCTTGTCATCTTGAACCAGTCTGGTCACTCTCCTCTGACCTCTCTCATTAAAAAGGCACCCACCGAACTGCCACCCACACTATGTTGGTTTTCCCACCTTTTCCGACTGTTGTGTATGGATATACAAGGAGAGCAGCAATTTCTAAGATACTCAAAGCATCTGCCTCGCCCCAAAAATTATTCCACAATCAAAGTCACTTGTATTCCTTCGTCACTTCAAACAACTGAACCTCTTCACCATGTTTGCATGCTTTAATGAGTGGCTGCCACATTATTGGCTGATTTGATATTTGAATGAACGAGCAGGTGCACCCCATAAAATGGCCACAAGTGTTGTTTTGTATTGAAATGCAGCAAAGAACAAGTGTGTTTCATGTTCTCATGTGACCCCGGAGTCAGTGTCTTTAACAGCAACATCAGTCAGCACCACATTTGTTTTAACATTTATTCATTTTGGCTTTGCTGCACCACATAATTAATTCTGCTTAACTTAGACCTGCTGTCCTTGTTTGTGGATGCTTTTTTTGTGCCATCTAGTGGTAGTAAGAGCACAATACACTAATGCATGTAAAAACAAGATGGCAGCCAACTCTGCCAAGTCAGACTGCAGTCGATCCCGACGCAAAAGTGGACAAGGTACAAAACCTGAGCAAGATTTATGGTTGAAATGTGTTTATTTATGTCTAATAATGTTTGTAGTTTGATATTGGAAACAACTTTTACCAATTAAGTATTTGTTTGTGTACACTCGAACTTTATTATTGCAGGATTTCACACTGGCCAAGAACTTGTGACGGACTCTTCCTGCAGACAAAAAGACCATTCCTAGCAAGGAAAATTCATACAGAGTTACAAAATGAAAAATGATCAAGCATTGAAATGAATAGTTATGAATAGTTTTAGACTTGAACAGTGACCCCTAACCCACAGTTACAAAACATTACACATACTGTATGTTGCGTTGTTTGTAATCTTGTTTTTACACAACAGTGTTCAGGCATTAAAATTAATAGTTTAATACTCCCTATTTACATACTTGGAGCTATTAAAAATAACCCCAATGCCCGCATATGTGGACATCATTTAGCTCAAAAACTACTTCCTGTTCAAAGAAAGCTTAGTTTTTTATACTTATCAGATCCTACTGATCCCAAATAGCTGGGAGAAATGAAAAACGCATACCAAACGAAAGCTCAGGTCTCAGGAGGATATTGAAAACGTGCATTTGTCTCTCACATTAAAAACATGAAAGCAGCAGAGACTTTTATTTTGATGAAATTAACCATAAATCAGTGCAGAAGAGGCAGAAAATGGTGTAAAAAAATTTCAAAGGAACGCAATAAATTTAATGTTTGATGTTCAAAATTTCCTGAAGGAAGAACCCAGACTCACAATTTCATGTGTGTCCCCCCCCAATATTGAAACAACATCTACGCCCTTCACAGCTGTGCACCTGAGAATAACAGCTATTGTGCCCCTCTCTCAATCCAGTGCCAGGTCAGAATATCATGTCAAGTGCCACAAGGTTGAAAATAGTGTGCACATATCAATAGTATTCCTTTTAGAACACACCACTCTCAATGGACAAGACCGTAAGTGAGTGATTCCCAGCTGGTCCAGATTTCACTTTAGCCGTTTGCTCAAGGTCCACACAGTTCAATGTATTCAGCATAATACTTGCATTTGGCCATGTCATTGAACTTGTTTGGCTGTCTCTGTCGTGTAGCTGTCTGTTAGTCACTCACTCTACAGCAGGGACTGACACTTCAAAGTCAAAGCTCTGTGTTGGAAATTCACTGTGCTTCAAAATAAAGTGTGTTTTTTACAAACTTGACATGTTCGCCATTCAGAATGGACCCGGGATCGACTTTTGGACCAGGACCCACTAGTTGGGAACTGATTTAAAATGTAATTATCACCCTTGTCTGACAAAATAGTCCCCTGACGTAGAAAGCCAACTGTGACCTCACATCCTCTTCTGATCTTTTTGATGTGTATGTTCTCCAAATATATAAAGCATAAACGATTTTTCTTTTTCTTTACCTTGCACTACTTCTTAGATCCACCACAGATAGATAACATAGAAATCTATCCATAGATTTGTCGATAAAATCCTCCCTTTCCTCTTGTACAAATCATAACAGATTGAGACTTGAGCCACTGGAGCAGAATGCATTGAATTTAAATTACTATTGAAACGCAACAGATTGAAGCCATCTTCCTATTTCCTCTTGGTGCTCCCCATTTTCTTCTTATTTTCTATAGACCTCCTCATTAATCCTGCTGCATGATCATAGGGGAAAATAATATAATTAATGCCACACAAATTAATATTGAATATGAAAATACATGCTGAGACTTATTCACTCAAATCTGCAGTGCAGTGCGTGCTTGAATGTGTGTGTGTGTGTGTGTGTGTGTGTGTGTGTGTGTGTGTTGTAATTGTTATGCACCTTTTTTTTTTTTTAATCTGTGAGGCTATTGTGAGGCCATTTTTTCCTGCAGGGGTTCTATGAAAATATACAGGAATGTACTTTGCAATTGCAATTTATATGATGTCGTTAACCTTTATGACAATGCTTCTATGGCTGAAAACTGCTGCAAGTCATTTCAATAATTATGTCAGTAGTCGAAAGTGTCAGGTTTCACATCTCAAACTTGTGTATCTTCACAAGGTGTTCTTCTCACATCTCTCCACACTCACAGAAATAAGGGAGAGGGGGGAAAAAACAGTGAATGTGAAGTGTTTATGAGTGAGTAATTCCAGAGCAAAAAATGGATTTTCTCTAACATTGATGAAGCAAAAATTGACTTTAAGTTTTGAGTTATGAAAGTATAAGAAGTTGCTAAGCGATTATTTTCCATCAGCAAATCGTACCGTCCTGGAAACTCCATTTTATACCTTAATTGATGTACTCAAAAACCTCAAATTGAGGCTCTGAAATAGTCACACTGTTAGCAGGCAGAAACAAGAACCTGTGGAGGGGCAATCGATAGAAACTTCATTACTGGGAAGCCTGGCTAGTAATCTCTTTGGCTGCAGCTGTGAGGAGCATACATTCTACCACAGCACCTGTTCTCAATGATATATCCAGCCTGCACCTGCAAAGGCACAAAGGCACACTCACATCAAGCCGAGGTTTAACACTCTCGTGCTATCTTACCATCTCGTTCTCTGTCTGTCTGCCTATCAAACACAAGCTCACAAGGTTTTCATGTTATTTTTTTCATACTTTCTCACTATTTCCGTCTCGCCCCTCCAGATGAGCTTTTTCACATTCGTGCCAGGATGCATCTTTAGCAGCTGACAAGAGCTAGAAAAGGAGGAAACTGATGGGAGAAAACAGTGGAGGAGAGGAGCAGCAGGGGAGGTGTGAGGAGGTGAAAAAAGCAAAGCAAAAAAAAAAAAGCTGGGGAGCAGTTGAGTATTTTTTCAGTTAATAGAATAGTCCTTTGGGGTTCAGAAATTGTGTAGTATAATATTATGTTAGGACAGCTCCATTTTACACCAAAATTGGTTCCATGATGGCGAGCCACAGAGACACTTTTACGCATTTTTCCTTTGTACCTCTTCGTCTTTTAGAAAATTGGGTCTCCACGGGGGAAAAAATGAAAAATCATGTACTTATCAGAAATAAGCTGCTGTAGAACAAAGGCCAGTGAAAAAGAAACTGTACATTTAGTCCCAAATTGCATTTTAGACACCACTGGAAACAGGAAAGAAAACCTTTATGGTGCAAGACCAGTATGTGTAACTGAGACATTACTTATGTTTGTATTTTCTTTTATGTCAATTCAACCAGTAGATGGCAGTGACAGAGCAAGAACCCCCATGGCTGAGTTTACTGATTAAAGTAAACCAGTGCATACTTCATAAAAAAAGAAGTTCATAATATCTCTATGGAGATTTAGGCAATAGTTGTCCCAGTTACTTAACACTTGTGAAAAGACAGCTAATCAAAAATCTGCTCATCTCTGCCCCTGCTTAGTGATCATACAGTGGAGAATGCTGAAGTCTGTCCCCATGAGACTGGGGGATGCAGCTGCGGTGTGGCTGATGCACACTAGAGTGCACCGGGCTGGAAAATGTTCCAAGACAGAAATAAAGAAAGAGGATATGTTATTTATTGTCTCATACCCACTCGTGTGCGCCTGTCTCGGTGCTAAAAGTCAACACTGGGACTTTGTCAAGGGAGAATATCTGTATGCTAATAGTGGCCATTATGCATCCAGATCTTGCGAAGTAAAGCACAACTATGAGGACTATATCTCACAGCACACCCTCAACTCTGACTGACATAATATATAATCAGTAAATGAGATTTCCACGCTGTTGCGCAGACTCGCTGAGCAGTGCTTTGTGTGGCTCTCCATTAGACTGAAATCTGTGTTCAATTTGCAGCAATTATTGTTTTGTGATAAACACAGGAAATGCAGGTTTGATTAATTAGATGTTATAAAGGAAGTATTTCTGACTGCTACGTATTGATTTGCCAGGAGGCAACTCTGCAGACATTTCATTATAACTAACAACGTAGCTGTGATGCATATTCCTGGAACTGTATAGTTCTATAGATGCAGCGCCTCCACTTGGCTCAACAACTAACTAAATTTACTGGCTCCTGTTGTTGTTTTTGTTTCTTTGGCATTTTAAAAGTAACAGACTTTTTGACCATTTGGTTTGTTTATTCTTTGTGAATGTCACATACAAAGTATCACACATTAGACTTTTAGATCTAGGATATAATGCAATTCCCGGTATTCTGAAGCGTTTACTCAGATATACTGATGGGCTAAAAGGGAGACTGACCAGGCTGGATCAAAACAATCTGACAGATCCTTCTTAAAGAACATTACGGTCCTAAAGGAGACAAAATTGAATAATTAGTACTACATGTTGGTTTTTGTTCTCTTCTTTCTTTTTTGTGTGTGTTGTTTTTAATATGTAAATTTGTTCAGATGGCCGCAAGATGTTATTTTTGGAGAGCTACTTCTGTCACATAATGCAACCCAGTCAACCGAGTAAATGTTGGTGTCATGCATTTCTGCAAAAACAAGGATATGTACATTTTATATGTAGAGGATATGTTGAAACTAGGGCTGTCAAGCAAAAGACTAATCCAGTAAATTACATGCTGTGATTAATCAATCTAATCATGTACATCAACTTTTGCTGTGAAATTGTTTAAAATGAAGTGTTGTTGTAAAGCTGCTGGATTTTGGACACAATTGTCCCCCTGTCATCTACCACTGAAACTTGTCTGCGGTCCATTACAATCTTGCAAGGGAGTTAGTTAGTTAGTCACAGGTAGATTTACTCTGTTTGCGTCTGAACGCCTGATCGAGTGTGGCTTGATGAGGCTGGCTGCTAACGCCAGCATCAGAGGCTGTGCTAGCACAGACCTCCAAGTTCGCTGGTAAATGCTTTACGTTGAGGTGATATTTCGAGAGGGACCCAACTGCAGACAAGATGGCGGACAAGGGATGGGATGGATATCCACAGTCCTTACAGGAAGTTGGTCTTCTTCGTGTTTATTTTTACATCCAATCCCTATCAGAAGTCACAGAGGAAGTTGGTCTGTGTATTATTCGCCGAAGAAGACATTAGGACACAAAAAAACCTGACTTCCGGTATGGACTTCTGGCATGTATACAACTTCCTGTATGGACTTCTGGTATGGACTGGATATATGGCGGTGCCCATGTCCACCATCTTGCCTGCAGTTGGGTACTCTTGGATATTTCAGGCTTGAAGAAAATGCCTTACTGCAGAAATTGCGGCGGACGGTGCTCCTATCAACAGTTCCATCTGGGCATTTTTTAAATGTAAATGTTCCATTCACGGGGCCAAGCAGCATCATCTCATCTGCCTCCATCATGTGAGAAAGCCACTGTGGCCTTCATAGATTTTTTTAATGTGTAATTTTTTCTATGAATAATCAATTGAAATTAAGGCTTTATTTTGACAGCCCTAGTTGAGACTTTACATTTCGTTGCATCTCAATTTCCGATTTTATGTTTTGACGTGTAGATAAATGTGAGCACAAAAACCCTTTTGGTTCGGGTTTGGAAAACATCAAATTTTTGTTTAGAATACCCAATTTGGTCACCACAAATTGGCTGGAAATGTGTCAACAAAAGCAAAGACTTACTTTTGTTGTTTGCTGGTCTCAGACAGTGGTCTGTCTGCTGCTTGGTAGCAGTCTCACCTGGTGTCACGCCTTCCAACATCCCTTCTTCCTCCTCCTCCTGATGAGAAACTCAGCTCAGATACATGCAGACTGACCTACATCATGCATATGACACATAGGCTACTAATGTAACATATCCATGGTTTGCAGAAACATACAATGCCAACATTTTATTCTGGTGACTGCTACAATTGGCGATGTATAACAAATACTGCCCACATTTGACATACAAATATCTAAAAAATACAACTACAATCCAGCCCAGCTGAAACCTCTGTGGTTAGATTTGTTGCACAGACTGTTTACAATAATTTTGAACAGATTCCAAACTTAAGTTTTCACTGTATTTCCTGACTTGATACTTCTGTGTGGTCATATCCATCTCACTTAACAGCCATGGAGCTGTCTGGTAGCTATCAAGATAGCTTAGCAGCACTTTGATTAAAAGAAAAGACCAAGGTTAACAGGACATCTGGTGGGAAATCTGGGCAGAGATTACCCAACCTCATCCCACACAGACTCAGTGCAGCAAATGATGTAATTAAGACCAAAGTAATACTGCCTCTTGGCCTTACTCAACCTTCGTAGTACTTTTTGTCTGACCACCACAGTTAACACACACTGTTGCATTTTAAAATCCACAAGAAAAGAAAACATCCAGAGTTTAGTTGGATGTAAAACTAAACTTATTAGATTATTCAGATTATTTTAGAACTTTTTGCTTTATAATATAAATGTAGAGTGATAGAATGATGCACCAAAAGGTTACAGGTCAAATTTGAACCAGGACAGTCATTTTCTATCATTCTTTTTGCTGTCCCGCCAAGATAATATTTAACCCTTTTACCAAATCTTCCCTGTCCCAGCAGCCTGTTGTTGATTCTGGGTCAACAGGGAACGAGTGTGTACCAGCAGACCCAGAGGTCACAGTATCAGGTTGACAGACACACAGCATCACTAACCTTTGTGTCACAGCTCCTTGTTTTGCAACTGCTACGGAGTAAATAATGTAAAGCCGACCACAGCCTGTAACATATGGCATGTTTGTATGCTGTCTCACACGTGCTCTTTGGTGATCCAGGGCCCATCTTACCAAATGCGTAACATAAAACAGCACTCTGACAGCACCGGGCTGCTCCATCAGTGACAGGCTGCTTCACCCGCCGTGTGTGAAGGAGAGATACCCCAGGTCCTTCCTTCCTGCTGCTGTCAAACTTTACTATCAACATTGCTCCCAGTAGTCAACACATGGACCAAAACTGACAGCTCATTCATGTGAAATATCAGTGTATACTAAACTGTGCAATATCAGTATTTCCTATGTGCAACACCCACCTACTTATTATGTTTTCCTTTTTACTGTTTACTTATTTATTGTATCTTGTTGATGATTCTTATTATTGCACATTCCCCTCTGCTGCTGTAAAACTGCCAGTTTCCCTGCTGTGGCCGTAAAGGACTGTCTTATTTTACCTTAAAAGGTGCAATTTGCAACATGACATAATTTTATTCACATGTGAATTTTGACACGTTTAATGAATCAACATAAACACCATACTTGCTGGAGCTTTTGAAAGCCCTGACAGACTCAAACATTTTCTGCAATGTACGAGCCACAGTCAAATGAAAACAGGAAAATGATGTGATGTGACGCTGCCACCCTTTTTGACACGAGCATTATTATTACTAATTATTATTATTAATGAGTAAAGGCAAATAAACATTGTCACTTTTGATCACACAATCACACTCCTAATGATTAAACCTCAAATAAATTGGAACACATTTTATTCTTCTGATCCCAGACAAATTAAGTGCACAATAGATTTATGATTTTAATTATTGTGCTGTGTTTTAATGTGGTGTATTTAAACAAAACATGACTACGATGAATAAATTAATTGATCTTACAAAGCTAAATACTTATTTCTCGTGTCATCTGAGGTAACTGCTCTGGATTGACTCCTCGCTGACGATCAACAGCTGAACACCTCAGACCCTGCGCACCTCAAGGCAGCTCTCAAATGACTCTCATTTCCCTGAGCTGCTGCTTTGCCACGCTCTAAAGCCTCCCAGCCCACTGTGCCTACAGTATGTGTTTACAGAAATATTTCTGAGCTCAGCACATGGATCCAAAAAAAAAAAAACTCCTCTGGATGCGATGCAAGATGGATTTCTAGATGATCCATATTAATTTACTATGTCTAGCTACATCACTGAAATATACTGTATATTATGAAAAGTGCCTCATGAAACTTGGTTTATTTCTAAGCTCACCAAATAACACACACACAACAAAAAATGTATGAAGTTTAGGCCCCGGCATCCAGCGGGACCCCTGTGATGAGGAATGACTGCAAAGACCTGACGCAGTATGAGACAAAATGAGTGAGTGTGTGTGACTCTCTCAATCTGCCCTTTTTCCAGAGAACTTCAATCACTCAATTTCTCTGAGCAGTATGCTTCCAATCCCAGCAAACAGCTGGCCCCGGCATTTAGAACACATGAGGATTAGGGGGTTGATTTAGTTAAAGGCTCAATCCAGAATCAGACCATAGCACCACTTATGATGCCAAGATCACCTCTCTGCTGGCTTTGTTTATGATATTTGCATGTTTTTCATTTTAATTTCATACATAATGCGGCAGCATGTATGTAGACGCTATACAGGAAATGAATTTCACAGTTTGGTTGTGGTTGCAATAAGTGTAAACTAAGCTATCTATCGTCGATCTATCTATCTATCTATCTATCTATCTATCTATCTATCTATCTATTAGAAGTCAAAGATCACTGGCTGTATGAAACACTGTGCATCATCATTATATCATTACACACTTGCTTTAATTCATTCTGTACTGTGTGTTTTTTTTTCATCTGTGGTGTTTTTAACTAATGCTGGATTAGAGTAATCTCTGGGCTGTGGATATTTTACATCTTGCTCAGTCTCTCGTGTCATTATAAACTCAGTTGGTAATCATCTGCTTTCACTCATGCCACAGGAATACAAGGTATGCAGCTGCTTGTGACAACATGGGTGTGTATAGAAAGTGCAGGTGTGTGTCGACTTGCTTTGATGGCACGCATGAAAAAGGAATCTGTGAACTCAAGTAGATTTCTCAGTGGCCACTGGCTCTCGTTGGTTAGCACGAGGGACTGATTTGCATATGGTGGGAGTGTCCTGAGCCAGCAGTGGGATGAATGACTTGTTCAAGTCAGATAGCAATAAGGCATAGCACTCAGCAGAGGTCTGCGCTGCTCAATGCTCAAAATGCCGAGGTTACTTGAGCTGTCACTCTTCCTGCCATAAGTAGAAAGTGCTGGACTAGGACATAAACATGTTCAACAGCAGACACCCCAGCCTTAGCAAAAGAGGAGGAATATGGGTAAGTTTTCATTTTACAGACAGAATTCACTTTGACACAACTATATGTAGCTTTTATGAGACTGTGAATACTATTTTATATCACTAGAGCAGACATGACTAGTTCTGCTTCCTCTTTTATTCTCATGCTTTATTTCATGGTTTAAACTTGTGCAAATAAGCCTTAAACTATCAACAAATCTAATTCCATACATTAATTTATTCAAATGATAATTATAATGTGAGTTAATTGTGATGATTATACGTCAGATCATTGTTGCAGATGTCCACAGAGCTCTGCACCTGCTAATTTAACTAAATACTAATGTTCACGCTGAGTAATAATATGCCAAAAATCCCTCATTTTGCATATATCGCTCAGTTCTGCAACACTTTTATTAAACTGAATTATCTTTAATTATCTTGTATTGCAGGGATTGTGCATCCTCTTGCTTTACACCAGCCCTCTTTCCTGTTTTGCAAATTTCAGCCACGCAAAAGAGCTGGTCTATAAGATAAAGGAGGGATTACCCAGGGGGACCTTCATAGGGGCCATTGGAGTAGACTTAAATTTGGATTTCACTGTGGAGCCCCCCTTTGTGTTCAGTCTCCCGCAAAAGAAGGTCAGCGGACAGTATGTGAGCCTCAATAACACCACCGGGGAGCTTTACACATCTGCTACGGAGATTGACAGGGAGACCCTCTGTCCTGATAACTCGGAGGGCCAGGGCTGCACCCTCTCGCTGGATGTGTTTGTGTTGCCTCAGCAGTACTTTCAGCTCGTCAAAGTAAAGATCTTTATCGAGGACGTGAATGACAACAGGCCAAAGTTCCCCGTGGATGAGATCTCTATGTCTGTCCCAGAAAACACACCCATCAATGCTCGTTATGCGGTGGAGCAGTCAGCAGTTGACCCGGACCTGGGTCTTTACGGAGTGCAGACCTACTGGCTTGTTAATGACTTTGGCGTGTTCACACTGGACGTGGAGGAGAATGAGGGCGGTGAGCTGACGCCCTTCCTTATCGTGACAGAGGCTTTGGATAGAGAGACCCAGGCTGAATACATCACAGACATCATCGCAGAGGATGGAGGGACCCCTCCTCTGCTCGGAGCAGCTACTTTAAAAATTGTCATCACAGATGTGAATGATAACTGCCCCCAATTCACAGAGTCACAAATTAATGTCACTCTGCATGGGAATACGACCAAAGAGGCACATTTGGCACGTCTGCATGCTTTTGACCCTGACCTTGGTGCTAATGCTCAGATCAGCTATGCTTACAGTGAACGTGTGCCAAGGGACACCAGGAGCTTGTTCCATTTGGACAGAATCACAGGGGTGATCAAGCTAGCAGGGAAAATAGACACTGGCACTGCCACGTTTTACAAACTCACCATTCTGGCCAATGGACCTGGTTGTATCCCTGCAGTTGCCACTGTTTCTGTCCATATCATCAAAGTTGTTACAGGACCCCCTGCTGTCATACCCAGATACATAGCACCAGAAAAGGATGGTGTGGTGACAATAAAGGAGTCTGAGCCGGCGTTTTCTCCGATTGCTTTTTTTACAGTCAAAAATGTTGGCAGGAACCAAAGGGTGGACTGTTACTTGGAAGGGAACGGCCCATTCAGGCTCGGCCCCTATCAGCTGCTCAAGAATGAATACCTGCTGGAGACTACAGAGCCTTTGGACTACGAGAAGACACAGGAGTACGAGCTCATTGTGGTTGCTAAGAATGCTCGAGATGTTGTAATAAAGACTTTCCTTAAGGTGCAGGTGTTGGATGAGAATGATAACGCCCCGGTGTTTCAGCAGTCTTTGGTGGAGATATCAGTGGAGGAGAACAATCCACCGAATACCTTTCTGACCCAGCTCCAAGCCACAGACCAGGACAGCGAAAGCAGAGGGGAAATCATCTATCTCCTTGGAGGTGACGCCCCAGGGATCTTTGTCGTGGATCGTGTGACAGGCGTCCTGACCGTGACAACGTCGCTAGACCGTGAGGAGAAAGAGACGTACCGGTTCATAGTGAGAGCGGTGGACCAGGGGACACCCAGGAGGGAGTCCATTGCAACTGTGGTGGTGTGCGTGCAAGACCGCAATGACAACAGTCCACGCTTCATCAATAAGGACTTCACATTCTTTGTGCCGGAGAACTTCCCAGGGTACGGTGAGATCGGGGTCCTCTCTGTGACAGATGCTGATGCTGGGGAGAACGGTTGGGTGGCCCTTTCCATCCTCAACGGCAGCGACATCTTCATGATAGACACAGGCCGAGGGGCTCTGAGGGCCAAGACGTCACTGGACCGTGAGCAACAAGGGACGTACCAGCTGTGGATTGAGGCCGTCGATGGTGGGGAGCCTGCTCTTTCCTGCGTTACTATGGTGACCGTGCTGTTGTTGGATGTAAATGACAACCCTCCCATTGTCCTCTTCCCCCAGTCCAATCAGTCTTACATGCTGGTACTACCCAATACACTACCTGGAACATCAATCACAGAGGTCTACGCTGTGGATAAGGATACAGGCATGAATGCTGTGATCGCCTATAGTATCATTAAGAGGAAAGGCGGCGAGCCGGGGTCATTCGCCATTGACCCAGAAACTGGAAATATCACATTAAAGAGGGAGCTCAGCAACCGGGGCCTTTACAGCCTCCTGGTGAAGGTCAGTGATCACGGTCAGCCCGAACCGCTTTACTCGACAGTAATGGTTAACTTCTTTGTCAACGAAACCGTGAGCAACGAGAGCTACATCCAGAGCCTGCTGACCAGAGAGGCTGAGATTGAGGTAGAAGAGAGGCCGTGGTACAAAGGCCAGATGACAGAAGGGCCTGAGAGGTATGAGTTGTTCCCCTGTCAGCCTGTCCTCATTGCTCTTTCAGTGACATGTCTGGGGCTGCTCTTCACAGTCGTTACACTGACATCTTACATATGCTGCAGGAGATTTAAAAAGCAGCGAAAGAAAAGATCAGAAGTGGAGATTCCTTTAAAAAGGAAGAATGACTCGATGCAGGTTGTGAACAGAAAGCTCAGGCAGATCTCAAACATCTGATACTCAGTTGTCCACACATCCAAAACCACCACTGTTTACATGAATGTTTACAAAACCCACTGTGAGAAGTGTAGTTCTTCCATGACGTTGCTCGTTTTGCTTTCGTCTTTTGACTGTTATCCAATACAGCGTGATTTAACGTATATGGGATGACTTTCTGTCATTAAAAGAGGCACACTGTCATTCTCTATTCTGCTTTTATAATATCTATAAACAATGACACTTAGATATACGAAAAAGTCAAAAACCAAAGGAATAAATTAGCATTGGTGTCAAAGTAGTAACAGCTTTAATACAAAGTCAAAAGAGCAACTCATCGAAGATGATAATCAAACTAAGGTCCGATGTAAATACTGTACAAATTGTTTTACAACTTTATACAAAATTTTGCATTGCATGAAAAGGACAAAAGACAGCTCAAGGCACAACATATGTTTCCATCTTCATAACTGCTTTGCAATAATTGTATTTCTTTACACAACCTGTCGCAAATCCGAATATCATGGAGAAGTGATTACACTTGGAAGTCTGTTTTTGTCTTAAGTAACATTTTAAGCAATATTTATAAAGTAACCATACATTTCAAAAGTGATTGATACAGAAAACGTGAATCAAAATATATGACTTTCTATATGGCGCTGTAATCGTGTTACATTTGGAGAGCTTACTGTGTCAGTATCCAAACTCTATAGCTGTGTTGTGTATACTAACACACTATACTTTGAGCTAGACAGTTTCCAGACCAACCACAAACCACAATTTAATTCCCACTTACTAGTTTCTCCAGAGCTTTCAACTGCATCTCACAGTCAGCTTTAGCTTAGTTGTAATGAAGTAATATATATGATGATATATGAGTGATATACTGTTAGATGAGGTTGAAAGCTCTGGCAAAAACTAGCAAGCGGCCCTTGAGTTAAGATTGTTCTTTCCAAATTTCTGCATGACGTCTGAGAGCCATGGTGAGTAACCAGATGCCCTACTTTCTGTGAAGGCTCACAGTCGTCACTGATCATGCATGTAAAGCCTTTGAAATGCAATCTCAGCATAGCAGCGAGTTCCATATTTTCATCACACTGAACAATCTGATTGTGTTCTGTTGTCATAAAATGCTCAAAGTCACCTTCCTTTATGCAACCATGCAATTCTCAATGTGTCTGTGAAAACATGCTAAGTGTTTGTGAGAGAAAATCAAAGTAACTATTAAAGATGCTTTATTTTTTATAATACACTGGATTTTCTTTTGTATTGATATCTTACTATATAATGACGAAAACTCTGTATGTCTGTGGGTGTGTCTGTTCCACGTTTTTCTCCTCACTGACTTGGTCAATCCATGTGAAATTTGGCACAGTGGTAGAGGGTCATGGGAGGATGTGAATGAAGCAATATTACACCAATTGGCCAAAGGGGGGCGCTATAGCAACCGATTGAAATTACAAACTTTGAATGGGCATATCTCATGCCCTGTATGTCATAGAGACATGAAACTTTGCACAGAGATGCCTCTCCTCATGAGGAACAAATTTGCCTCAAGAACCCATAACTTCCAGTTATATAGATTTTTCCGCCATTTAGAATTTTTTGAAAAACACTTAAAATCGATCTCTTCCTAGGAAGTTTGACCGATCTGCATGAAACTCAATATCTAAAGTTCCCTCTTGGCAAAAGTTGGAAAACTTACTCAAACTGAGCTTCTACAAGGCAATGAATATTGCGGAGGGCGTGGCTCATCACATAAAGGTGTATAACATCTCAAGGGTTTCACCCATCACCACGCAACTTTGTAGGCATATGACCACACATAATCTGAGAGGAGCCCTCCATTATTGACCCCATCAAACAAAATGGGGGCGCTAGAGAGCTAATTTCCTATCTAGGCCTAACTGCCATATCGATTTTTACTAAACTTGGTAGATATGTGGAACAGGACGCCTCAAGGTGACTGGAGAAATTTAACTCTAATTGGCAACTGGGTGGCACTATAACAACAGAAAAAATGCTTAAAAATGGCAAAAATGCGACTGATCGCTGTGGCTCCCCCTGTGGACCAATGTTTTTTGTCGGCCACTTTTATTTTCTTACTATCAAATTCACAAAAACTCTGTCTGAATACATTGCTCTTCTTAATGGGTTCAGCTGACTATTTAATCTGCAATTTCCTATGACCTGTATCCCAAACACACACCATGCGAAACTGTACGTGGGCAACTGTGCACTCAATGGGTATGGACTATTTATCTATAACACATATTTTCAAATGTGTGTGTGTGTGTGTGTGTGTGTGTGTGTGTGTGTGTGTGTGTTAGAGCTCTTTGGGATATTTTGTAAGGTTTAAAGGGCCAATCTGTTCGATTGATTGGCAGGTTGTTCATTTCACAAACAGTGGACAGCTAAATGTACTTTACACATCCTCTGATGCTGTTTTATTAATATTGATTAGGTGTGAGAGAAGAGAAAGAAAACAAGCTTATATTTTGGATTATAAACTGACAAATGCAGAAAAATATGCAATTTTTCAGCTGTGATTCAAGCTCTATAATTATGCATGTGAACTGACATCAAATATGCAGTATTTGGTCAAAGCAACGCTGATTATGCCGCACTGTGTGGAAAAAAATCACTGAGAACCTCTTTCAGTGGTGTATGAATAATTAAGTATTTTATTAGTCAAATCAAGTCAAGTTTAGCATCCTCTTCAGACAACATTAAATCCGGTGTACAAATTAACTACAGCTTTGTACCTCTGATCGGGATGAGACATTTAAAGATCAAAAGCCTGACAGCCCGTGTGTTTATTGTCATCACCTGCATAGGTCAGAGCTGGTGAGGTAACACCCAAAGTCACACTTAGAAGTAAAAACACTGTGCTGACTTTTACAGTACAGCTGCTTCTGTCTGGAACATTTGAGGATCAAATCAATTTAGTCCAAACGACATTTCTCACCTTTCGTGAGTGGTATTGGCAATCACTGTGGTCTTAGTACAACTGCAGCTTTTGTGAAATATCACCCAAGAACTTGTGAAAGTGGGTTTGATGAAACACAGATGAACCCGGAGCGCCTTGTGCTTTAGAAAGCTGATGCTCCTTTGCCCTCTGCCTGTTAGTGTGTTTGCTGTAGAAGCCATGAAGACAGAAAAGGCTTTAGGACTCTTTGCATTCCTGTAAACCATACACACTCCCAAGTGAGGAACTCAGTTGTATTATGTGCCCTTTTAAACCTGTTCAGGTTTGGCTCTTACAAAACAAGAAGCATGCAAACAAACCTGTGCTGAGAATGTATTCACACGTGAGGCTTCTCAAGTTGTAATCATCGTTTCGGGACGGAAGCACGTCATGTAAGCACATCAGAAGCTAGAGGCAGCTCAGTTTAATCCTCAGTAATCATCTCTGGCAAACTGTGCATTACACAGATCGACTAAAACATGATAATTATAAATATACATATGCACACAGGGATGTCTTTCAAGGCAGGTAACAATATAAGTGCTGTAATGCAACAGAAATAATGCAGATATTCATGACAGGAGATTCATTTCATCTTCATGTGATAAAACACGTGTAACTGGCTTGTGGTGTTGATATACGGTGGCAACATGGTTAACACCTTGAACAGGTTCAAAAGGTTTTAACTTCTCTGTCAGTATGAGATCAATAGAACACGCCATGTTAGCCTGCTCATACCCACAGTGTGTGTGTGTGTGTTTGTGTGCATTTGTGTGTAAGAGAGAGATGCCTTCACTAACGAGGGCAGTGAGCAGAAACAAGTGCTACAGTGCAGCTGTATTGCGTTACAAAGTTAATAGATGTGTGTAAAAGAAACCTTTATTTTAAGTTTACTTTTATACTTTTAACAAGAATTTGAGGTGTCCCTGAGCAAGAAGAATTCAGTCATATATATTTGGATTAGGTTTTATTCAAAGATCAAGTCATATTTGTGGCTGTTCTTACTAAGACTTCACTGTCCAGGAAAGTATTCAGAAAACTTCGTATTAAAATGGCACACAAGTATTCAGTTTTGTATTTGCTTCTGTGGGAACAGGTTGAAATACTGCACCTTTGCCACGCCACGTGCTATGTCATGATCAAACCTCCCCATTTATCAAGCAGAATCGATACCGAATACACACCTCGGCGGTGCATTCCATATCTGCCGGCAATAAATAAGTCAGCTGCCCAGGCAGTTGTTTTTTGCAGCCAAGTGACACAAAAGTTTCTGCACAATTTTACTTTTGTTTTTTTTTTTCAACACTGAGCAAACAATTACAGCATATGATTAATTGCAGTCATAACAATGGAGGTTTAATTTCCCTGGATCACCTTTCTCTTTCACCCATTCTGACTCTTTCAATTAGTCACTTTTTCCTCAGCACGTTGAGACAGGAAACGCACAACAGTCACACAAGCCCTTCAGGCTGATTATGGCTGAAACACAGCTGTTATGATGATAAAGCATGTGTCTGTGTGCAATAACAAACAGTGTCTCTGGTTAATAAATGTACATTAGGGGTTTGATCATGACATCACATTTTATTTGCGCGGGGTGCACATACTTTTGTATTAATGAGCCTAAATTCAACAATGAAAAAATGTGCAACTTGTGTTATTATTGAGTTCTTCTTTTGTAAGCTACAAATTAAGCTGCAAGTATAGAAACCTTTTCAAATAGTCAGTGTGTTTTGCTACAAATAGTGTTGCTGAAAAATACCCACGAATTATCCGTTTTTAAAATAATTTATAGTCTACAGCCTGCTAGCAGTGCTAAGACAAGAAACTTGAGCTAAAGGTTAGCATCCGCATGCTAACATGCTAGCAATGACAGTGTTAACTTGCTGCTGTTAAGTAGGTATGTTGCCAATGTTTACCATCTTTGTTTAGCAGGTTACATTTTCTAATTAGCATATGGTGATGAGGCCCCATTTTCCAAGCTAGGTGTCCAGAGTCCTGACAAATATATGTAAAACACTAAAATGTCCTTGTTTTCAACACTCACTTCCAAAATTATAATCATAATAATAAGTTGTTTTAAGCACTTAACATAGTTCATCATGTTCTGTCTCAATCATCACATAACCCAATGTAAAAACCATATACAATACACCACACCTTTAAATTCAACACTGATCTGTTTGTATGTGTCAATCAAGAACGGTGTAGTTGTCAAGGGTGTTGCTAGCCTATGATGCTTGCAGCAATCTCTGACAGGACCTGTCAGTAAGCTAACAGTTGGCTGTCCCGCCAAAGAGAATGTCAGTCTATTCTAAAGAGCTCCAGCTCCAGCTCCTTCCTTCGTAAAGCACCCAGCAACAAAAATGTTGCATTCTGCACACTCTGCAAGAGGACGTTTTTGGTCATGCAAAAGATCATTTTAAGATAGCCAAATGTAAGTGTTGGCAACAAGCCAGAAGTAGCACCGTTGCAGCCCACTTCAGCAGGGCAAAGGCCATCTGGTGAAACACAACCAGAGCTTTCAATCCATGGACTGTACAGCTGGTCTTGTGTGTTATAGTGTTATTACATAGTTTTCAAATAGACTGTGTTTTGGTGGATTTTGGGGGACGAAACATAATTTTTTCTCTGCTGAGGTGCTGTCCATGCTGTCAAAAGGTGTGCTCTATATATGTGCTAAGCGCTGAAGTAACTCCCCCCAACCTGATGAAAACGCCTATGTGCATACAATTGCCTGTGAATGAAATACACTTAAGGGTTCTGGTTTGAGGGTTTGAATATATGGTCATCCTTTAAGCACTGAACACAAAATACGGCTCAGGATGATAGGAATGTCTTTGTTTTGCAAGTAGTCTTGGGCCCCAGTATTCAACGTATTCTCAAAAGAAGAAAAGTCAGGGAATCACCAAAATTATTACAAACTGTCCTGTGGGAAACATTAATTGCGAATTGGGAATCCTTTCAGGAGCTCTGAAAATATTACGCTCGACACCATAAATGTCAACCTCATGGTGGCATTTGATGAAAACTCAGGAGATTACCAAAGTCCAAATGGGTTCACAACACTATGAACACAAGCCATGAATGTCTTAACCAAAACATTGTGCTTAAATAAGTGCACACTTTGACCTAATGATGGTGCTGCTGTAAATGAAAAGTCGGGTAATCACTGTAGTTGTTACAATTCATCTTGAGGGCAACACGATGTTCTGTGCCACATTTTAATTGAATTCAATTTAATTAACTTCAGTAGAACTTTATTTATCCTGAAGGAATTTCTTGTGCCAGAGAATGATTCAAATTACAGTAACACTAAGTACAGTAACTGCCATTTTAACGATTCACAACCAGTAACAACCAGTCGGTGTCCCAGGCCAGGGTCACTGCCTAGATTTCGAAACAATAGAGTATTAAATATCTGGCAAAATACACAAGATAAAACGTGTTGTTAAGGAGCAAAAGCAAAACCAGAGCCTAATAGAGTAACAAAAGAAGTATGGAGTTACTAAAAATGAATTAAAAAGGTGGAAAAAACAGACTGTGCCTGACAATTAATGTTATATTGAATATAACAATGAGAAGTTGTATTGCACATGATTAAGAAAATGATATTGCTCAAGATATTGAAACATAGCAATGTGCATGATATGAAGTAATAGTGCACCTAAAGTAGGTGATTATTGCTGCAACACATTGTTTAACTCGCTCTTGAAACCTGGCACCCTTTAGACACCCCTGTTCTATGTGGTCCAAGGTCTTATAAACTCAACAAACTCAACACACTTTTATATATATATATATATATATTTAGTTCAACTATGTCACATGTTGTGCTGTAAAATTCAGATCTGCTTGACTGAAATACAAATCTGCTGCCTGTGTCAGCAACCTCTGTGGTCAGAGAGTCAAGGTCCTGCTGTACGGCATCAAACAGCAATTTGATCTATACGTTCCTCTATCCAACACCATCCTCCAAATGACCTTTAACCCTGACAGAGTCATTTAGATATCTGTCTCATTACATGAATCCTGCTCTGGGTTTCTAGAAACAGCTGGAAACGGGAGGGGGAGGGGGGGGTCACCCAGACCGAGACACTCCACAGCTTTTCTACATGACTGATCACCTCCTGTTGCAGTAATCCTGTTGACAGTCAGTCCGGCCTCTTCAGACCAGGGCAGAATGGACAATGCAGGGGTGACCTGGCTTAAATCAGGTTCTTGAACTCTTTGTGACCTCTGAGGATTAGTGTTTTCTACTTTTTTTTTTAAAAAAAGAGATAATTCTCAGGAAGTGAAAGTGTTAAGACTATAAGACATTATATACAGGGGGCTGCACAGATGTCTTGACAACTTAAGCTAGCTTTGAAATATGTTTTTACTTTGTCTTGCAGATGTTTTCTTCTTAGACACGTACAGATACAGACAGCCTACAGACTCAGCTAGCCCTTGCTCTATCTCTCTCTCCCTCTCCGGGAAAGTCTATCTGAAATTACATTAAATTCTTAATGGTGTAGACAGCAAGTAATTACCATCAGTCACAGCCCGATCCCATTTCCAGATTGGCTTTATTGTAATGTCCCTGCCTTGAAATCAAACAAATAAAGACACAATGAGAGGCCCAGGTTGGGTTACACAGGTCTGCTGAATAGGAGAGGCTACATTTCCCAAGTTATGACATCAAATACGACCCCCCCCCCCACCCCACCCCTCCCCACCCCCCACACGCACACACTTTGTTCGCCATCTTCAATAATGCATCTCCATATTCTCCTGCTGAAAATCACTGCCTTTGATCTAAAACATCTTTCATTTGCTGTGATGCAACAAAATATAATCCAATCGCACTCTTTTGATCCTGCTGTGGATTACGTTACTAATTTCCTTTATTCTTCAGGCCCCGGTTTTCTCTCGGTTTCGTCCAGTTTCATCTCTGCAAAACACAGAGGGGCTTCCAGGGAATTAGCTGCAGCAGTGTGTTTCTGAGCATTTTATTTTTTTCCCATAACCGCCAACAATTTAATGCCATCCGGTCCTACCAGTGTTTTTATTCCACCATCCCAACCCTAAGGCAGTTCATCTGGACAGTGTTGTTTTAACAATTTCTGTTCCCATAATAATTGCATTTCAGGATTAGTGTTTCCGACATTAATTACGTATTTATGTGCGTATGTTTTAATTAACTGTTTCAAATGTAGACATTTCAAACATTTGTCACGTGGAATTCCCAGTGTCACAAAATCAAATTGCAGCTGTGGTGCACACTGAAAAATAAGGCTTTTATGTATGGATGTGGCACAGTATTATTTTCAGGCCCAATCCCAATACACCCCTTTACCCCTCTGTTTTGTGCATTCACATCTAGGGTAGGGTGTCCTGATTCCTCTTAAAATAGAGGGGTAGGGCAAAGGCCCACTCCCAATACTCCCCCTTATCCACTACCCCTGAGCCCTTAGCCCTACCCCTTGGCCCTCAAAATGAAGCAACAAGGGGTAGGGGTTAAAATCTTTCCCTAGGAACTGGGACACCACTCACTACGTCACCGTGTCGGTTACGTTGTCGCATACATAACTATTTTAAACAGGAAACCACGAGCCGTCTACATTTCCAACCGGTATCTACAATGGAGTCTCCAGTTGAGTTCATCCTACCAATCGCGTTTTCTGTATTCATCATGCTTCACTAACATTACGAGGCAGCATAGTTATACTAGCTGGCGTGTTATCGTAATGTGATTTTGCAGAGCAGGACAGATGACAGACGCTAGATAGTGCGGGCTAGCTAGCTAGCTAACAAGCAACCTGGCGACCGTAACGTTAGCTAGCAGGGTAGCTTTCTGTCAACTCCAATCTAGACATCGTGAATAGCAATAAAAACTTTTTTCCCCGTCTCTTGCTTGGTGGTAGCCATGGCGACGCCTACCCCTCGCTGGCAAGTCAGCATCTGAAATCCCTTGCTCCGAAGGGCTAGTTTCATACCCACTACCCTTCGTTATGCCCCCTACCCTACACGCAAAAAGGAATTGGGACACCCCTACCCCTCGCGGGAACGCACAAATCTAGGGGTAGGGCCAAGGGGTAGGGCTAAGTTACATGGCCCTTCAAACTGAGATTTTTCAGAGGCACACTCCAAACTGAGTGTTCGGAGAAATCGTCTGCCTCACAAGCAACAAAAGAAACCTACAAATGCATTTTCTTTGTTAATAAAGATTTAAAAAAATAAATATGATAACTGTCTCAATAGCTAACTGTTGTCTAAAAGTTGTCTGGCTTCCGGGTTTACTTCCCCGGTATGCAACCCACTGAAGATGCGTAGTAGTGTTTCTCCAGCTGGACGTGCCTGCCAGGTCCTGTTTGACTTCATTTTTAAATTGCTTCTCTTGGCTTGAGGAAAGTTTTACAAATACAAAATTACCATGGCACGAAAAAAAAAACAGATTGAAGAGATTCATAATTGACCTTATTTGCAGTTTGAGGTGTCCTGTCAACAGTTTTACAGAATGTCTTTTGCAGTGGTGACCTATGGGGAAAATGCTACCCTAGGGATTTTTTTGCTGCAATACTGCCAGTGGCCACTGGGAAAAAAGTGCTGCAAGGCTGAGCAGCTTTCTTGGGGGTCTGGTCTGTTTATGTAAATGGCAGCATACTGATGATGTATTAGGGCCTTGAAAGACTGTCCCATTTCATGTGGGAAGTTTTCAATCACTACCATCTTGTAACTCGGTTCCAAGGGGCAAGATTGCACTCGAAAAACCTGAGGTAGGGGTAAAAATATGAAATGGGATTGTGCCTTACTAAGCTATACACTAAAAGCACAAGCAAAACTGTTTCACAAGTTGTCTAACTGCTCATTTTTTTATCATGTAGTGAGATACTACCCAGAATGTACTGACTGCCAACAGTTATCACCATACGGCAGCTTCCTGGTAAACAGCCAACACATTCAAAGGACATCATTAGACATCTTCATGGTGTCTCTTCTGACAGTGACAGTTTACATGAACCACTGATTTGCATTATAGCACTGCTCAAAGGATTTTTTTTTTTTTGATCAGTGCCATATTGTTACTCAGTGTTGGTAATGTGCGTTTTGTGTTCTTTTATATGTTCTAGGAAGCAATGTAAGTGTCATATATTAAATTAGTTGTTTATCCACTGTCTGTCACCATTTTAGATTTTTATTTGATTGACTAGTGAAAAGGAAAAAGCTTCCACTGTACTGTACTGTGAGAACAATTACCAGTCATGAAGGGTGTAATTCAGCTTTCTCCACCTCAAGATTAATGTTTGCAAATTCCTTTAATTAAAAACTTGCATGTGGTTGTTGATATTTTATTCTTAGCAAAGTGACACTGAGAACTGGGAAATATGCTTTCTAAAGTTACTTGAGGACAACAACAAGAACAATCTGGAAGTCTCTCCTATGAAGTTGTGCATTCACAATCCGCCTAAATCAGCAGTAAGTCAGGCCGCTTTCCTTTGGGGCATGTCCTTCCACACCCTCACCAACAATAAATCCCACATCAACATGTACAAACACACCCAAATACTGATGTGGGTGAGAGGAACGCCTTTGCCAGTTATAAATGTCAGAACCTTTTCGTAAAATGTCATTAAAACAACAGCCTTACGCCTTTTCTGCCTTTAAATGTTCCTCAACCCCAAAATCCCCATTTTATCCCAGATTGGTTTACAATCTACACAACAAACATCACCCTTTATGGTTTGACCTCAGACTCGAAAGGAGAAACTCCTAATGCAATCCTTGGTTTATTTTACAAAACTCTATGTGAATTACATTTGAAACTTAACATGCTTCTAGTGCTAATTAAGCTGACTGAAATATGAGCTATTCCATGGAGCAATGTTCACTCAATCCAACTGTTGAACTGGTTTGCTTCCAAATAATGTAGAGGAGACCGGGTTTGGTTGTTGCAACTGGGGTGGTAACAACACCACCTGAATGGATGAGCTATGAGTCATGTAATACTTGTACATCTGAAATATGACCCCTTCCTTCCTGCCCTTGCATGTGAAATTTCATAGCTGTGAGAAGAAGTGTGAAGATTGTACAGCCCAGATATTCATTTTCAGGTATGAATCTAATTTTTTTAACAGGTCTATATATTATAATTAGTACCAATAGTCATACTTGCCATCCTTGAGACTTCAAAAAAGGAAGGATCTGAAACCAAAGCAGGGGTGTTGGCATCTTCCACTTTTTTTCCTGCATTCTGGTGACTTTTAAAAGAATGAAAATAACAAAGTAAACTGCATGAGTGTTTTTATGTTAAATGCATTTCATTTTGTTTATTTTTTGGTTTATGCCCTTTGTATTCCAGGAGGTTAAAGGGATAGTGCACCCAAAAATGAAAATTCAGCAATTATCTACTCACCCATATGCTGGCACGGGAGGCCCTGGTGAAGTTTTAGAGTCCTCACATCATTTGCGGAGATCCGAGGGGAGAGTGGGTAGCAGTGCAACTCCACCTAATGCAGGCTGATGGCGCCTCAGATTCAAACGTCCAGTATGGAGATATTTTGTGGTTTCAGTTATGTGTTTTTGGACTTTTTCTTCTGGGGCGCCATCAGCCTGCAGGTGGAGTTGTTCTGCTACCCACTCCCCCCTGGGATCTCCGCAAGTGATGTGAGGACTCTAAAACTTCACCAGATCCTCCTCGGCATATGGGTGAGTAGATAATGGCTGAATTTTCATTTTTGGGTGCACTATCCCTTTAAAGGGAGGCCAGGCTGTAGGCTTGACCCACGTCAGGGACCCACACCCAGTTGTCCTCCCTGGCCCACTCACCCCTGGGTTCTGGGAGTCCGGTCTCACTCCAAAGTCGTCGAAATCCGGCGCTTGAGGAGTGACTTGTGGCATCAGAAACCAATGAAAAAAGGCGTCCTTTAACATCGGCCTGGTACGCAGCCAGTTGCCGTCATAGTTAAACGGCACCTGGCAGCATCAGGGGGAAACGTGGCAGGACAAATACAAAAGTTAAGGCAGCGAAAGTCCAACTAGGGCGGGCAGGAGAGGTGGTGGATGGGTCCAACAAACACCAACTTTCACCCAGGAGAGCAACGTTTGTGTCCCGTAAGGTTCTAAAGCCAAACCCCGTTCTTTTTTACTAAACCCAATCATGTGTGTTTGTTGTTGAAAGAAAAAAACGTGAAATCGCAGTGTTGTACCAACGTAATATGTTTATTTTGAAAGAGACTGTATATAAATGTTAAATTTCCTGTGAAAACAGAAGTGTATTTTGAAAGAAGACAATACCTGTAACAGGCAGAACTTGACCCAGAACGTCAACAACCAATGTACCCAGGGTACATTGCACATTGTATGTGGACATGGAAAGTCAATGACCAAACTTCAATATGTGACAAGGTCAGAGTGAGAATGTGTTGTCCCTGGATGCCTAAGTTTGGCAAAAAGAGTGGCCTACAGTCTCTGGAAGACAGCTGGGTACACTGTCGCAATGGAGGAGGGCAACTCAGGCCCTCCCTAATCCACAAGCTACCCTCTCAAACCCCTGCTAGAGTGTTCCATTGGACTTACAAATGGAGATGAGGTGTCCACTGGTAGATGCACCCAACTCGTGGGCATAACAGATGCCCCTCTCCAGCTCCAGAGGATCAGAGAAGAAGGGAGATGGAGGCAAGTGCCAACGGGGAGGAAACAGCAGACTTTTAGAGTCTTAGGGCTTAGCTTTTACTCGCTGTACCGTGCCAGAAACAGGTATGGGAAAAAATGTGTGAAATTATATGTGAAATATGTGAAATTTTGTCATAAATCAGGAGAAATATGGTAGAATTGAGACCCCATGAGGAAATCTGAGGGGGCAATGAAAACAGGAGTCTCTCAGTAAGTAATGGGAGGGTTGGCAAGTGTGCTGATACTGTTCAAGTTGGAATTATGTAACCTGTATAAGATTAGAGGGTAGTCTCTTGGGTAAGATTTGAGGCATTTCATCTTTGCTCATTTCAACCACCATGCGACTACAGCTCACTCAACACTGGCCGACAGGGGTGGGAATGGTTTTCACAGATTTTTTAAAAGTTACAATAACCCCAATGACGACTAAACACATTCTCTATCTATCTTACTCCTCTTTTCAACATGCCAGAAGAGTTGGTGAGAAAAACTGACAGGGGTGTGCTTGCACTGAAATCTGCATCAGATGAGGCGAGGCAGGGAAAGACAGTAAGGTCTGTCCCCAAAGAATACTCTATCTGCCATGTGACAGTGAGCAAAAAAAAACAGCAAAACCTGAGAGAAAGAGGATCCGCACAGCTGTCCTGTGTGGGCTGTCATAGCAGGCAAAATGTCTTCAATGTGCAGCAAGAGGACGTGTTGACGGGTGACTTGACTGAGGAAGGAGAGCTGGTTAGACCAAAGTAGGAATTGGTTATTAGTGTATGTATATGTTATTTGGGCCCAAACACCACGTTGTGCAAGGACCCTATTGAAATGCAAAGAATTTTTCTTCTTCTTCTTCTTCTTCTTCTTCTTCTTCTTCTTCTTCCTTCAAATGAATGTCATTTTTTGTGGGTCTAAAGGTTCTCAAAAAGTCATGCAACTTTGCACACATATCACAACTGGTGAAAAATTTGATATATCTCATCCTCTGCCTCAAAACAATGGCAAAATTTTGATGACGCAGCCCTCGAAGCTGGTTTCACTTACATGTACAAAACTTGGTAGGCACATGTAACACACCAAGACGTACAAAAAAGTCTCTTGGAGCCACACCCTCAACCCAACAGGAAGTCAGCCATTTTCAATTTACTGTGCAATTTTGGTGCATTTCTGGCCATTTCCAGGGGTCGTACTTTAACAAACTCCTCCTACAGATTTCATCAGATTGACTTCAGATTGTGTCTATAAAATCTATCATACTTTTGCATCAAAACTTTCTCAAAGTTTGACTTGTCCTACTGTCCAATCGCGTAACCGTGGCAAGGCGTCAAACTTTCAGGTATTGCCACCAAACAGCAAGTTGTCGTAACTGCTGTGTATCTTGTCCAATCTGCCCCAAACTTCACATGTTTTATAAGGCTCCAGGCCCAAAGCCATCAACATGCAAATTAGGTGTCGTGGTGATTGCACCACCTTCTGGCAACAGGAAGTACGTCTTTTCAGAAATTTTACATGAAATTTACACAGTGGGGTCTACAATTGATTTACAGCAACATGACATATAATTGGTGTGTTCTCCAGCGCTACATAGTGGACACAGGAAGTGGTGCAAAATGTGAAATTGGTCATTCCAACACCCACACTCTATGAAGGACATACTATCTCACTCCTGCATGCAAGGTCTTTCACAGAAAGGAACAGCGGCATCAGCTGGTGGAACTCCTTGTGTATCACAATTTATGAACTCTGTGATATAGTTGGAAAAGTTGAAAATATTTCTATTTGTAGGAGACAAATAAGGGTACCTTGTGCCAAAATTTGAGAGCTCTAACACAGAAGTTCAGCATGTTACATATCCTGACAATAAGTGTTTGAACCATACCCAGTCTCCCCTACTTTATGCTTGCCTTGTGGATGCTTGTGTTTAATTGGAGTGGAAAATAAAAGGGAAGTAACTAACAAGTAGGGAATTTTTAATGAAATAATATTCTCTGGTTAGCTGACTACAAGGCCAGCTGGAACATCAGTGTTTGTTTTTTCAAAGAGTGCCTGGATCTACAGACCACTGACTCCCCCGCCACTCTCCTTTACTCCTCCGACTCTATTTCTTTGTCGGCTCTCTCCAGGCTGATACAGAACAGAGCGAGATGGACCCTCAAAGAAACATCAGCAGAACTGGTAAAGGGGCGTCTAATGATCATTTTCAGTCGTGGACTGGTGGTTTTAAAAGTTTCAAGGCAATGGTTTTTTTTTAACTTCAAACTGATACATATATTCAACAAACTGCACTTTTTGTCTGTTTATTCTCTTTCTCTATGCACTAAGGATGGTTTGTTGAACTTAATTTGCTCCCTTAAGGTCAGTATTACTGCTTCTCCCTGTTTTTTGATTCATCGGCCTCCTCTCAGGCCATCTCAGATACATTAAAGATAAGCTGTTGCCAATCTCCAATACTTGTAAATGTAAAGCCACATATCCTCAGATGCCCTTTATCAGGTAGCAGGGAGGCAACTGATGTTAAAGTCTTATTACCTCCACAAAAGAGGTCATGTTTTCTGTTCAATTTGTGCGTCTGTGTGCTTGTCGGCAGGATTACTGAAAAACAACTGGCCTGATTTTCAAGAAACTTGATGGAAGGGTGTAACACAGGAGAACCCATTAGATTTTGAAGCAGATCTGAATCACGGGGCGGATATACAAATTATTTCTCACTTTCCTTCAACTACAAATACAAGTCTGGGCCGGGATTGCTTGCACATGGCTCTCACCTCTGCTGTCACAAGCAAATATGAAGGTGGCTGAGCTATAACTAACAATGGCAACAGTGCTGACAGAGCTAACAGTGTTAATGGGGGTTAGCTCACGCTCACCAGGGCAACCTAGGGAGGAACTGTGGGGTGGGTGTTACACTTTCACTAAAACACCGTCCAACCACCATGGGTAAGGAAAGCGTTATCAGCTGTGCTAACAGTGCTAACAAAACTAGCTCTGACAACAGTGCTGATGATGACAGAGCTTACAGTGTTAATGATGGTGAGCTCATACTCCCCGGGGTGACCTGTGGAGGAACTGCAGAGTGGGTGTTATGCTTTCACTTAAACACCGTCCTGCCACCATGGGTCAGGACAGCATTATCAACAGTGCTAACAGTGCTAACAAAACTAGCTATGACAGCAGTGCTGATGATGACAGTGCTAACAGTGTTGATAGGGGTTAGCTCACGCTCACTGTGGAGACCTGGGAGGGAAACCTGATGACACTATCCTGCTACTGTGGATCAGGGCAGCATTATCAGCAGTAACCATCGTATGAGCACCACCTTATGAGTAACGCTGTTTCGTACATGCCTGGCCCATCAGTGTAGTTAGCTGGTCAGTGAGGACATGTGCTCTCCGATACACGTCAGATGTTCAGAACTACCAGTGCCAGCTGCTTTGTGTGGGTGTGACTATCAACGTGACTTTAATCTTCTGCTACCTGTCGTCCAGCTTGTCCTCCCGTTTACTTGACTCACTAGCAAGGACCACGCCACAACAATATGTCCTTTAAATATGTCTAGTCTTTGTAGTTCGTCACCAGCTTGTACCCCTCACAAATATATCTGTCTGGATGGATTTGCTATTTCTGTATCATAATTTCCAACATTTCCTTTATGTATCACATCAGTTTTCTTTACTTTGTGGACACCATGCTGTAAATGTCAGCAAGAATCACACAAAATATGAGAAAACAAGTATTAAGGGAGATGATGCCTCTCTCCATTCGCAGCAAGAGTGAGTGAGGGTTGTACGTGTATGTAGTATTAAGCGTTTCCTCCCTCCACTCCTAGAAAAGAAGTATAAAAGGCTTTAAAGGGAGGTGCCCTATATGGTCTGACTGTCTGGCTGTCCAACCGAGCTGCAGAGTCAGACTGAGTTAATGAAGTGCCAGATGAGCGCTCCTTGTTAATATCAGCCACTCATGCATTTCAGGAAGCCATTGCTTCTGTCAAGGGGAACTAAGTCTGCTAACCTAATTTGGTGAAGAAAATGTGCAACAGTTTTTCAGGAGGAAAAAAAAACGTGTATCATCATTTCTCTCATTTGCCCCCCGTGATTGATGCTGATCACTGATCTGCTACATTGTAATTGAAAAGGCATGCAGTGTTTGGAGGTGGGTAGAGCAGGGGCAGAATTACGCATTCACGCAGCACACAAACATGCACTCTGTGCTACACACTCTGCCACTGAGCTAATTTGACTCACTTAAAATCTCATGGTAGTTTTCTAGCATTTCAGTAGGTACAAAGGCAACGAGAGTTCTTGGTAAGATAGAAAATTCATCCGAGAGAAGAGGGCTAGCACGCGTTACAAAATAAATGGCAATAATAGGGCAGTGGAAGAAGTAAAAAGAGAGAACACATTAATCCCAGAGCACTCTGCTTGTGGTTTCTAACCTGACAGCCGTAGGCAAAGACACTGAGGAAAAATCACACGAAAATACAGACAGAGATACAAAAACAGGCGTAGAGGTGAGGAAGTAAAGTGGCAAGGTTGATTAAAGGACATAGAGACACAGATATGAACAGGTGGGCCGAGAGATAAGTGCTCATGATGAGGCTCGTTTGGTCTCAGGTTTTCCTATTAGTGAGGGCCAATGCTCATCTGCCATATGGCACCGGTTCAGCCAACTCTATGTTCACTCGTGGAACCTAAAGTGTTGTACATAAGGGTTTGTTTCATCCTTGTTCCTCGTTTAAACGTGATATGCTGTTTCAAGTCAAACAGAAACCTTGCTTAATGCTTTTACTCTATTTGGAGCGGTTCCTCATCAAACCCCTGAGTTAAGAGTCTCTTCTTCTCGGCACAGTTGCAAGCTCTTTGATTAAGTGGTTTGTGGGCATGCATGCACAAAACTGGGACAATTACTTTTCGGAGATCCAAGGGCTGGCAACTAAAGATCTTGGTGCAGAAAACTTTTTTTTTTACCTCAACACCAACAAACTAACCAATTAGTCAGAAGCAATTGTAATTGTAGTAACAGCGTATCGATGTCATATGCTTTGTATGCCAATCCACCTCCTCCCTAACCCTTTTTATGGCAGCGTACAACAAGTTGGCGTTATTTGAGACTTGGCTACAGAGAAGGAACAATCATTACTTACACCAGTGCAAGAGGTGCTCGTCATGACAACATAAACATAAATTTTGGTAAGTATTTAATGAAACTACCCACACTGTTTTCCTATTGAGGACAGTCTCACTGTTGCAGATGCAAGTCTTTCTCAT
This sequence comes from Epinephelus fuscoguttatus, assembly GCF_011397635.1. Lineage (NCBI taxonomy): Eukaryota > Metazoa > Chordata > Actinopteri > Perciformes > Serranidae > Epinephelus > Epinephelus fuscoguttatus. The sequence goes on from NC_064753.1 coordinate 35,061,226, forward strand.
GAACATTATCTTCCAAATATTCATATACAGATATTATGTACGTCACTAATTCTATGTCAGGTCTGACCAGCTCAAGTGAGAAATGGAATATTGTTTCCAAAGAGGCTTATATTTCCTTATCACCTCTGAGCAGAGAAGAATAAGAGTCCAAGAAAGTCTTGTGCTTTAACTCAAGTGCTCATAAGAGAAAGAGTCTTATTTCTTGATCAAATTTTAGCATTGATATTGTTGGATACATGTTCCTATTTCCCTCTACAAATTAGCGAAATACATGCTATAATGTGTGTGATCCATTATTGGCCTTTTGCAATGTACATGTGTATTGTAGCATGCATTAACTAACAAGCCTGATTTTATGCATTACGCACATCTTATTTATGAGGTTGTAAGTGTCATTGAGTGTACACCCCTTATCAAACGTGTCGTTTCATTTTCGGGTTAATTACAAGCCGTGATGTTGAAAATTAACCACTGGTTTGTTTGTTCATCCACAAATAAAGCAATCTTATCAACTATTAGTGCAAAGTATCATGTCGTCTTTTTTAACCGGTAACCAAGGGCAATCACTGAGTATGTGAGTGGCACTGCACTCATTTTCACCTTGCATCTCCGCTTAGGCAATTTTACACATCTACGATTAGCAAAGAGTGCCAATTTACTCTCGAGCAGACACATGCAAGAGGTCTGAAGGACACCAAATGGTTTTAAGCTTTGCTGTTGTTTTCACAGTTTGATGCTCTGCCAGATTAGATGAGAGACTACTGCAAGAAAAACAAAATAGAAATGGAAACCAATAACTCATCAAGCTATTTAGATTGCAGCAGTTTCAATTATGTATTTAAATTTAGCCTATCTCACTATATGTTACTATATAATGATGAAAACTCTGTCTGTGTCTGTGTGTCACTTCACTGACTTGGTCAATCCATGTGAAATTTGGCACAGTGGTAGAGGGTCATGGGAGGATGCGAATGAAGCAATATTACACCAATTGGCCAAAGGGGGGCGCTATAGCAACCGATTGAAATTGCAAACTTTGAATGGGCAAACTCTCATGCCCCGTATGTCGTAGAGACATGAAACTTTGCACAGAGATGCCTCTCCTCATGAGGAACAAATTTGCCTCAAGAACCCATAACTTCTGGTCATATACTGTAGATTGTCTGCCATTTAGAATTTTTTGAAAAACACTTAAAATCGATCTCTTCCTAGGAAGTTTGACCCATCTGCATGAAACTGGGTGAACATAATCTAGGGACCAATATCTAAAGTTCCCTCTTGGCAAAAGTTGTAAAACTTACTAAAACTGAGCTTCTATAAGGCAATGAATATTGCGGAGGGCGTGGCTCATCACATAAAGGTGTATAACATCTCAAGGGTTTCACCCATCACCACGCAACTTTGTAGGCATATGACCACACATAATCTGAGGGGACCCCTCCATTATTGACCCCATCAAACAAAATGGGGGCGCTAGAGAGCTAATTTCTTATCTAGGCCTAATTTTCACTAAACACGATTTTTTGCTAAACTTGGTAGATATGTAGAACAGGACGCCTCAAGGTGACTGGAGAAATGTAACTCTAATTGGCAACTGGGTGGCGCTATAACAACAGAAAAATGCTTAAAAATGGCTAAAATGCGACCGATCGCTGTGGCCCCCCCTGTGGCCCAGTGTTGTTGTTTTTTTCTCTAATTTTTGGTATGACTAAGTCATGGTATGGTATGCTGTACATAATCACAGAAACTGTCAGTGTGTCATTCTGTCTATCCCATGTTTGACAAATGAAACCATTCTATCACTATTGGCAATGGTACTACTGTACTTTCAATAAAGCAATTATCCTATCAAATCCACAAAAACTCTGTCTGAATACATTGCTCTTCTTAATGGGTTCACTTGACTATTTAATCTGCAATTTCCTATGACCTGTATCCCAAACACACACCATGTGAAACTGTATATGGGCAACTGTGCACTCAGTGGGTATGGACTAGTAGATGTTATTTTGGATAAATATACTACAGTAAGTACTGTCAGTGTTTGGGATGAGAAGAACTTCAAATGTCTCTGTAATATCTGAAGACCTCAGAAATACTTTTTATGCCTCTACACTTATTTTGTATGTAGGATACGGTCAAACAAAGATTTACAGTTGGATCCTATTTACTTCTACAGTCCTTTACAAATTCAGTCTAAATATTGTATATTCTTCTATGTTTGGTTTTTCTACTACTTTGCCCTCTAGAAGAGAAACCATTGCCCTTTGCCACATGCTACTGTAAAATCCATATAGCCAGACAATGAATAACCTTCCATGGTATATAAGCCTCTTAGGAGAAGAGAAGCCATATGGCACTCATCATCTCTGTTGATCATGGGTTTGTGGCAGCAATGAAAATCTCCATTGTCCGCAGGTTAATCCTGGTATTTCAGGGATTTTAGGTACTTCATATGACAAATTTAGCTGCAATGAGCACAGATGACGCATCAGACCCTAATTTGGTGATTGCGCATGACAGAGCCTTTATGTTAATGATGACTATGAGATGTTATTTTCTTAAGGTGCATGTGGTTCTTTTTCTTTATACCAGCAACCATTAGGTGTTTAGGTGACTCACTTTGAATTACACCACTGTGGGAAGCAGAGTCTGGGGCAGAATGGACTTTTTAGATGTCAAAGACCAACGCTTGGCTGCACCATTCACCTGCTAAGCCTAAATAAATTGCTCAAAGTGGAGCTGTGTTCTGTGCTATTCTCATTTCATGTGTCAGGTCTTTCACAAATAGACTTCATAACACCATGAAACCATGAAAGTCACTTAAATGCATGTTATTCTTGTCAGTTTAGAATTTTTTTCCTTTTGTACAGCACTTTAGTCAATGTAAACACCAGTAAGCATCAAGGAAAAGACAGAGAAGAATGGGCACCAGCTGAACTAGCATCCTGTTAAACATTGTACAGGTGTTGAAAAATAAACTTCTGTGCGTCATTAGTTTCCAAAGGGATATCAGGAAATGTAATAGGCTGGCAAGAGGGGAACTGCCCATTGGTTCGACATCCCATTGCTCCGACCATATTAAACCCATTGTTCTGAAGTCCGTTCCGAAATCATCATGATGCCCTGTGGTTAAGGTCTGGTTAGGTTTAGGCACAAAAACCACTTGGTTAGGGTCAGGAAAAGATCATGGTGTGGGTTAAAGTTAAAAAGAAAGTGACAAACACATAAGCCGTGAGCTTGCTCCACCTCAAGCCTTTCCCAGCTGACCCAGAGCCGGTTGCGGCGCACCACATACCCGCTGCGAGCCTTTCAGCACCGCAGACAGTCGGACTAATGGGATGTTGAACCAATGGGCTGTCGGACCAATGACATGGACCCGGCAAGAGAAGGAGAGGAGGCGTGTGCTTTATAGTGACTGGTGCGTCGAAGGGTATGCAAAGTGCTGTCCCGTTACTGCTGTATATCACTGCTATATGCCACTTAGTGGTGGCTGCTAAGCAGAGTCACTGCCGATGTCCCCGGAGGAGCAACCATGCAGCCGTCTTGTTGAGGTCAGGATGTGTGGACTGTCAAATCATTCCACAACCAGAAACCATGAATCACCAGAACCACACAGAAACATTGACAATTATAAAGCAGCAGCCAACGATGCAAGAAAATGCAAAAAAAAAAAAAGACTAAATTACAGCGCACAAGTTAAAGAGTATGATACACCACATTAACGCTCCCAAGCCCTCACTGTCTTGTCAGTGTCTTCTCAAAATATACTTCCGTTTTCTCAGTAAATGTTTCTGCTCGTTAGATGCATACAGACTTTTTCAAACTAAATTTACAACATTGTTAAAGCACTTTATTTCATTGTGCAACAAAAGCATGTGGTTAAGTGTAGAAAAAAACATCATGGTTTGGCTTTACGTTTATACGGGAAGTGAACACCAGGGGCTGTATTCACAAACATTTTGAGAATACTCTCAGAGAGCTCCTAATTTAGCCTTAAAACTTCTAGTAAGGAGTCCTAGCTTCGGAGTGATTTAGGAAAGAGCAACTCCAAGCAAGTAAGGGACAGAAACTTTACCTTAGTGAGGGTGTGTGGTTGACCCTGTTGCTAGGTGTGATGCTCCATTTTAACAGATGTGATTGGTTGTCAGAGACACGCCCCTTTGTGAGCTAGTAAGGTGTGGACACACAGTGGAAATGAAGTGAACTGCATCACGATATGAGATTGACAGTGTTGTCATTGTTAGTGTGATCACTGTGCTGATGGAAGGCTGAGACAGACCAATGTCATCTGTAGTATTTCATTTACTCACTGTCATTTTGTGATTAGTGTTTCTGCCATTTTCTCCTCTGCTTAAGAAACTCTTTTTTTTCTGAAGATATTCTTTTGGGAGGTTTTTAGCCTTTAATGTATAGGACAGACAAGTGTGAAGGGGGGGAGAGAGAGGGAGTGACATGCAGCAAAGGGCCACAGGCCGGAGTCAAACCTGGGCCGCTGCAGCAACAGCCCTGTATATTGGGCGCCTGCTCTACCACGAAGCCACTGGCGCCCCGCTGCGTAAGAAACTCTTAAGACACTTAAAACTCTTCCTCCACAGAACAGTTTTTCACCTTAAGAGCTCTTCTAAGGTCTAAGATGCTCTGTGAATAACTTTTATCTTTACAAGGACCTAGTCTTAATTTTAAGGGGAAATTCTGGGAAAATTCTAGGAAAAAAAAATTTAAAAGTATTTTCTTAGAATTTCATCACTACGAGCAACTCTTAGCACTAGGAAACTTTGTGAATATGACCCCAGGTTCCCGGATGAAAGTCCGGTGTTGACGTGCATGCCCTATAGGGACTTTCCACGTCCTTAAATTATGTCGTTGTCTGATGGCCTCCCAAACGGATACTGTATGGTGGCATTATTAACTGACGCAGCCCAACAGCGTAGCATATGTCAAGTAAAGATCAAGTAATTTTGTCGGTGTCTGACATGGAAATCAATGACCAAGCGGCGGTATTTGACGACTTTGTAATAAGAACGGGGTGGCTGATGGCATCACATTCCACTGGAGCTGTACCTTGTATAATCCCATGAGACAAATAAAGTATTAATTAATTGACTGATTGGTTGGTTGACTGACTGACTGACTGACTGGTTGGTTGTTTGGTTGGTTGGTTGGTTGAAGCAAAAGAAATTGAAAACATAACTACTTAAATACCTTAACACCATAAAATAGAGCCTAAAAGTCCAATAGCACTGACATAACACCTCTATGGCACAATGTCAACAACAATTAATATTCATTACAGGACTGTTACATCAGATTACCTGAGATTATCTTACCCGTCACTTAAAGTATCACGTCCCCACTGTCCTCACTGCTTACAGGATCAATTTCAATATTCTGCTGATCAATTATGAAGTCATTTTTAATCAAGTCCCTGCTTCGACATGGCCACACCAGTGTGTACCTTGTGTGTTCCCCACTTCCATGTCCCCAGTTTGTCTGTGTGTATATGTGTGTGTGAGTCTCATTCCTGTTCTGCTGCTAACCTGGACCCAGCCAACCAACACACATGCTGGCAATCAGCTCATCACCTCTCCTGGCTCCGGCTCACCACACCCCTGGCTACAATCAGATCATCAAGCCCACAGTGTATTAACAAAAGGATAGAGCTTTCCTTCTACTCATTGCAGTCTCAGTGGTAGATACGCTCAGGACCCTAGTTACTCTGCTAGTAGATTTTACTTGTGCATTCCTTACTTCATCTAATGCTTGTTTGTTGCCTGTGCTCCAGGAGCTGCCTGCCTGTTTGCTCCCTTGTTCCCGCAGCTTCCTCTGGTGCCACACCAACCAGACACTCCCCCCTATCCTTCTTGTAACTCCCCAGTCACTCACTCACATTGGTCATCTCCTGCTTCAGTAGCTCCTGCAATAACCTGTTAAACTTCATCTGCCCTCTGGTTTGGTCTTCTGGGTGGTGCTGGGAGAAGTTTACCTTCAGGGCTTTTTGCCAGAAAGCCCTTTCTTGGTTAGGCTGAGGAAAGGTTTTTGGTTTGAGTTCAAATGAAAATATTTCTTCCAGAAAGGGCCTTCTTGGCAAAGAGCCCTGAAGGCAAACTTCTCCCATGTGTGTTTTGGGTCCACTTGCCAACAACTCCTAAAAAGCTTGGGTTCATGATCTCCAAACTCCATGCCATGCAGGGATGATGAAGTCACCTGACCAAAGCTCGTTGGCTCATTTTCAAAAATTTAAAACCAACAGTAGCAAAGCTTTTGCAGTTTGGCATTCAGGATCTGGCATAGCCTTGCTGGGCTCGTCGGTCAGCAATGAGGACTGATGTGAAGTGTCTGAAATTCTGTTTGTAAAGACAGGCCTTTTGTTGATGTCTGGGTGTCTCTTTATTGATTGAAATATGTCTCATTTATTTTGCTTTATTGACTCGTGAGGCACTCCATAAAGGTACTACATAAATAACCTTCACCACAACACAAATAAAGGTTGATTGATTGGTTCTCCTGGGATTTATTAAAGAAATCTAAGGCCAAGACACACTGTAAATTAAATAGGAAGGGGCATGGCATGGTTACACTGACAGAAAGCTCACAGAATTTATTTTTCTTGTAGTGTTTGAGAGTTGATATGAGTCGTAGCCTATAACCTGAACTGACCTTGAAATAAACAACCAACTCTTTAGAATGATTCTGCAAAACTCTTTCAAACAGCATCATTTCTGCTTCTAAGAAAGGAGCTGACAAGCCGAACCATCCCCTCGCCCTCTGGGTCAAAAGGAGATCTGTGCTTCACAATTCACTACCTCCAAAACATACAGAGACCGCCTAATGAGGAAAGTCATGGAACCAGAGACTGAAGACATAACACGAGGCCAAGTGACTGTTTTGTCATCATAACAGCCTGACATACTTTTTCTGTTGCACAGTAAATATGGCTTTGTCACATCTTTTGAGAGTTTAAATAAATACCATGACGTTTGGGTTCTTCCAGTGCTTTTTCTGGTGTGGCAAGTCCTTCATTTTTTCTTTGTTTGCGCTGCTGCCAACTGAATAATACAGCTGTGTAAGAGATTTTTTTATTATAAAGGTGTTCTTGTTCTTTCTCTTTATTGATCACAATAAAGAAAGAGTAGATGTGTGGAAGGAAATACACCTAACTTACTTTGTTTGCAGAAACGAGTTGGGGTCATAAATCTTTAACTTTAACTTGGTGATTGATCTGGTGACCTTGCTTTGATGGAAACAAAATTGATATTTTGTTCTCATACTTGTGCACACAAAACAAGGATTCATCTGGAAAAAGATTTAAAAAATTAAATCAGATAGCAGTGATTATTGTGTGTATTGTTAAGGCATCTTGTTCTCTTGTATAACTAGTAGCAGGAGAGGCAATGAAGTAATTTTGTTTGAATACAAACTGCTTAAAAAAATTATTGCTGTCTGAATTTGTAGTCTAATTGCATTACATTCTGTCACATCATGATATATTCATGTGATGCAACACTAAATAAAACTGAAAAACCTACAGCATTCACAAATGTACTATTAAATACCTCTCTCTGAGAACATCCCTATCTCCCAACGCCTTGCCTCTCTGCACCAACCAAATCTAATAAAGAAAACATTCTCCTTGGACTTCTGACACCAGACTGAAAAACCTCTCTCTTCGCCATGAAAAGAATATTGCTCCAGATTCTCAGGTGCCTTTGATCAGCAAATCCAGTAACCGACCGGTCAGTCACGTCTTGTCTGATGTTGGCACTCTGTTTACCGACCAGATGCTCAGACTGGCAGCTCTGCTCTTTAAAGAGTGTTAATGTCTTTTTGAGGGGATTGGAGTCAGTGTAAATAACCCTATTACCCACACATGATATGAGCAGCGACCTGGCCCGAGTGTGACCCCGAGACACGTTAAATAAGCCCCCTGTGTGGATAGATGCACACAGGGGGCATGAATGCAGTTGTTTGTGCTTTGCAGATACAGTCTCATTCTGTTATAACCGGCTTCACAGCTGACTTTAGCCAAAAAGAAACACCTACAAAATCTTAATAACCACGGTAGGAGTAGTTTTGTTTTGATAATGCTGAGGTTCAATAACGCACAGATGACATAGTGACAATATCACACTGCAAGTCTCACTTGAAAGTGGCAGTTGAAAACAAAAAACAAAGACAGCCCCTCTAACCCGACTCAGTAGTTCTTCTTCTTCATGTGGTGTGTAGCCATTAGGTACAACTGGACAGGGTCCATAAAAGTGACTGAGAGGTGCTTTACCCCATGTTTGCTTCGCTGCGTAGACCCATATGTAGTAATGGTAAAGATCAATACCCAGCTGCTGTATCATCATTCACCCTTAGTCCATACTGTCTGTGGTCCAGCTAACTGGCCCCATTTGACCATTATATTGTCATGTGTTATGAGTAACACAAGGGGTGCTTGGCAACAAATGTTGGCAGGATGTTTGAAGAATGACCCATGTAGGCCACGGTCTGCTGCACACTGAAAACAGCCATTACCACTGACAAGCAGCACCTATCTTGCTCATTAAGCGTTGAGCCTCTCAACTGCAGTTGAAGTAATAACACTGAAGTTTGCGGCTCGGCCAAATGTTCTTTTTTCTTTTTTGGTGTAAGGATTGTTGCATGAATGCATCAGTTAAGCTGATCAAATGAGTGGTGTGACTGGTTACATAAAGTAATATGATCATCTCTTGTGGGCTAATAATTGTGTGTGTTCTGTATTATTTATGGAAAAGAGAACTAAACGCTCAGTGGCCACTTTATTAGGTACACCTATCTGGTACCCATTGTACTCAGAACTGGTTTAATTCTTCGTGGGTTTGATTCAACAAGGTGCTGGAAACATTCCTCAGAGATTTTGGTTCATACTGACATGATAGCATCACACAGTTGCTGCAGATTTGTCTGCACAACACTGATGCAAATCTCCCGTTCCACTACATCCCAAAGGTGCTCTATTGAATTGAGATCTGGTGACTGTGGAGGCCATTGGAGTACAGTGAAGTCATTATCATGTTCAAGAAACCAGTTTGAGATGATTTGAGCTTTGTGACATGGTGCGTTATCCTGCTGGAAGTAGCCATCAGAAGATGGGTACACTGTGGTCATAAAGGGATGGACACGGTCAGCAACAATACTCAGGTAGGCTGTGGTGTTTAAACCATGCTCAGTTGGTACTAAGGGGCCCAAAGTGTGCCAAGAAAATATCCCCCACACCATTACACCACCACCGCCAGCCTGAACCGTTGATACAAGGCAGAATGGATCCATGCTTTCATGTTGTTTACGCCAAATTCTGACCCTACCATCTGAATGTGGCAGCAGAAATCCAGACTCATCAGACCAGGCAACGTTTTTCCAAACTTCTATTGTCCAGTTTTGGTGAGCCCGTGCTAATTGCAGCCTCAGTTTCCTGTTCTTAGCTGACAAGAGCGATCCATACCCAATATAAAGTAGCAAGAAATTTTATCACTCATCATTCTTCACCCACAACCATGGGTAGATTATGAGACAGTGACCTTCTGGGCACAGATATGCAAAAAGCCCCACCACCTTTCCTACACAGGAGCAAGACACACAGACTTTGTAGTCGTTATGCATCTTTTTTGTCATTTTGTGTCTCCTGGTGGTTGTTTGAGCTAATTTTGTGTCTTTTTATGCTGCTGTTTTGAGTCTCTCTGTACTCATTTTGTGTCTCTGTGAGGTCATTTTGTGTCACTTTGTGGTTGTTTTGGTCCTTTCTGTAATTATTTCGTGTCTCTTTGCAGTTCCTTTGCAACTCCATGTGGTCATTTTGTGTTTCCCTGTGGTCATTTTGAGTCTCCCTCGTCAGTATGTTCTCATTTGACATTTGACATTTTGCAAGTAAAGGCCAGGCGGCCCTCTGACACTTTAGGCCCCTGAGCCTGTGCCTGGTGGGCCTGTTTAGTAATCCACCCATGCCTTAAACCTTGATTAAATGGCATTATATACTGTGACTACAGCCTGTATACAACAACCATTTGTCATAGCAATGTAAAGCTAAAAATCCTGTTTTCCATAGCTTATAAAACACAAAGCCTATCATGCCCAAAACCAAATTTACATCCGATATACTACCGCACTCTGCATCCAGAAACATGGTGGTAGATCATATGCAAAGACTGGAAGTGTCTCCTCCAACACGGCTGTTATAATTTCACCCATGTGAGTAAGCGCTAGGCTTTGCAATACAAATTACATTTGCCTAGAGATCCCAACAAAGCACACACATGAAGGCAGTTGTTTTGCATGTTAGTGGTGTTGCCATCTACCAGATGGTGGTTTGACTTTAAATTCTTTGATTCACATGCAAACAACAACCCCCCGAGCCTTCCACAACTCAGAAACAGAGAACAACCCATCACCATGCAAATAGACCATTCTAGAGACTTGAAGCCCTTCAATATCTCGTGTTGACAATTTCCTGGGATTTTAATCATTTCAAGAGAAGTTAAAGCTGCCATTTCCTCCTTGTGTGTCTTCTTTGTACGAAGCAACCAAGTACTGGAATCAAGACAGTATTCGTTTTAATGTCTGCTTGAGGAGAAATGATGAGATGTTAGTGTAAGTGCTAAAATATACATATGAAAACATCTATCTCAAGGATCATATTCTCTTTGCGCAGTGCATATTTTGCTTTGAAGAGAAACAATTTGAATTGCTGTTCTTCCATTGATTACAGGTGTACTGTAAGTGTTACAGGAAGCTAGAAAAGCCAGAATAGAGTGAATTAACCCATGATTCAAATCTCTTAAATGACTGTATGGTGTCTGGAGCTGATCTGTCCACTTAAAAAGGCCTTCTGATAAAAGGTAGTGCATTAAATTTCATTCCTGCAGTAACCCGCCTCTCTGTTTCACCAGGAACTAAATATGCTAGCAAAGAAATTTGCTCTCTGGGCCAGTCACATTTCACGTAACCTCCATTGAGGTCTCCTTTTTCCCCCCTCCACGAGAACGAGAGAAAGGATTGGGTTGTTTAGGCCGATGTAGAAATTATGTAAGAAAGGGCACATTTAACAAGATCACAGGGTTCAGATATCTCTGCCACAAAGGTACCATGGTGGGGAGCCGGAGGGTGAGGGGTCAGGTAAGCAGAAAGATAATGGCCAACAGCTGTGAATGGGGACATGAGGAGAGGTGAGCAGGTGGGAAACGAAGGGGCAGAGCAAAGGGGATGTTAATGTGGGAAAGAAGGTTGTTCCCTCTCGAGGACAGAAAAGCATTCCTCCTGCCGCTGAAGGTTATCAGGTTGCAGGCTGAGAGAGGCCTAGAGAAGGCAATGTTTCAAGAACAATTGTTTTTAACCATGCGAGGGGCAAGGCTCTGGGGATGTCAACCGGTTGGTGCTTCACTTTGATCTAACCATTGGGTGGACTGCCATATCATTTTATACAGACATTCATGTTCCACAGAGGATGAATGTGAGTGACTTTGGTGGTACCCTCACTTTTCCTCTAGCACCACCATGAGGTTCGCATTTGTGGTTTTGGATCCAAAACTTTAACGACTATTGGATAGATTGCCTCTGAAATTACAGACATTCACAGGGGTAATTCAGACTTTTCATCTAACTCTATTATGAGGTCAAAACCTCAATTTGTCCAGTTCTTTATTTAATGACTGCTCTTACAAAACGAATGTAATTGCAGCCTGTGCTGTACTTTATGTACTAATAAGTTAATATTAGCATGCTAACATATTATACTAAGATGGTCAACATAGTTAATGTTATCTACTGAGCAAGATTATGCAAAAAGCATGTTGGCTGATCCTGATGTTTCATTTTAAAGCCAATATCCGCTTATGCTGATGACGTGCCGTTATTTTTGTGCATCCCTAATTATTATTATTGGGCATGCACTCACATTAACACCCACTTACTGACATGATAGCATCACGCAGTTACTGCAGATTTGTCGGCTGCACTTCCATGATGGATACTGGATTAAGATCTGGTGACTGCTGGAAGTAGCCATCAGAAAATGGGTACACTGTGGTCATAAAGGGATGGACACGGTCAGCAACAATACTCAGGTAGGCTGTGGTGTTTAAACCATGCTCAGTTGGGACTAAGGGGCCCAAAGTGTGCCAAGAAAATCTCCCCCACACCATTACACCACCACCAGCCTGAACCATTGATACAAGGCAGGATGGATCCATGCTTTCATGTTGTTTACACCAAATTCTGACCCTACCACCTGAATGTGGCAGCAGGAATTGAGACTCATCAGACCAGGCAACGTTTTTCCAATCTTCTGTTTTAAGTTTAGAAACTTGCAGCCTGAGCTCCGGTCAAGCACTGAATTAATCAGTAAAGAACCTTTTTATTTAACAGATTTGAGTGAGTCAGTAAACTGAAAAGCACTGCTTTGCCCATCATATTGGACTGTCGGATAAACATCCTTGTTTTCTGAATCCATGCCCTTTTTGCTGTGAGGTGACGGCGCTCACACTGAGCAGTCATGCCACCCGCTTATAATCCAATACAAACAGAAACACAATCAAACTGAAGCTGGCCGTATTAAAACATGTTAAGCCCAAACATTAAAAAGTGAGACACTACTGTAAATCCTTTCATGTAAAATCCAATCATAAGCCAAGATTGTTTGAATACTGTATAACTGAGATCACATCTAACCACAGAGGGTCAGTAACGGGAAAACATGCACAGTATTTGAAGCTTTAGATTTACTCTGATCGCAGCATCAAGATTGCATCGACTGTGCTGTTACATAAACATGAAAAACAAGATGTAATCTAATTTGTCCTGCCGGCTTTCACAGTCTTTCACTTTCTTTATAAGGAACAAAACAGCAGGTCACTCCAACATTACGCTTCAATTACAGTGGATCACTTATTCAGCATCAATGGTTGCTTCATGAGGAGACCACGACCCACATATTGAGTACTCACATCTTGAAAAGTGTTTTGGGTAAGTTTTCCTCTGAAACTCTTTTTAACAAATCTTATATGCAGGAAACACCTCTCATTTACAAAAATATAACCTGCTCCAACCCTTGTTAAAGTGTTATTGTTACTTAATTTGTCTCCTTCATACAGCAGCTGCATAAGGATTTTTATTTGATAAGAATCTGTTTACATTTATCAAGTGATAACTGTGAGAAAAAAAAACTGACCCTTTAATCCACAACATCAACATTTGCACACTCATAATAACCTTATATTTATTGACTCTAATGACTTAAGGGACCACAGAGCCTCTGCCTAATATTTTTCTTGCCTGACATTTCGCAAGGCCAAAAGAAAACTATTCTAAATGAAATGGACTTAACTCTTCAACCAAAAACATCAGTTTATCTGATTGAAAATCAATCCTTTATGATTATCTGGCCAGCGTGTCACGGTCAGCCCCCAGGAACACTCTCAAGAGCTTCACTTTCAGTTCCTCCCCCGACGGGTAGGTTTCCATATTACCAGCCGTTAATTATTCATCTATGCTCGCTTAGCGCCTCAGTTGGAATATAAAGCAAATCCTTTGGACCAATGATACAGAATAGCGCGACGACCTCTCTGCTGAACCCTCCTGCATTGTCCATTTGTCTCCCACTGCTGGTACGAGTGAAATTGGAGCCGAGGTGGAAATTATTTCTTGATGTGTAAAACTTGTCTTTCGCACAGCACAGGCCGATAAACAGCCAGCGCGGCGGCGTGTGTGTGCAGTGCTGGAAGAGCTAGGTACAGTCCCTTTTGTATTGTGCAAAATGATATCTCTGCAGTGTAACCGTCTCTATTACAGGGGGAAGAGATTGTCTTACCCTCTGGATTTGCTTCACGGAACACGACAAATGAGCTTCAGCTGCTCGCTATGGACTCATAGTGCCCATGCCTATCTATGTGACAGAGGTAAGCTATGAGACAAGAACTCTAAAACCGCCTGATAATCATTACTACAGATTAAAAATGAAACCAATGACCTTTGAGAGGTTTCTAAATCTGCTCTGGATCAGTTTATTCAGCATAATTAAAAATAAAACACATTAAAACAACAAATCGGCTACATACTATAATAATTGTTTATTTTAAGCATCCATTTAACAAATCTTCACAACATATACAGTAGATATGTCCTTAACAAAAATCAACAGGTGCCCATGTCAGTATTTCTTTTATTTTTGCATTATGTCCAAGCCCTTTGAAAAGTTCGGTATGTCCTGGCGATGTGTGGACACTTAAAAATTCAGGAAGCACTCTGGATTGTTGCAGAAAGTGACATAATCTCTGTCGTGGAAGGATGTGGGACGAGCACACAGATGGGCGAAGAGAAAGAAAAATATTAAATACATTTACAAAATTAACCTTGCATTTCTGGGCGTCTTGTAAGATCACAACCGCTGCAGACATTGTTCACATTCTTCTACACAATGCATTGTATACAATTACACAAGGTAAATCTCTACATATAAATTTGAGCTGTGGTTGGCAAACATTTTTTAATACATAGGTAATTATGCAACAGATTAGGTTACAAAAATGCCTACATATTCCAGAATTCCACCATGATGAAAAGTGTTATGGATACAAATTTTCCGTGTAAAAATATTAACAATGTTCACACATTGTTCACACAACCACTGGGCAAAAAAATCAGATTTTTTTACCTGCCAGTGTAAACGCAGACACATCAATCTCGTGCCCTAGGTGGCTGGTAATACTGCTGTGTGGGTCTAGTGCGTCTAGGCTGTCCATCACCCCCACGGCGAAACTCAAGCGAACTGTCATAGTAACCATCATCTTCCTCCTGCCATTGGACATTTGATATGGTTGTGATGTTACTGTGGGTAATCAGATTAGGATGTCATTCACATTTTCATTTTTCTGAACCCGCTTGAATACAGTTTGATTAGTTGCTTCCACGTAGTACCAACCACCACATTCTGATCTTAACAAAGATGATCACTAAATTATTACTATGTTTTCAATCTCCTTACCAACGCATCAGCAGAAACGGGTTTGATGTTATGCAGCAGGACCTCTTCGCAGTTTCCATAGTCACTAAATACAACCACAGCCGTGGAGCCTGATGGATGCACAGCATCTATTCTGGCATGGTAGAACTTCGAGAGAGCACACACACACACACAGAAACAAAGAGAAATCTAATTATTTTGCTACAAACATTTCCACATGTCAAGACGAGACAAATTGACATCAATTAACTGTGACCTGACAAACAAATCTAAAACACTGTAGACACTCTGAATGACAGAAAACAAGCCTCAGTAGCACTAATAATTTTTTAACATGGTAATTGTCAAACAAACTTTTAGACAAACAAAGAGCACACCAGTGAATTGTCACGGTAACAGATTTGTTAATGGAAATGTCACACTTTAGGGTCTCAGTTGTCTAATTTGTAGTAGTTATTGTGACAGTTAATATGTCATATTATTGAGCTCATTTGTGTATGTATGCAATTGATTTTTATCATCAGTTCTGTTATCAATCCAGTAATTACATACCTTGCCATCTTCCCAGTACAGCGCCAGGCACTGGTCTCCAGGTTTCCAAGCATGTTCCACAAAATGACTTTTCTCTGGTCCTCGGGGACCTTGACCTTTGCCTTGTCCTGACCTTCTTTTAGGCCCTGGGTTATTAGTGGTGTTTTTCTTGGGGGGCTGCTCCCTGTTTGGGGGACACGATGGGTTTGTTGGCTTGATTGGCCCAGTCCTTTTGTGTTCCATATCTCCATTTTGGAAATGAGACGGATCCCCTGTCATGATTCGACAATCCCGCGATAGCCCCACTTCTTGGGGGGCACTTCCTCCCCTCGTGTTAAAGTTGGGTGGCCCGCTATCCCTTTGTCGGTCAAAGTGCTCGGAGTTTGGCCGGTCAGTCTTCCCCTTCCTCCTGCTGTTGTTGGGTTCTTCAATTCTGTCCGTGCGTTTACTATTTCCTCTTCCGTCGGGCTCACTTCCTACAGATTCAGTCACTTTAGGTGCGTTGTCCCTTACCCCTCTCCTGTTCGACGGTCCAGACATGTTCCCACCGCCATCTCCATTTCTGGATCGTTGGTGGTAAGATCCGCTAAACTCCATCTGCTGCTGAGGTTCTTTTGATTGTGTGAAAGTAGCAGAGAAAGATGAAGGGAAAATCTGCTCGTCTCTCATCTCTCTCCTGTCATTTTGCGACCTATCTGATGTGCCTCGTGACCACCTCTCCTGGCCCCTCCACTGCTGGGATTGAGCTGATGTCTGAGAGGCTGTACAGTTAGAGAGAGGCTCCTGGCCGGGTTTAGGAAAATCAAAGTCCCTGTGGAAGCGAGGTGGTCTGTCATTCCTTTGTTGCCTGTGGTCATTATGTGAGGAGAACTTGTTCTGAGATGTGTCTTTGGAGTAATAGTCGGAGTTGGAGAAATTCACTCTACTGTCATGGTGTCTCTGAGGTGCCTGGCTCTTTGGCTCTGAGAGAACAAACCAAAAAAAGAGCAGTTTAATAAAAAACCAGGGCGAAACAACAGTGAGATACATAATACAAGGAATATTGACAAAACCACATTATCATGTGCAACACGCCGTTATTCAATCAAGATTAAAGACCCATAAAACACTTAACAAAAGAATAAAGGGAACAGCACCACATAAATGATCAAAATATCATTAATGGAATCACCAAACCATGTCATCCGTGGCCACACACAATTTAACATAATACATATAAAAAGTTTGTTCATGCCCGCTTTCAACTACAGCCCAGCATTGCATTGGTCCTCCACGCCAGCACTGATTCCAGGCATTTAGAGAACATGACTTAATTCCCTTCAGCTGCTGATAGCCAGATAGCCATCTGTCTGAAACTAATTGTGACTCTGTCCATGTTGGCGTACTGTTATTAATTAGTACATTCTTACCAAAGAACTGGCTTGGAAAACTATACAAACATCACCCACATTTAAATATCATCGAATGTGCTTTTTTTTTTTTCATCAGCTAAATCAAATAAAAACTTAAAGCATGATGGACCAAAGGAGGTACCGAGACCATTTCACCCACCGTCAATGGAGAAAACTCCCATTTTGGATTCGAGAAAGTCAAAAAGAGTGCTTGGTCCAGATGGCCTTCCCCCTGCTCCCTCCTCCTCGTCTTCATTTCTGGACCTGCCTCTTCCTCTTCCTCTGGCTGAGAAGAAGCAAAAAACAAGAAGAGATTATGTAGACCCAATTAGGAACACTTGGATCAATGACAGTGGATCTTTGAATGTGTATGCCTTCTAGCCCTGGGTGTCTATATCCAAAGTATGTGTGACAAGGCTCTGTGTGTCTGGGTGTGTGCGAATATGCGTTTGTGTTTTAAACCTGATTCCATCTGAAGAAACAGCACAGGAACACATATACACTCCTTAAAAATTACATGAATTTGGAAAGGTTAATGTTGTGTGGCTGAGAGGAGCTCAGGGGATCGATGTATGCAGCAACAATAAAAACAGTCTCCGCTCGCAGTTGTTGTACCACATGGTGGGGGGGAAAAAGGCAGGAGGTAGTTCAGTGTAGTGGAAAAAAGTTTCCAGTTGCTGTAAGTTGGTTTTCAGTACCGAAACAAATAAAAAACAATGACTGCAGGTAAAGTATAATATCCATCTGAAACCTTACTGTGCTGGGGAAAATAGTCTGTAGTAAAAGTGTGTATGCAATTTGCGGTAAATGGACTAAAACAAGGAAAACGCCAATGTGGACCTTTAACTAGGCTGAAGGTGATTTTCACTGCATTTGAAAGGACTTCCACAGCACTCCCCTGACCTCATGGTTTTCAAGCACTTCAGGCTACTGGGGCGTTTTTCTCATCCTGGCAGCGGGTGTGTTATGTGCGTGTGCGTACGAACCTCTGGGTTGCGGCTTGTTGGAGTCAGCTACCACAGGGCCAGGTCTGCTACCAGAAGATCCAGTTAGTAAGCTGTTTAGTGCCACTTCAAGGTTGTTGTTATTATCCATTAGAGCCTGCCGAGCAGCCTCCCTGTTAAAGCCCATCTCCATGATGTCTCTCAGGGCACGTTCATCCACCTACACAAATGTGGATAATATAATAAGAGACGTTACAAAAAGAAAAAAAAAAATGTATGGAGAAGTTGTAAAATGTTCGGGGAAAAGACATGTGGATGGATAATGGCTGTTTGGTAACACAGGACGCAGATGTAAGGTGCAGAGTAAATGGATTTAAAGGACAAGGAGAGAGAATACAAAGAACTTCTCGTTTTAAGTGGACCAGACATGGGTATCACTTTGAATTTTGTTTTAGGTTGGATTAGTGCGCATCCCGGTGACAAAACATCATTAACACATCCCCAAGCCAAACCCAGTAATATCCTGTTCCATCCTATTTATATGTTCATCCCAAAGCTGGCTGGGTTCTGCCTACAAACTGGCGGGTCACAACACAAAAGCCAGACAAATGGACTGCCACTTGATTGGAAAACCAGCCAAGCCTCCAATTCATTTAGATTTCCACAATATCATAATCAATGCCTCACCCAGTCTATGAGCCATGAAATAGGACTTCAATCCTGACTAAAGAAAACCAAAGAGGAACACAGGACGAGTTCCAGCCTTTAAATTGCTTTGTTACAATGAATGGAGGCTTTGTTAATGTGAGGTAAAATCATTTCAACATAGGTGGGCTTTCACAACTAAATAACTAACAGCCTTGTTTTACAAGTTCAGGACCGACTTGTTTCTCTCCTCACCAGCTCCCGGTAGTTTCCATCTTGTCTGCTTTCGGCTCTTTCAACCCTGTCTTCTCGTCTCCTCTGCTGGTATGAGTCTCGGCTCCGGGAGGAGGAAGCAGTGCTGGATAAATTACTGCCTGCATTTCCTCCACCTCCAAACGTACGCGGACCCTAACAAGTAAAAGAACATGGAAATCAATAGAGCTGCAGGGTTGGACAAAACAGTAAATTATTAATTTGAAGAGTTACTCGAATGTCAAAAGCAATCAAGGTTAAGATGAATGTCAATAAGGGGCATGTGTTTTTTAAATGGAGGCCAAATAAAAGAGTTTGTGCAAAATGTGCAATCGATAAGAGAAACAGCAAAATCAGTTAATTTTGGAAAAGGAGTGGTCCTGAGATCAAATGTCCAACGTTAAACACTCAGAATCTGTTTGACTCAGGATGTTATTACAATTTGTTGCCTCAGACAATCATAGTGTTTTATAATAGACTGATAGAGTCTGTGATATATGATATACTGTGAGACAAAGCTAAGAAATGCACAGTAGCTCTATAAAATAATCAAATAGCTAGTGATAAATAAGATGTAGAAAAGCCCCATGGTAAGGGTTCACACACCTCTTTGGTCTTGGCCACCTCAGCAATAGCTGCTGTCCGCTGCTTCTCAAATTCATCATTCTCGTCAGTACTCTTGACCACACTTTGAGACTGCAGGGTCTTCCTCTGATCCAGTTCCCTGCTGTCTACTTCATCCTTCCTCGCGCACTTCTACAGGGAGCAAACAGAGAAGAACATGTTCTCAAAGATCCTCCTCTATTATGTAGTGTTCCTTGAGAAAAGAATCAATGCACTTGACAATTTGAAGATTTGTGGAATAACATTAGCGCTATAATGAAGTCATCCGCAGTGTTTTAGTTACACTCTAAGGTTTTGTCGTAGCAACCAGCTCACAGTTAATGGTTTGAAACTCAACTGCGAACTGTATTATATCATTAACAGTGACTTGGAACGAATGAGATGGAAACTCAACACTTCCTGCAGCTGTTTCATGATTGTGGGAAGTGATTATACAGAAGTGAGCGCCTGACTGGAGTAATGACCCGTGCTTAGTAGGTTCACCATGGTAAGTGATAGGCAGCACGAATATAAAACCAGAGGTGACTTAATTGCAGAAAAGAGAGGGGAACCTGCTGAGCAGCAAGAGTAATAGAGAAGGAAAGGCACCAGTATGAGGCAAAAGTGGAAAACTTGTTAATGAGTTATTAACGATTACATGCTAAATGTATGAGGTGCTGGGAGGTTAGATCACCAGCAGGTTTGCTCAAATGAGGCAGCGCAAAGCGAGTTGTTGGAATTTCAGTGGGCACTGGGTCTCAGCCTTTGCATTGACTATAGTCTCACAACCACAAATCCAACACTCTCCAGCCAGTAGGTGCTTCTAAATTGGCATCAGAACTTTACATTTAACGACTGACTGATTTACCGGCAGTAAATCTCCGCAGCCATGTGAAGGGAGCAGGACAGTTATGTTGATGAATCTGCAGGCTCCCCTTTAAGAAGTGCCGGTACGCACGACCATCCGCGGTGTTTACCTTCATTAAATCACATGCAAATGACACCCTGCTGTTACAAAGTAACCACACACACCTCTGCACACACCAGCAGGTCCGTTAAGATTCGGTATTTTGGCTTTTACGCAGGACATAGGATTACCAGAGCTCATTAATCCTGTGCGTCACAGCCTGCTTTCCAACTTTGAGAAAAAAATTCAGTGATCATGTTTCACCCAAACCACATTTGATAATTTACAACATGATACAGAAGGACTATAACTGAAATAGCACTGGAGAGATGTGGTCATTTAGACAGCTTAACCAAACTGATTATACTAATTGATTACAGTAATGATTACACTTGATTACGCTGATTAACTGTTAAAAACCCCACACCATCTCATTTGAGCCATTGTGCCGCTCTGCACCCTTCAGACAATACTATAATTTGAAGCTCCATTTGTTCAGCAGTTGTCATTATGCGTCACCGTGATTGGCACAACTGTTTAACTTTTGCACCGACATGAACCAAAACAGTTGTGTTGCGCTTGCATGATTAATATAGGGCCTGTTATCCTAATTACTCCTGATGGCACCATTGCTATGCACATAGTTTGGATTTTATTTGCCCTGGTTGAGATTTCTGCCCCCGTTCCAATTCATAGAGGGAGAATGGAATTGTATTTGTGGCCCTAAAAGCTTTGAAAATCTCAAAAAAAAAACCTCAACAGCAATGTCTCTTTTCAGAGACAATGTTCTTTTTGCTCTGGATAATTCACAGACCTTTCTGTGGACAGTTTACTACTTGGTGGAAAATAGTTCCCAAAGGTCTGTGAGCACTGCAGATAAGCCAAGCTAACCAAGGCACTGAATCAGGGCAAGTAGGTTCTGGAAAAGCAAGGCAGATAAAACCAAAGCTAACTACATGTCTACACATCATTAAGTTAAAGCAATAATTGATGTACAAATGCTAACTAAAACTTGAATGCTACTTTCTCTCAGTAATCCGAGGTGAGCCGAGGACAATGCGAGCACAGATTTGAAGAGAATCCTCTTCAAAGTGCCATTTACCTTGGGACAGGATATCTTTATATGCAACAACCCTACATAGACGTCCACTCAACATGAAGTCCTGGAGTGACCCCGCATTAGAAATACATGTACACTGAAAATCTAGAGAATGTTGAATGATAATTCCCAAATGCTCCTCGTCCAACTTTACAAAGCTCGAACAAAACTGGAGTGAAGAGTGGGTGAAAATCCCAAAATCCAAGTGTCAAGCTGATGCGGATGTATCCCACTCTGAAGCTGTGATCCTTGCCAAGGGAGTAGTGACTCAGGCTCAGTAGTTTTAAAAATGAGAAATGATGTGGTAATGTGCAAAACCACAAAATGTGGAAGAATTTAAGGTGGTTCAATTGTTTCCAAGGGCACTTGGAACCGAACGCAGTTATTATTTTCACATTTAGAACTGTTTAGAAATACCAATTGTTTGACAACAGGATAAAACTGTGTATTTGGAAAGTATTATTTCATTCTGATGTTGCCTTTAAGAGATCTGCTTCTCTCCTTTCACCTTTTCTACCAACTGCCACAGCATTTTATTTTAATTCTGTACAAAAGCACTTATACCACATGCAGTTTAGAAGCAGAAAATTGTTTGAAATTGTTTGAAATATATGCCTGGTAGGACAACAAAGCTGAATTAATATTCAGTGATGCATTTTAAAGATTCATGAAGACTCTGAGCAATTAGTCCTAAAAGATCAGAGAGATGACTGCCAAGAAAAGGGACATCAAGGCCCACTCCTGCAGTCTGGCTCCTCAGAAATATTCGTGAGGTTATTGTTATTCACCAGTACCTCTAACCTCTATTAAGTCACCAATTAAATCGGATTTCCATCAACTTGCATTTTCTGATTGCATTATTTTTGTTAATTTATTTTAGAACCATTTTTCTAGTTTATTGTTTTCTTCAGGTGTATATATCACAAAAGGACTTTGCACTACATAATTAGTATTATCCTTACCTGACCAAATGGCACAAACGGTGGGGGTCCGCCTTCTGCTCCAATGTTACTCCTGCTGTGTTTGGCCAGACTCTGAATGATAAAAGGAGAGCATTCTTAAAATACAATATTAGCACAAATAATGACTGTAGTGGCCTTTAAAGCAGATTTAAAATGATAGCCAAGTTATGAATTCCATATTTTTTTAGAAAGTAGCCGAGCCAGCATTCATTGGTGTAGATTGCGGGGGTTATTCAGGGGGCATGTCCCTCTCGATATTTAGCACGTGTGTTTTTGCCTTCCCCAATAAAAACAGGATCTTAGCAAAGGGCTTTTATTTTGATGAAATTAAAGACATTTACACAATAAACTGATACAGAAAAGGAACAAACTGATGCATAATGATTTACCAGAATGCAGGGAATTAAGTGTAGACTGCTCAGAATTTTGTGGCCTTTCATATGTTCAAATGAAATGCACACCCTTGCCAACGTATAAAAATCGATTCTCACCCTTTGTAGTTCCCATTTCTCCACCATGTGATCCACCTCTCCTCCAAGGACAGAGATTTTTGAGTCATCGAGCAGCAAAAGACCATTTTTAACCTGGACTGTACCAAGGAGCTTTACCTTTGTTCCAGGGGGGGTATTTAGGCTGGAAAACAAAAAAAAAACAATAAAAATGTTATGTATGCAAGGATGCCTCATATACAAACTGCTTAACCAACTGTTAAATGTAATACACATTCACGGGTTTAAGATATTATAACGAAATATACCAGGCTGCACACCCTACTGCCTTACCCATACCACTTTATAAATGACATGGAGCCGTGCCAGGGGATGGGTGGCGAGGCTAGGAGAGACTATTAATAATCCCAGCTGCTCACCCATCCTCATGGTAAATTAAAAGCCCCTCTATCTCATCAGGCCTGATAAGGCCTCTGCCTCTCTCATTAAGAAAGCACAGGGACTTAGAGGGATTTCCAGCCACTGATGCCGGATGCCAAAGCAACAATTAGGGATTTCACTCCAAACCTCTGGGATAGATGCTGTTCTCATGATAGCAGCCAGCGCACAAGTGAGGGCTCCCTCTCTTCTCTATTCAATCACATACAAGCACATACACACACACACACACACACACCATTCACCCTCTAATCAATGTTGCTACTTGGTGTTTAATTGTCATCTCTGCGTATCACTGTCTCCCACACTGAACAGTCCTGTAATCCATCTCATCCCTCTTTGCCCACTCACTTATGGCCTCACGCGCACTAAAGCGGACACTTTCATAAGAAACACTAACCACCGCTGTTGGCAGCCAGTGTGTGTGTGCCGCTCATAAAGAGGGGATTTGTTCTGTTCTCTCCTCTCTTCCCATCAGGAAGTCAAGGCCCACATTCTGGCCACTCCACCTGTACAGACTGGCTAGTCACCATGGCAGCAGTCGCCAAGGCCACCGTTGCTGGGATGGAGATGTAATTAAGGCTGGGAATTGTTAGATAGCTGCCACCATGTGGAAAATTGCAGATAAATGAGGAAATTGAGACATGTGGTGGGGTGAGAGTGTTGACAAGGAGGTGAAGGAGAAGGGTGAGTGCAGAATCTCACACATTTTGTTCTGAATACATGAGATACTGGTTGACTGACACCCTGCTTTGCATCTATGTAGCTACTTGAAATACCTTTTTTACAGTCATTTATTTCCTAAAAACATTGTTTCTCCCATCAGTATTCAACTGTGATATTAACTTCCCCGGCATTTACAATACACCACATGCTGTCTTCTGCTCTAAACCTCACATATTCCTCAATACAACAAAACTGTTATATAGTTACCTGATCTTAGACAGGTGTTTAAACTCCAATCCAACACAGGTGGTATGCCCATCTGTCATTTGTAGGCGCAGCATTCGCGGCGCGCCCTGGGACTCCTCGTGGTCTTTAGGAGCCGAGACGTTCCTCACCTTCTGCACCTGAAGCACACATGGACCTTCCAACTGGCCATGTGTGAGAGACAACACAAGAATTATGGCTTAAATGGCAAATCAGCAGCATCTGGGGGAGGACTGCAACAGCAAAATGCAAAAGTAAAAACTCTAGCTCTTTATCAATGGTTACACCAAATGATTTCTAAAGCATAAAAAACGAACTCTTGCCATTTAGTATATCCTTTTCAGCACAAGTTTACTTACTCCTCCGACCTTTACATTCACAGTAACTGCTTTATTTAAAACCATTTATCAGATCTGTCCTCTCAAATAATGATTTTCAGTTCTGTGAAAACTTGACAACAAAGAACTCCTGCACACTGTCTCACCTACTGCTGAAATTGTATATATTGTAACAATGCTTCTGTCTGTCCGACCTTCATCAAATGTATGAGTAGTACCATCACAATACCATGCATATATAAACAAAGAAGCTGCCTCAGTGATGACATTATCATCAAATCAGAGGGCTGTAGGAATTGGTTTGACTGATTATCACCTTTAACTTCCTCAAAGCTTATGTCACCAGCCAACAAAATTACTCAAAATAACATTACTGATAAATCTGAGGTAACAAAAGCAAGTGAGCGGTGAAAAGAAACATGTAAGGTGTAAATGCAGTCTACAAGCTCTACTATAATCTGCATGTAGTGTAATATAATTATAGATGCTCAGACAGCACTAGCTCTGTTAGACATACACACTGTATAACGCAGACTGGATGACCAGAGTTACATGAGTGTGCATCTTGTTCCGAGCCTGAAGGGAACAGGGGTTAAGCTGACATAGAATTGCATGTTTTAATCCTCTGACAACATTTGAAACATTTTTTTCTTTACAGTTGCTCAGCTCTTCACAGGTAAGGAAGTAAGCCTTTGATCCTGGTTTGTCTTGTGTGTTAGGGCCATCTAGTGGCACCCGTGAGAACTGCATTTCAGCTTGAGCCTGCACTGACTTTCAGCTGTGACAAGACAAAGTGGAAACCTAGTGTATGGCTGGATCGTGTGTGCTCAGTTGTGGCCAGATTGTTATAGTCAGTTGTAGTGCCTATAAAGTGAATGTCTGGCTTTAAAATATTCGTCTAGTGGTCCTGGTATTATTTTTTTAAAGTGTACTGAAGTAGCATGTCATACAACATGGTTAAGATACATTTGAGATAATTAATTGCTTTACTTTAAAATATTCAACAATACAGCCTAATCAAGCTATTCTCAAAAATGTATTGTCTTAGATTGCTCATCTAAAGGGTCACTGGATAATTAATGTTACTGTATTTAACAGACCTGACCTAGGTTACATCCCATGACAATTACGAACATGCCCTCAACCTGCGTAAGATGCATCTTGCTGTTTTCCGTCAGACCAACTCATAACTTTATAGCTTACAACTTTATAACTTCCCTGCTCTAGCTTCCAGACCGTGGACAGCACAGGGGAGACTTTGTTTTGCCCCCAGGGCCGAAGTTGATGCTCACTTTAGCTGCAGCATTTCTTCATGGACAAACTGAAACCTACACTGCGCATTTACCACCGCTTGACAGCTTTACTGCTAATTTCTCCTCTGCTCCAATCGCCACCAGCTGTCTGCTCCGAGCGCATCCAACATCTCTCTCTCACTACGCTGACGCCTACACTATGCTATATGCATCAAACTGTGTCAACACCCTACACGTATAACACATATACAGGAAAATATTAATTTATACAGAAAAAACAATGGCACCAAGTTCTGCAATATTTTAGAGCTGCCTTGAATTTTCTCCAATGAGGCTTTCTGGGTCGAGCTTTGCAGCTGGAGTAACAAATGCAGTGCACAGCAACAACAACCAGATTTGAAGAGGCAAAATCATTACCAGTGAAAACACTATTGTGCCTACTCATTATGAAAATTCAACAGCCAATGGTTAAACTCCACCTCAACCAGTGGTGTAACTTCATCCCTTACTCATTCTGAGACTCAGCAACACTCTCACATTTAAAAGAGACGGCCCCCACTTTGCTGTAATCCAGCCAAAAAACAGTAACTGTGACTCATCAGTTTAATAAATGTAGCATTGAAATGGCTATAAAAGAACTTCTGTTATCACTCACCTTCTCAGTTCGTCCACTATTGATATCAGATGGTAGAACTTTCCTCCCAATAGGCCTGAGGTCACTCTGCAAATGAAATACAGCTTCATTAAAAGGAAACAAATAATGTGCCGGCAACATGAAGTAAAATAATGCAATAGTTTGCCTTAAAGGGACAGTTCACCCCAATATTAAACATACATATCGTTCCTCTTACTTCTGGTGCTATTTATCAATCTAGATTGTTTAGATGAGCGACACCTGCCAACCTTATCACCGTGCACAAGGAAGCATCTACTGCTAGCACATCTAGCACCACTGAGCTAGCTACATTACAACTCAGCCGAGTAAGACATTATTAATGTTTCCATCTCACCCTGTCGCAACATGAGTACATGCACACCTCCTTCTGCACTGTGATTTGCTTGGCAGGTGTAGTTCAGAAGAAAGAAAATAGGTCCTGCATAAAATTGCTCCAAACAAGGTCTGTGGATTATCATGAGTAAACGTGTCATGAATTCTGGCAAGAGACATTGCTGTTGAGTTTTTCAAATGTATTTTTTGGCACCGCAAGCTGAGTACCATCTTGTTCCATCATACTGAAGAGAAGGCAGACATGTCTACAGCTGATGTCTCCAACTCACAGATAAATAGCACTACAGGTAGAAGGAAAAATATTCTTGATTTTGGGTTGAAGTGTCCTTCAGTGTCCCCCTCAAAGTAAAAATAATACACCTTATAGAATTCCAGAAGTCCTTGTATCCCACATATGTAATTATGAACTGTTCACAAATTTCCTACATATTGCAAACATCTGTTAGATTTCTGTTCGCTGCACCAAGGCACCAATTCCAAATGGGTCTGCCACCCTTCCTTTTTACAATCCTGTTTTACTGCATCTAACAATATCTCTAAACGCAGTTCTTTTATTTCCCCCATTAAGTCCAAAAAAGTAATTGCTTCTTTATATTGATGTCTCACTGAGTTTCTCTAAGCACACTTATGTTAGATTTTTTTCAAAAGGCAACAAGCCCTCTCACAGGGTCGAGGAAATGGGGCTATCACTGTGTTGTTAGTAAAGCAGTAACTGCTCCTAATTAATCTTTGAACTAGTTTAAAGATTTCACTGCTCTACAAGCTCCAGCCTAATGTGCTACATGTTGGTTCAGCCAGGTATGCAGTAATAAGTCAAAGTGGATTCTGAGATCTTTTGGCAGGCCTGCTGGCCAAAACTTAAAGGTCAAGGCTTTTGCAGTAAATTCAGATACTGTGTGTTCTGGAGTCGTCTGCTACTGCAGGTCAGTTAGGCAGTATCACTGTCTATCTTACTCAATGTCAAGTGCTATGACTGTTTGTGGTTCTTCTTTACTTAATACCACATTTGTGTTTATGCATTGTCTATTGTCTTTTATAATAAATCATAAGGATGCTGTTTTATGGGGTCTCTCCATGCAATGATAATAAATAAATGTTTGGCCTCAAGTTCATTTCTGATATCATGTTAGGGAAGGAGGCAATGGACCGGATTTAACTGGCTGATCAAAGAGGATAAAGGAAAAAGTTTGATGTGAACATGCAAGATAATCTTTAGAGAAAGATCAGACGCAAGGTCTGCCAATAATGAGTCATACATAACTAGCAACAGACTCCATAAAATGTTTTAACACAAGTCTACTTCATTAAATTCATAAATATATCAAATACTGAACGATCACAGAGAGTAGAATTTAACATCCAGTTTAGAATTGTGTGCCCAAGCTCCAGCTAACTGTGCCTTGTCTGGTTCATTAGCATGACGGGGGGTTGTGTAGATCAGTATACACTTGAGAAGCAACGTTCTAACTAATTACCACATCTAATAAACATTTCCCATAACAGCTGAATACAGTACTCACATAGTGCTACATAAATACAGAGCAGACTGCTGTAAAGGTTCAACTATGTAGGATTCAGAGGCATCTAATGACAGAAATTGTATATAATATTCAATTCAATGTTTTCATTAGTTAATAACCACCTAAAAATAGGAATCATTGTGTTTAAGGTATCTTAGAGCAAACAGTTTATATCTATACACAGAGCGGGTCCTCGTCCAAAGAGTCCACCATGTTGGTCTACAGTGTCTCAGTAAAGATAAATTAAACACGGGGCGTCGGTGGCCATGTACAAAGCTGTTGCCGCAGCTGCCCCGGTTCGACTCCAGCCTGTGGCCCCTTACTGCATGTCATTCCCCCTCTCTCCCCCCCTCTTTCACACTTGACTTTCCTATCAATTAAAGGCAAAACTGCCAAAAAAAAATCTTTAAAAAAAAAGAAAAAAAAAAGAAAAAAAAAAGGATAAATTAAACTCTGGCTCTAGATAGGGCCATTTGTGTTTTTGCTTCACCACTGTAGTTCTCCCACACACTTGGCACACGGGCTAAGATTCAGTTCTGCACCCTCACTGCTGAATGGCACTGAATCCTGCACACCAAACCATTAAGATGGAATAATGTATACGTAAAACTTGCAGGATTAATACTTACATCAAGTGCAATACGGATAAGGTCATTATGTGTTATTTTCTCAGCAGATCCTTTCAGTTCTGTTATGCCTTCATCACTGAGGTACCTGTAAGATGAAGGTGGAGAGGGAAGATGATGACATTGGCAGGAGTTTCAAGTACATGTGAACAACATTCAAAAACTCTAAGAGAGCATGCATCTACAGACTACATTTAAATCACAAGAAACCTGCTGGGCAACCATGTGTGAAAGACACCTCTGATATAAGGTAAATATAGTTTCACTATGTAGTAACACTTAAATGTGTGGCTATTATGTTTTGCTTAAATTTTTTAAAGCTTAAAAAAATCCTCAGCATTATAGATCAGACTATGTCATTTGCCAAAGACAAGACAACCCCAGTAGCCTCGTTACATATCTCACATCTCTAAATTTAGAAGGTGCACATGTGTAATTTAACGTTACTGTTTGATTATATTAGCCACTGAGACCTACTGTAGCACTCCAGTAGGGACCATACCACCAACCAAACTACATAACTGACACGGGGTAACGTTAAATGTTGAATTGAGGCTGTTGTAAAGACGAAAATGGGATTAATACAACAGCAGTATTACATAGTAATATTAGTAATAAATGTTGCTGTGAGGTTGTGACTCACAAAAATGCTTCAAGTTTCTGAATTAAGCTTTGGTCGGCGCTCTTTGGCCACTCCTATGTGTAACGTTGTTATTGCTCTTCAGTTAACACAGACTGTAGCGTCAACAGTTTGCGTTATGATAATGGCATGCTAAGTGTGTATTAGCTGTTGCTAGCTAACGTCATTTCTCTCGCTAGCTCTCAGTTAGTTAGCTTAGTCTCGCTACAGGCAGCATAATAACGCTGTCTCGACCCGCACAACCTGAAGTGACCGTGTGTACTCTGTAAACCTCCGTGCTCTGGCAAAACTTTAATATAAACGCATGGCTAGCGTTAATAATGATTAGCATTGTAAGCCAACACCAATCTGGCACCTCAGTGAATTAGCTAGCTCA
This sequence comes from Epinephelus fuscoguttatus, assembly GCF_011397635.1. Lineage (NCBI taxonomy): Eukaryota > Metazoa > Chordata > Actinopteri > Perciformes > Serranidae > Epinephelus > Epinephelus fuscoguttatus. The sequence continues at coordinate 35,091,113 of NC_064753.1, forward strand.
GTGACGTTAGCTGCCATGCTACCTACCAGCCCTCTTTGGTCAGGGAGTCTGTCAAATCCGTCATTTTCGTCCAGACTGTTGATGCGTGAATAAACACACCGATAGCTTTAGAAGGAGCACACTTGAATAACGACTATCTGATTCTGTGATACATGTTATCCTCCTGACAATGATCGAGCTCGCTAATGTGAGTATTGAGGTATTGAACGACCCTACGTAACATGCGTCACCAAACGAGACGCTTTCTACAAGTATGAGGTGCCGTGAGGGTCAAAATACTTTTTCGAGTTTTACGGAGATTTTAAAATTTTCAGTAGACAGGACTACAGACATGGCGGATTAAATGAGTTGAATATGAAATTGTACTTGCATCTGTATGAAGCTATACAAAGACTTCATATTTTATATCCTAATTTCCTCTTAATGTTCAGTTTTTGTTGCTGGGCTCAATCACAGTTCAAATCTGGCAACCCAGCAAAGTAATTTGACCACCAAAATGATTTGAATTCTTCCCTTTGGGAGGATATAGAAATATATTGCATGTTTCAAAAATTAACTAATGCCTATAGAATTTACAAACTAAAATTCCCTTTATCCTAATAAAATACTTTTTTATCTAACAAATCCAACCATGCATGCATCATTTGTTAAGCACTTAACACATGCTTAACAAAGGCCTATAAAGGTTTTTTTTTGCCTGTTTGTTTATTTGTTTGTTTGTGTTCTAATCTTCACTACATGTAAAGTATGACTCTGGAACTGTTATACTATATATGTTACAAATATCAGAGATCAGAATCAACACTAGCAAACCAGTTATTGTCCAAACACTGTCATATACCATTATATTATCTTATACATTTATGGTTCAATTTTATACATACAAATTCACAAGAAAAGAATCTAAGTGCATGTTGGACTTAGCTGACAACATGGAAGATAAACCAATACTTTGGCATCTAGGGGAAACTCTGACAAAGGACAAAATGGATTACGTTTGTGTAGAATCTGTAAACCATCATCTTAAATGTTTCTACCTTTCTTTGTGTCTACAGAGAGTTTCACTGTTCACCAAAAATGCATTATGTGTAAGCCTATGTGTGTCGGCAAAGCTCCTAAGGAAAATTTGGCTTTGGAATGGTACTGACCAGTGAATTTGGGTGTGTGTTTTGGAAAAGGTGGAAATACGATAAGTCTAAAAATACTCCATTACAAGTAAAATTCCTGAAAATGTTAACTGAATAAAAGAACATAAATCCTATTAGTAAAAGTATCAAAAGTAAAGACACTCATTGTGCAGAACAGCTCTTTTAACAGTGTTATATTACTATAGAATATTATATTATTCCATTTTTAGCAGTTACAAATACATGTAAGAGCATTTTAATGTTGCAGTTGCCAATTTCAGGTACTTTGTATACTACCTGGTGTATTAGTAGGATAGTAGGGGGTTTCTTTATGTGAAAAGTAGTACTAAATAAATGTAGTGGAGTAAAAAGTATAACATTTCCCTCTCAGTTGTAGGAGAAGTAGACAGTAGCAGAATAGAAATACTCAAGTTGGCTACAAGTATGTCAAAATTGTAGTACAGCAGGTTTACTTAAGTGAACATAGTTACATTCCACCACTGGTCTACTTCTACCCATTCTTGCCCCATGCTAGAGGCCACACATTTGGTAGTTGGTGGACACCTTAATAAGTACAAGTGAGCTCTAAAGATGACCAGTCACAAAGGGCCCACCTGCAACCCTTGACATCAGTGACGACCCTCAGACACACAGGAGCACATGGATCCCACTGAGAGCGCCAGGCCATGACTGACTGGACATGTTGCTCATGCTGACTGAATTCTGATGGAGTGATACAATTTTAAGTGTAACCACAAGATGGCAGTATATGCACACTGAAATATTAAAACAGCACCCAGCAACAGACATGTACCAGCTCAGTAATGAAACTTCATTGGAAGGACATTTTCGTGTGTCAAAGCTTTTAAGTTTCATTCTGATCCTCATGTCGTGAGGTCTATGTGTTCCATACAAAACAGGCAGTATTCAATATTGTATTCATTGCATACTTTGACATAAGGTTGAGTTGTTTTTACTGTCAACACCACTGACAACCACAGATTATAAAAGCACATAAAACACCCCAGCCCAAGTCATTTCTTCAAAAACCTGAATAAAAAGAAGCATTTGAACTCTGCTGTGACTTTACGATACTGTGTATAGAGAAATGTTCCTGAATATCCTTGAGACTCACTTTAACAAGAGTTACTTTATTTTCATGAGTTGTACTTTTTATATTCCAATGCTGTGACAATGTTGTTTTGAAAGACTCATGCAAATAAAGCATACATTATTTAATCACAAAGCACATCCAGCCTCACTCAGATTGATTTTATGTGTTTTGACTGTTTATTTAAATGACAGAGATCAATGTCATTACCAATACAAGAGAATTTGAATTCATATTTTTTTTGGCCTCGGGCGTTTTTGATTGTACATCCCTCTGGCAATTCTTTGACCGATTTGGAAGGGTAGATCTCTCATTGTCTGGGAGGATTAGCAAGCCACAATGCCACAAGGCTTGTGTTTGGCCAGATGAAGAGCATTAACACATTGCTGACAGCCATGCAGACAGCCTTTCAGGGGGAGTCAAGGAATAAAGGTCTTTAAAGATAACAAGATTTCAAGAATTTGAAGGACGACAGATTTGATTTCATAGATGAGGTTTCACTCAGTGGTGACATTTGACTTAAAGTTTTGCTTAAAAAACATATTTTTCAAGTCAAAAATGTGCACGCAAAATCTGTTTCCTGCCATTCACGTAAAAGCCATGCATGTGTTTTTGCAGATTGACGTGGTAATAGTGGAAGGGCAATTACACTGAATTACTGCTCCACTTGCCAGAGATTTACGCTTGAAATATAACAGCTGAGCAAATTACACGAGCTAACAGACAGCTGAAATCAGTGACCTGTTTGTTAAGTATATATTGTAGACTTCTTGTTTTTGCTGGTGGCAAAGAAACTTTCTTTGAAAAAAAACTGTCAATCAAACTTACAACCAACTTTTGTTATAGTTGTAGCTGTCAGTGAGCTAAACATGTCTAATTATCACTTTACTTTGGTGCTAAGAAGAGCTGGCATGCTCCTAGTTGTCAGAAAGCACAAATGCAGGGGAGAGGTTAATACCACTTGTGGCTTTTTATCCTATTACCTACATTAGGTTAAAGTTTATTGTATATGAGGAGAGTGTTCCACACGATCAAGCATAAATGCTGAATGGTTAGCTTAAGAAAGCCCAAGAGTAGTCATTAATGTTAATGTAGTTCACTGTCAATATTCTACATAATTAATATATTATTGCATAATTTGATGGTGTCATTACCATGGGCACAAATGTTCAACACTGTTCAGCTTTACATGGAAGAACTCTCTGATACTGTACCTCTTAGGGGAGCAGATTGTTCTTTTGGAGTAGAGAACAAGAAGGATCTCACCAAGGTTTCTGTTTGTTGCATCACATCACCTCATTGCTGTTTGCATCAGACAAGGTATTTGGGATTTCACTGTAGCTTTAGGCTGACTTTTAAATGGCCAAACAAAGCTGAAAACCAACAGCGTGAAGCATTTTCAGTACAACAGCCTGATTAAAAAAAAAAAAAAAAAAGGCAGCATCAACTTATGTTCCACCTCGAGCTTCACATGAACGCCTTTATGAGAAGTTGTCGGGTCCTGGAAACGTGTCGGGGTAGGCTGGAGAGAAGGGGAAAGCAATTTCTAAAACACAAGGAATATCATCTGTAGCCTATCTGATAAATGAGTAATACTAATGTGGTAAGGTGGTTCACACACAGGTGTTTTTTCATCTATGATCTGTGGCACTGACTCCATGTTAAACCTTTCAGCCATGCATAATAGTATGTCTCTGAAGAGTCACATAAAACTGATTGAAGCTTGAGGGAAATGTAGATTTTGTCTTGTTACCCATGCAACATTCTCATAAAGTTTCCACATCCAAACACTATTTTAATAGATTCTAGGTGTGTGTTAACCATCAAAATTCTGCATTATTCTACTGTCCTGTTGGATGCCTTTACATTCTGTTGTTAACGTCTTCACTTCTAACGGTAAATCCATCAAAAGAGTGTTCTCATCAGTACTTGGGTACATTGAGAGATGAGATAAGTCGTTTTACTTGGAGTGCTGAGAAAAAACTTGTTGAAGCTACTTTTCTGTCTGTGATTGATTACCGTGACATATTGTACATGCATGCAAACTCCTCCATTTTGCATAGCCTTGATTCAGTGTTTTATTTCAAATGCAAAGTCACTTACTCATCACTGCATTCTTTACGATTTGGTGGGTTGGATGTCATTGACCACTCACAGACAACACCACTGGTATTTTAATCTATAAAGCAATATTGGGCAAACTTCTGGCCTACCTCTGCCCCCTTCTGTGTATCAGCTCTGGTCGTTATCAGCTATGCTCCTCCAAGTGACTGCTTTTTATTTTGCTTCAGGTTTTTACAGATCTGGGAAAAACGGCATTCTCCTCTCTGCACCCTGGACATAGAACAATCTTCAGAAAGATCTAAAATTAGAAACACTTATATCCATTGATGAAATTAAGGGCATCATAAAGAATGTGGTGACAGAGACATGTGCTTGTTTTTTTTCTTGAGAGGCCATATGATTGAATAGTTGTTGGGTTTTATATTATATGTTGATTTTATTACATTTTACATGTGTTCTGATTGGCTGTCAGGCCTCTCTTGTAAAGGAGGTTTTCAATCTTGATGGGACTTCCTGGTTAAATAGAGGTTAAAAAATAAATAAATAATAAACTATCAGACTCCTTTGTATTACTATTACTCTTACTCTTACTGTACTGTGAAGTACCCTAAATGTTTTAGCAGAAAATGTGCCCTGTGGGTTACTCTACATCAATAAATTAAAATAAGTTACAATAATTAAATGAATCTATAATAAAAATGAACTATTATCGTTATTATAGCTGCAGTTTTTATCAGGCATGATGACAGGAATGACTGCAGACAAACAGGTTCTGCTGTTCTCAAGGTGCACCCATGATAAAGAAACCATTTCCCCTGCAGGAGACCCCGGTTATTAAAACTAACAGTCTTAATAGGAAATGGGGCTGATTGACAGCTCACTACAGCCAATCCAATACCTTCTCAACTGTAAAGAGAGGGGGCGGGACCATCTTGGCGGTTGCTATTGGCTGGCTTAAACATGCGCAGCTGACGTCGCCATTGCGCGGGTCTGTCAAAAAATATTTTCCATTTATGTATCCAGCTAACGATTCATCCTCTGCTAGTACTTATTAGCTATATATCTTTCTCTTAACGGTCGGATAATATTGGTAAACGGAGGAAACTGTTATCTCGTATGCAGCATTCACCGCGGAAACTCAAGCGTTAAATTAGCATACGTGACAGTCCATAAATTGGATTAGCGCTAAGTAAAGCCACCGGTGAATGGTAGGTTAGCAAGCTTGCTAACGTTAGCTAGTTTGCTAAACGGACTGTTGGGAGTGACGGCTGGAAAATATATGGACATTTCTGGATTTTGACAGTTGAATGTGCGCCTGTGCGTTACGGTAACAAACGGTTGCTGTTGTAACGTAACGTTAATGTAGATAATTTCGTCCTTAGCTGTTTTAGTGTGTGCAGACTTAACATAATTAACATTAACGTACAAGGGTAACGTCTTCACTAACGTTAGTAGCTGTCAACTCAAGTGACCAGCTTCAGGTCAACAACATGGAGAGTTATGGTCAGCGGTTTGAAACCAATACCGGACGAGACAGTAAACCTCAAAAGAAAAAGGGATCTTCCAACAACAACACATGTTATGATGATGGAGACCGCAAACCAAAGTTTGTAAGTATGGCAGACTGTAATGAAACGTTTGTTTTATTGAAGCTATGTGCTGTAGACTAATGTGGCTTTAGTGTAAATGCACAGGGGGCAGTGTGGTTGGGTGAGGGGGTCATTTTATTTCCTTGTCCTTAAGCATCTGTCAATGTCTGCATTATTTTTCCTGTCTGTCTTACCACCCATGGACACTCACACACACAGGAAAGTGCAAGACCAACAAGGAAAAGTTCCCATATTTAATATATTTTCACGTTTTGTCATATGGCAGTGGCAGATGCATGACTATCGAGGAAGATATGTGACAATGACCTTGCAGTAATGTATTATATTTCCAATTACTATCTAAAACTGGCTATTCAGCTCATATCTTAGGAGACCTACATGTAGGCAAAACCCAGCAGAACAGAGCTGGGGATGTGTTATACCTGTGCAGTGCACTTACTTTGCACATTATTTTGTGTCCATTGCAGATAAAATGCCTTAACAGAGACCCAAAAAAGTTCATACACAATGCAACTGAATGTTAGAGTTTCCTTTGTGACCTTGCCTGACTTAACTTTGCATGTAGGAAATCAAAAGGTTAAAATTAGCTCAGGGTTTAGCCCTTTCACTAATCCATGTCCTTCCTACTATTACAACCCAGCAAACATTTTGTCTGCCAGGTATATGTCTTCTGTAGTCTTCTGGGAGATATAGAGAGGTGTTGCTGTTTGGACAAAACAGTACTGTGATTAAGGCTTCCTTTAGTTGTCTAATTTTCAAAGCTGTCAGGCCTCTATTAACAACGCACGCACACAACCCTGCTTCAGACAGGAGACGTGCGTATGACACAGATCTACTTAATGCACGCTCAACCCGCATTTGACCCTGTTCTTATGAGAGTGATAACACAAGTTAATTCCTTGTTGCTGCCATTCAGAGATTCTAGTCTACAATCGTAAAAGGTCTGCGCAGGAATTTTTATTCAGTCCAGCCTGTTATTATCCACTCCTACTGATGAGCTGATGGCTACATGTCTAACATAGATGTGTGTTGTTCAGTGCTGGTTGAAAGTATGGTTGCTAAGTCAGGTTGGTTAAGACATTCAGATTGAATGTCAGTGTGCATTTAACGTGCATTATTGCACCATGTGTGTCTGAAAGTTGGTAATACAGACATATGAATACTGTGTATAGTGTATTAAAGGTAACGACTGGGTTTTTAACTGTTGGTCAGACAAATTAAGTGATATGAAGGAGTCACTTTAGGCTCTGTGGTAACTTGTGATGCCATTTGCTGTTATTATTCCCTGATTCAAGAGGTGGTGCATTTTATGACTGTATCTGACTGCGTCTCATAGACTGCCAGGAATGCGGATTGGCAAACCCGGCACAAAACTTGTATAACATCTGATAACTGAACGTCTTTTGACAGATTCAGAATAAATGCACTGAACCTCTTAATAGGATTTTATTTTGAAATAGTATATACGTAATAAATCACTTAACTATAGGTATGCAGAACACTAATGAGTGGCTACGGTGTTAATGATTAAAACACATAATGGTAAATGTTTTTTGTTGAGGATGTATAAAGCCAGTTGTACAGGGAAACTTAGGAATTTAACCTCTGTAGGGCTGATCACACATAGGGAGTCCTTGAGTTGCCGTTTTGAAAATGGCAATAAGCACAAGCAGTGTTTCACTTAACCAAGACCCTTACCAGTCCTTGAGTGTTCATCCTTAACCTTGAAAATGTTGTTTGATAAAATAATTTCATCTCAAGGTCCACTCACCAGCATTTTCTGGAGTTTTCAGCAGCAGCTCACACGGTTTTGATCAGCAGATGGAGTTTGCACAGTTGTCATGGAGATGGGTCAGTTGTCATCGTGTGACCTCAGTTATGCTGGGGGAGATCATAACCCCTTTCTCTGTTCGAAGATTGTCTTTTGAATGGATGGAGGCTATTTAGATAGGCTGCCAAAGATCACCATCATGCATAACATCCCTATCTACTGTTGACTACTGTATGATGACAATGGAATGATCTCCTTGACAACTGAGCAAACTCCAGTGACTGTGAGGTGTAATGGAAATCTCTGGAAAAAAAATCTAGAAAATGGACCCTAAATTGTTCTATCCTATTTAAAACATAATTAATCTATGCTAAGATACTGCAGGTAACACACACTCAAGACTTTATGTGGCTACTTAACAATAAAAGCAATACCAGCTGAAAACATACTGAAATTATTATAATTTTTTTTTACTGTTGACTTACTCGTACTCTTTGCAGCACTTTTCACTGTTGTCAACAAGAGTGACATGCAAAGCATCCTTACGTGAGCTGAACTGCACCTTTTCACTCAGGCTGATGAAGGTGTTGGTCAATGTTGTTGTTCTTCATTTAATATCCTAAATAAAAAGCAGTACACTGAGGCCATGTTGTGACCCAGAGAGCCTTAATTTTTTTAATGATGCTCCCCTTGTGCCTTTCTTCTGTCTAAATGTCAGAAATACACAACCAAAGAACATCTTGTTTACTATTCTCACTAAATAATACATACATGTATGTGTGATGATACAGCTTGACACCTTTTAGTCCCTCCCAGCAGACTGGTCTGTCTAACAACATATATAAAATATAACTATTATCATAACAAATAACTGAAAAACATTGCATATATTTTTTTCACAGTGAAGAGCATTAATTTATTTAGTTAGCTGTCATCTCAATAGGTGGCACTGCAGTACCACAATATTTACTGTAATTGGCAGAAAGTGGATATGCCATTAAAGGCCATTTCATGTGCAGTGGCTATTTTCAAGCATAGCATTATAAAAGTGAAGAAAAATATGTAACAGAAGACATGTTGATGCAATGTGTTAATGTTATTTTGAGATCCGGTTTTTGGCCTACTTAATTACAGGGTAGAAAAAAGGATGAGATGGACTGTCCATTGTCAAAAAAAAAACCCAAACAAATAAAGTAATTTTATGCTCTGAAAAGATTTTATAGTCTCATTAATGTAATGGATGTTAATATCTTTTTTTTTCTCTATATCACTAATTTTTGGAGAATGTTTTTAGTGTTAATGGGCAATATTATTGAATTTGGGTGCTCAAAGTAACTGGAAATGAATTTATCATAATTGAGACACTTCATTTACCTATTCAATTAACCCTAAGCATTTTATAGTGCCATTTGCAAAAAAAAGAACACTTTTCATCTTCATATTGGCTTAAGAAAATGAAAAAGAGATGGGTAGAAACAAAATACACAAGTCGTGTCGGGAGGAAATCTGTCATTTTAGAGCTGAAATGTGCCGAACAAAAACCTGGTTGGGGGAAAAGGAAGCAGTGTCAATCATTAATGACTTTTACAGGAACATTTCATCAGCATGTATTGGGCTTGACAAGTTTGTTGCATCAAAGCAGATTTTTCTGTGACTTTTAATTGTTAAAAGTTACTTTGCTGAGTTGAGTTTCAGTCAGTGCCTGTGAGGTATTGTTGAAAGCAAAAGGTATAGGAGATTAATCAATTAGTCAGTTGACAGTAAATACAATAAAAAAGGAATCTGAATCACTAAATCTTGTGCTCTCTGAGTGACAGGTTCAAGTCTGGGGTCTGTTATACTTGTGAACAAAACCACCCATGCAGGAAAAAAAACACTTATTTATGAAGGGATTTCTGCAGAAAATGTTTAGAGCTGGACCCAAATATTTGACTATTTTGATATTAATTTATTGGGTAGGTATTCAGTTTTCATTTTGGCATTCAGATAGTCTTTGTTTTTTTTCTTTGTGTTTTTTTTCCCATAGCCTTTTGTCCAGTGTTATCCCGGATTTGGAGCCTATGATCATTTATGCGGGTCTATAATTTATCCATTATAATAAAAATTGTCACAAGCTGTTATTATATCACAAAATGTGCACAGATATTACCTTGTAGACATGAGCTTGTTTAACCAAACCCATCGGGATTGGAAACAAATAAAAGACACCAAACCTTCTCGAAATTTTCTTTTTAAAATGACAAATAATTCAAAAACACTGTAGAATTACAGAAACATTGAGAATGAATGCCTCTAATTAAACCAAAACACACTTGTTGTGGCACTATGCTGTCCATCTCAGTTGAGAACGGAGAAATACCGAGCCGAATCATTCTGAATCTTTGAATATTGATACCGATTGAATCTCTCTATGTAGTGACTTCCCATTCCTGTTGACTCCGAGCAAAGCTCCAAAGCCGAAAAAATGGTATCCGGGACAGCCCTAGGCATGTTTATTTAAATCTTGACTAAAAAGGCCATAGTATTGAGGGTTTATTTTTCAGTTCTGGTAAATGAGATGGTGGAGCATCATTGTTTAGTTCACTGTGGTCGATTTTGCCTTGCCATCAGAATTTGCAGCCCCTCTAGGCCTGTGCAATTGCTCAAAGATCTAAAAGTGAAATAAAATAGAATAACAAAAATAAAGGGTTAGCAGGGCTGTTATCGAAGGGTCCAGAAAATAACAATTTTAAAATCTGCTGTCTTTGAATGCTGTCTCGGTTTGGGTTGGTTCTTGGGTTCTGATCTGCATGAAACATTCCCTTTCTGTGTTTACATGTCTTTTCTCTTGTGGTTTGCATGTGCAGTGTTTTATGAATCAGTGTTTTCTGTACGAGTCGTTATCTCAGTTAACTGAAAAAGATGTCGAAGTTCAGTGTTTCCTCAAGATCAACTATCTTGTTTTCATGTACTGGCAATTTCCTTTATGGTACAGTAGTTATTCAGTTATGGCCATTATCTAGTACTTAGAATAGTTATGTCTAATTGCAGGGGTTCATCTTGGTTAGTTTTGTCCTAAATATGCCCACTCAAGCATCGTTTGTCAAGTTATGGGCATATGAGGTCAAAGTTTGACGACTATGTCTAATTAGTTTGGCCAGTTGTCCACTTGAGGACAACATGATTTCTAAAGTAGACATTTGGTGGGTCATTTGATTAGTATTCTCTCATGTCAGCTTTGAGTCTCGCACATTTTGAACAAAAATGTATGATGTTAATCTCGGAGCATCATTAGCGGGATGTTTTATTGACAGGTTGACACATTTATTTTTACCAGGTGATTTTATAATATTAATTAAACACTGGTGTGTATTGATTTATTTCTCTGAGGTTCTGTGCACTCTGCTGCTATGTTTTTTAAAAGAAGAAATTATTTCAGAATGTTATTGATTAGGACTTTTTTAAGGTTTTAAAATCTTCTGGATTTAGTCTAATGAGGTTTATAATATGAGTATATATAGAGACTGAAAGCATATGTGTGAGACAGACATATACACTGTATGTAGCTTACAAATTTTGTTATAAATCAGATTTATGTATGGGATTGTCCCCTATGGAGAAATAGTCAATAACATTATTGATAACATAAAGGGAGACGTAGCCTTTCAATGAATGTTTGTCATTATGAGAACATTTTGAAATGTAATGTTTTCTATTCATGTAGTGACTTCCCGTTCCTTATTAGGATGATTCCTTTGGCGTTTTTTTTGATTCTGCACTCCTGTTTCCAAATCCATATGGCAGCTTTCCCAAGAAGTCTGCAGAAAAAAAACAAACAAACAAACAAAAAATGTGCTAGAGCAGAAAAAGCAGCAGACAAAACTTGCTCGGCAGGCACTGAGGTAGCTGGTACGCACAGATAACAACAGGCCAACTGCCAATCTCCTCTTCGACTGCACAAGTGGATCCTTTATAATTTGCAGACAGGGCTTGTTAGAGAAGCACTTTATAGGCAGCAATTTTCGTTCAAATGACTAGTGTCGCCGATGTTGACTAACACGTCACTTGGGTTTAGACATTTAAACATATATTTAATAATCTGCTAAAGTGCACTGCTGGGTGCCCCAAAAGGATTTTCTTTTTATAGGGAAAGTTTGGCACCCACCCCATTGTGCTTGGTGATTATTGTTCCGGCTCCTGGGGGAATGTGAGCTAGTTAGGGCTTCACTCAGCTGGCATACATCGGTTTTATTAAAACCTGTTGGTCAGCTGCTGCAAACCGTAATATCTAAGCAGGTTCAACTACACATGTCAATCCAATGAGCCACTACAACTTCCAGATATCCATCCTATTGAACTCCTTCTGGATAAATGACAGCAGTGCAAACTTCTTTTTGAATCTCAAAATGAATGTAATAAAGTAGAGGCAAAACAACAGCAACATTTCACTGTCCTTATCCGTCAGACTTGGCTCTGTCTTTCTCTCTTGACACCAAAAACACACCGAACAGTAGCGAAGTGCGGCCTGCAGCGAACTGCCATGCAATGGCTGTGGCCGTTTTATTCTGCAGCAAAGTGCAGCCAAACTAAAAAATTGTGGATAGTTTAACATTTGGGTGGCAAATTGCAGCTAGAGAATGCCCGTTGCCAATCGGTCCTGTGACTTCTGTGACATGTTGACCTATGCAAAGAAATTCTTCCTGCCTGAAACACACAAACATGCCTCATGGCTGCAGAAAGATATAATTATTTTGGTGTTAGGGTGAGCTGCACTTTGCCAATGCTAGGTGTGTTTTGGGTGTAACGCTGCAAAAAATGAACGCCACATGTAACTTGTCATTTCTGTGACAACTCAGTAGGCTGCAACAAAGATGGGAGACCAGACGAGTTTACAAAGAGTTAAAAGTTTATTGATTTACAAAATACTGATAAATAACTAAATAAACATGAAAGTCAATAATCAGTCATGTCTGCATGTATGGGTGTTGTGGTGGCGAAAAGGCCTGGAAATACTTGGCCCTTAAGCTCAAGTTAGAAGCAAAACATGTTTACCAAAATTGAGCAAACCTGAATGGTCTCACTCTGGGGAGAAGTCTAAGAGCAGAGTGACCTGGCAAACAATGTGGTGGAGAAACATTGTGATGTGGAAATAGATGTTGTTGGCAGAACAAATTATGGTAAAACGCCAAGTATTAAGATGAAGATGAGTGCGAATTCTGGAAACAGCAGGAAATCACACCCTCAGACACACATGGAAAGTTAGGGATGATGTTTATCTGAGGAGGAGTATAGTGTTTGGTGAACTGCTCTGTGGGGCTGACTCAGTGTTGCGGCGTTTGAAGCTGTCCCAAGATTGTCCCAGAGTCATACAAGTCTTTTTTCAACTGTGAAAATGTCTGTAGACAAAGCAAAAGAACAGCAGCTGCACCACGAGGGATGAGGGATCCTACTCTAAGTTAGCACGCAGTGATATCTGTTAATAAATAACAGCACATTATTTTGTTCTTGACTCCTGTAGAGTTAAAACTAAAATTTGATACAGCTGCTTTTTGTATCCTGATTTGTTTTTTTCTGTTCCCCACCTGTAGCACTTACCCTTTAAAAACATCACAGATGATGTGGTAAGATTTTGAGAAATTGGTGTGCTTTCTCTCCTGCATGTCAATCTTTGCAACATCTAACATCACTTTACTAAAACTCATCTAATCTGCTTATTTTGAGTGGCAATGAAATTGGTCTCCATTGCCAGACGTTGGTTTCATTCACATCACGGAGCACAGGCTGCTTTTCTCACTTACTAATGTTGACTCTGCGTTTTATCCTGATAGTGCTGTGCTCAACATGTGTTCAACAGATGTTCTGAGTACTGTATGTGCTTTGTTCACACTAATAGCATCGTTTTTCTAAGTCATTAATAGGCTAATTGTTTTGTCTACTTTGTTCTGAGTATTAACCGTTTAAATATGCTCATGAGCTAACACATCTTTTAGGTATTTGAACCTAGCACTAGGAATTCTTGTGTACTTTTCTCTGTTTTAATTGTGTTTTCTTTGTTGTCTACAGCTGGACAGATTCGCCAGTATTCGGATTCCGGGTAGTAAAAAGGAGCGGCCACCGTTATCACACTCCAAACACAATACCAACGATTGGTCCATTTCGTCATCATCCACCTCACATCAGTTTGAGGAACTCTCATCAAAGATCACCTCGGAAAAAGAGATCCTGGCTCTGTTTGAAAAGATGATGGTATGTTGTTTTGTCATTGTACAGTATCAACAGAGAAACAGTATAGCAGCTTGTGTAAAACCCAATCTGACGCCACAGTGACTGAGCAGTAAAGGTCTGGGTGAAGATTGTAGAGAAGGAACACTGAACAGAACAAGGTGAGCATGCTCCATGTTTGAGTATCTTTCAGATGTATCGTCACATTTAAATAAAAATATGGGAAATCAGTAAAAGCAAAATAAGCAACACTAAAGCACACTACTAAAATGCAGACTATTTTTTGGTTAAATAGAATTCATGACAAATACGACAAAGCTTTCAGCTGAATAATGGCTCTAATAATAGACACTCCTTTACCCTGTTTATCAGTCAAATGCTCAGGCTCCTTTAAAGTTTTTGAAAGAGTTCGGATAAAGGAACATGGATTTTCTCAGACTTTTGAGCCTGCTGTTTTCTAATAGTACATTCTGTAACACCATATTACCATTTGAAATACGAACGCTGTAAAGACGTTGAGAGACGACTTCCACTTGTTTTTTTTTTTCCCCACTTTTTAGGAATTGATTAAATTACTTGAGACTTTTGGGGCTGCCTACTGCCAGACTTATTTCATGACGTTATTCACAATGGTAATAACATTAGGGCTACTACATCCATAAATGCAACACTTGTATAGCTCACTTTAGAACAGGCTTCAACACTGGGCCTCATTCACCAATATCAGAATTGTTTATGTCTTTTTACTTACAATGATGAATCCCCTTGTCCAAGTAAAGTGAAGGCACATGCCACTTGATCCGAATTAGCATAGGTAAATGCCCCGCCAATCCCCATAGAGGTAGCAGTTGAGCACTTCCGGTTCCTTTGCCCTGAAGTCAGTGGGTCTTTTGAGTAGGTTTTTGGTGAACAAAACACACAAGTATCACATACTTTTGTGCCACAGAGCTTATTTTATGCAATAACGCAAAATACAATGGGAAAAACCCATTGGCTTTTTTTTTTTTCAAGAGAAGCAGGGTGATGCTAAGTTTCATGTTGGCCTACAAAAAAATCTTCATCCCTGCAGCACTCTGTTGAGTCAAGAACGCCCAAACGAAAGTCTAAATAGGCATTACAGGAAGTGGACACCAAATGCACTGTGATTTAGTGGCATCAGTAGTGGATATAAAATAACACGCAAAAAAAAAAAGATGCATGGGATGCTATAACTTGTACAGTGAATGCTGGATCTGGAGAAGGGCACACAATTGATGAAGTTAAGAAAAATATTGCCAAACACAGAAAAGAGGCACTGACCACTGCAGAATGATATCCATCCATCCATCCATCCATCCATCCACCCACTTATCTAGAGCCAGAGCTAGCGACTCTATCCAGCTCCTCCTGGGGGACCCCAAGGCGTTCCCAGGCCACACGACATATGTAATCCCTCCAGCATGTTCTCTGGATTTTCAGCCATGGTCATGGAAGATGCGCTCCCTACGCCGGGCATTATTCTGCAACATGTTGCAGCAACAGTGAATATGCCATTGTACAAGTAGACCTAGGGTGCAGACATAGGCGTACTTCAGTCCTACGCATAGCGTGATCATTCACTGATAAGTGGATGGCATAGTTCTCCATTAACATAATTAATGTGACTTGAAGTGTTAGTGTAGTGTTCAACTGTAGAATTAAAGAAAACACAATAACCATAATTTGCACAAACATGTCAGCACTCAAAAGTGCACGTGTGCTCTTGAGTATGTGTAGATTCTGTTCTTAACAATAAATCCCAAATAGAAAAGTAGTAAATCTTTGTGAAAGCTCCATAAGTGGGTTTTAAGACAAAATTTCTTGGTAAATGAGGCCCATTCTTGTCATTACATTAAAAAAAGCTGCTGTTGTGAATACAATAATGTCTAATTTTCTAATATGATATGAACCCAATTTTCAAACATAATTTCCAGAAATTAAACACTGTTTTATGTTTCTGGATTAAATAAAATTGGGAGAAAAAAAGTTGTCTACACTTAAACTGGACCAAAGCTTATATTGCTCAAGTATTTCATAATAAGTCCTGTCGCCAGAGGTGCCGCTAAATCCTAAACAAAAAAGAATATTGCATTTTAAATTACATTATATTAAAATTTCAGTAAGACTTATTCCTTTATTCTGTGTTTTTCTGTTTTCAGGAGGACATGAACTTGAATGAGGAAAAAAAGACTCCTTTGAGAGAGAAGGACCTCAACACAAAGAGAGAGATGGTCATCCAGTATATTTTTACTGCCTCTAAAACTGTAAGTTTATTTTTAACTTCATTTTATTGTCCATATTTTGCTGCCTAACTTTATATAGTTACATGATTTGTGTTTAAATATTATGTACTTTTAAGACCTTGTACTGTGTGAACATATTGTGTCATTTGTGTATTTTTGAAAGAAAAATGACATCCCATGTGGGAGCAGGCCCAAGAGAGACTGGGTAGGGATTGAATTTGTAGTAAATCTGATTACAAGCCAGTGAAATCTCATTTGTCTTGCCATTTCAATCTGGAAGAGATGTAGTTACACCTGCACTGGGACACATTTATAAAAATACACATTCTGTTTTGAGGGTGTGAATATTTAACAGAGTAGTCATTTAAATGCAAAATTAAAAGTAGTCATGATGTGAAACCTGGTACCTTGCAAGAATTTAAATAAATAAATAAATAAATAAAAATCGGTCATCAAATTACAGAGGATGTGCTTATGTCATGGAAGGAGAGAGCCCACTCACTAATATCCAAATAAACCCAGTAGCATGCCTGCTGCCTTGCTGCATACAGAGCTTGCCTCTCTCCTCCTCACACTCTCATTTTCTCTTTGCCTTTTTTGCTCTACCTCTCTGGTTGGCTCACCCAGTCCCAAAAGCTGTTCAAAATAGATTTTCAGCTTTAATAATTTCTGTTGCTTTTGGGTGATAGTGCATTACAACATAAATTGTTGATGCTTTTGAGTAATAGTGCTTCACAACACAAATGGATGAGGTTTGGTATTAATTCTTAATAACATTTTTTTTTTTTGTGTGCTGGAAGATAATTGATTAGTTTTTGTGCGTTTGCCATCATGCTTGATTGGCCCTTCTCCAAAGTTTCAGCATTGAGCCCCAAGCTTTTCCTTTACTCACCCTCACAGCAGACAGACGGATCTTGATAGAGGGTGATAAAACTGTTAGTGTTCAGAGGAAAATGATTAAATCTCCAAAGAAATGGAAATTTTGGACCATTCTTTCTCTCCCGGACCAAAAAAGGCCATGCTTTACATCGATTTCTCTTACCCTTAAGAATAGAATCCTATTGAAAGACCACAAATTGCAGGTGATACTCCATTAAATATCTACCCCAGAGTGTGTTCATAGTTAATATGGATTCGGTCCGTGATACTTACTTTGAATAATAATGAAAACTCAGCCTACCTGAGGTGTTTTTTGTATTGATTTTATATTACAGAAGCTTGAGAATAACCTTTTTGTGGAGGCACCTCCAAGCTTAAATCAACTGTTGCTAACAAATATCACAGATATTAACCACAGGGATGGGAATTGAGAACCGGTTCCGAATTGTCCGTTCCATCAGATTCATATGCCTCCAAGCTTATCCAGGGATTCCCACACATTAATTTATTTGTGGCAGCCTGCCATAATATTAACATGTGTTGGCACATATCTGCTTTCCATTTTTGGTGCCTGACCATTCATTAGGAGCGCTGTTGGAATATATATACCGTTCATTCATTGCACCACACTCTTGGGGCCGCAGAACCCCAGGCACGGTGCATGTGAAACTTAACCCTTCATTGCTTTGGGTCAAAGAGTTTGCTTTCAATCAATCAATCAATCAGAATTTATAAAGCCCAATATCACAAATCACAATTTGCCTCAGAGTAGGCTTGTGCCGATTTCCAGTTTAACCGGTTCGGTCCGGTTTAAGAGCTCCACCCGGTTTAATTCACGTCAACCTGATAAACCGAAGGAGAGAGAGGAAAAAAAAAAAGCTTTTCACATTGGCAGCGTGTCAAGGGACTATATTCAACTTATCTTGCATTGTAACATGCATGCAACTTAATAAGGTTTATGTTTGTTTATAAATTAAGTGGAGGAGCCTACAAGTGTTTTGTTTAGTTTGTCTCAGAGGCTTCAGAGGGACTTGGCAGCTCCACTCTGCTCAGCTGTCTGCTGCTGCTGCAAGAGATCAAATTTCATTGGGGGTGGGGAAAAGTATGAGGGAGTCAGCAGTCATTCAGTTTGTTGCCCTAGTAACCCGTTTCCACTGAAGAAGTTCCTGATACTATTTGGGGGTCTGGAACTACTACAGGAACGTCCTCTCGCTCGGCCCTCTTAACCGCTGTGTCTTGAGCGGAGTCGGAGGAAGGTTCCTTGGTGTCCTTCTGCGTCGTCTTCTTCTTGTATAATCTTGTGTGTATTGGCGGTTAATACAGCATTACCATCACCTAGTGGACTGGAAGCGCATTACACCTATAATGGGCTTTTATTGGGAAAAATAGCTCAAATGCGACCCCCAGTGGTAAAATTAGGTATATAATTCGATATATTGGTTCGGTTAGATATTTGGCTTTAAATGAAACCGGTTGGAAAATTTTCAAACCGGCACAAGCCTACCTCAGAGGGCTTTACAGCATATGACATCCCTCTGTCCTTAGGACCCTCGCAGTGGATAAGGAAAAACTCCCCCAATAAAACCCTTTAACGGGGGAAAAAATGGTAGAAACCTCAGGAAGAGCAACTGAGGAGGGATCCCTCCTTCAGGACGGACAGATGTGCAATAGATGTCGTACAGAACATCTTTCGAGCATCTGTCGTACAGAACAGTTTTCACTTGCCTCTGCAGCAGCTGCTCCTCTCATCTATCGTTCTGATCTGATCAGCTCTGGTCTGATGGACTGATCAATCATCATTGTCCATGACTTAGACAAACTGCTGCTGCTGAGGAAAAAAAATCATGAATAGTTGTGATTGCGCTGTATTTACCCCTGAATTTAGAGAGGGAGCACATAATGATAGAGATGGCCCCACACATGCACACAAAGAAACCCTCGAAGGTTGCTGGCATGTTTGACAGTTGTACATTGTACAACAATGTTGTCAAACTTGTGCATCTATGCTAGTAGAAACCTGCAACAAGAAGAGGAGGAAGGTGTCATGGCAGAAATTAAAAAAATGGTCCAAAGCATGGCTTCATTTCACAAAGAAAGATGACAACAATGCTGTTGTAATATCTGTAAAATGATAATTTCAAGTTAAGGAGGAAACACTGGCACTTTGCTGGTCTTCAATTCCAGGAATACTATGTATTTGACATGCTACGCCACTGCTTCCCAACAAACTAACACGTCCGTTACCAAGGGTAATTATCCTATGTCATAATAACATCAGGACCACGCAGGCAGGCTCAGCAGATTTTTTTTCTCTGACAAAGAAATCCTATATGACACGAAATGCTGTCCAAATATTCAATCAATATAGATATCAATGTCAATAAGGGTATAACTGATAATATCATTGGTATCAATACAATCTTATCAGGTCCCATCCCTAATTAACCAGAGCTCAGGTTACCTCAAATTGCACTGGTGAACGCTTAGATCATTCTTAACATGTTTGTTTTTTAAATGTTAACAAGTTGGCACAGTGTGTTGCAAAGGCTTAAATTTAATATATTTGCTTTAATCAGACATCCTTCCAAAGTTGCCCGAGGCTGTCCATCTCTAGTTACCATGGGGACCATCAGCCTGTTTATAAGCTTCCATTCGTTTACCTGCATAGCAAAAAGAAATAGGAGACACTGCGCTCAACTCAGTGCGACCTTGAAGACTGGGTGCTGTGCACTGAAACAGTGAAGACGCCAAGGAGAGGTGGTAATAGGGACGGAATAATTCTCCAAAGGGAGGCATGTTGGATACACTTCCTTGATGCCTTCATTCCCAGTTGGATGAGTGAAGGGATTTCATTAGCTTGTTTCTAATGAAGTGACTATAATTTGTGTTGTTCCCTTGATTTTTCATGACTTATTATCCTACGCCATGAGGGTCTGTGCCTGAAAAGGTTGTGGCAACCCCCCCCCGTTTGGATTCACAAGTTGTGTGGGTTGCAGTCACCTTTAATTAACCCCACCTGTGTATATTGATTGGGAAATTGCCAGAATACATGCTGAAGAAGGGCATCTTTCCTGAAACGTCCATGTGGCAATATTAAAATGTCGAACTGAAGTGCTGTCCTAGTTTTACCCCCCCCCTTTTTTAACCTGCATAGTAAAATAATGTTGCCATTGGCCAAAAGGCATCAAATTAAAATCCTACAAAACACCAGTTTTATGAAATGCTACATTTACATAAGTCATGGTAAATTGCTTATTTCGAGAAGGAAGTTGTGTAAAAAAAAAAAAAAAAAAAGCATGTTGACATACGGCATCTCTCATGTTGGTAATTACTGAGTTAATATATTGTGACAGTGTGTGTGTAAGATACTCAGCAGGCTGGATTTAATTCTGCTTTCAATTCTTAAATCACTCTCAAGAC
Source organism: Epinephelus fuscoguttatus (assembly GCF_011397635.1). Taxonomy (NCBI): domain Eukaryota; kingdom Metazoa; phylum Chordata; class Actinopteri; order Perciformes; family Serranidae; genus Epinephelus; species Epinephelus fuscoguttatus. The sequence goes on from NC_064753.1 coordinate 35,111,557, forward strand.
CATGGTCAAATTATGGCCATTATTTTATGAGGCTGGCTGGGCTCTCATGTAATAATTTGCCCTCTCAGACCAATACCAGGCCCTTCAGCAATAACACACTCAAGGTTATGCTATTATTACAGGCGGATGAAGCTTTGGGGGCTTTCTTTCTATTTGCGCCTAAAATGACTCAAGGCCTCGGGCCGGGGCGTCCAACACAGACAGCACAGTGACATCTGGTGGCTTGTAAAACTTATAGCAGCCCTTTAAGACAGGAGCCAAGGCACTACCACACCTCGCTGGTTTTAATTGTTTTAGCCTCATATGTGTGCAATAAAAGTCGGAGAAGCCTGCGTGCTATTATTAAATCTGTAATACTTGAGTTCAGAGGTGCTGCATTAAAAGTAGATGCTGTGCAAATAATGAATCATTTAAATGCATCGTCCATAAAGCCTAGACATGCAGACACCAAAGTTGGCTTATGTGTTTTAAGTTCATGGCTGATATTTATGGAATAATATTTAACACATGAGCTGTGATGTGATTGCAAAATGATACTGACTAAATGCTCTTATTACTTCTGTGACATTATTACTAGGTACAAGGTGGAAATGTGCTCATACGCATGATTATACCTTTTTTGTACATCTCCATATTTTTCAATTTGTCTCCTCTTTTATCTCACCGATGTGCCTATCACATAGTTTAGCTGCAAAACTTTAAAAACTGTCAATTGAATGAGGCTCTTTAAAAGCTTTGGACATCATCAGTCCCGTGGTATTCTTCATTTATTACAAGCTCTGGCACAACGTACTGAAACAGTAAGCTTCAGTGGAGTAAACAAACTCTGGTGTGCTGGTATCATCCGCCCATCTTTACTATATTGTGTTGTACTGTTGCACAAGTTTCCTGTTAAAGTGATTTTTTTTTCAGTTGACTATTGAATTTTTTTTGACTGGAGATAGGGAATGTTTCCCTCCTACCAAAAATCTCAGGAATAAGGGGATGTATATTGATGTATGTTCTGTGCTGACTTAGTCAAGTGTGGCTCAGGCTTGCGATTTTCGTAGATTGCCTTGCAGAGAAACAATTGTCATGTATTTTGTTACACAAAATAATCTCTGACCTTTTGCCAGTGTGTTGCGGCGCAGCAGTTGTCTTGAAATAACCAAAATAATTCTACTTCTCGGAGACCCCACTGTGTTGATTTGTCTGCAGTGCCCCTGCTGTGTGGGAAATGGTGTTTTACTTAGTGTTGCCTTTTAAAGCAAGAATTTTCAGAAAAGTCTCTCCTCTGTCTCAGTGATGCACAGCATGTCACTAAGACTGAAGAGAGGGGCAAATTAATAGGCCATTAAAAAATCCCTGTGTTCTCAACTAGTGTTCTTATTTGCAAAGAAAGTATTTTTCAAGTCTCCTGTATCTCGATACAGTGTTCATACTGTAATTGTTCTCTTGTACAGCTTTGAAGAGATTACTTACTTATGCAGTTTCAATAATATCGATGTGGATCAAATCCTACAGTCTTTTATCAGTGCAAAAATGCTACAGTTCAGCAAAAGCCAGGGTTCCTACGCAAGTATGGAAAGTATGGAAATAAATTTGATCAATTTCCAGGTATTAAAAAGTATGGAAAATGAAAAATAAAGTATGGAAAATATTTATGTTTCCAGACTATTACCACTGTTCTAAGCACAGTTTGTGTGAGCGCAAACGTCTCAGAAAACATACCGCCCCTTTTACCTGATTGACAAGTGGTATGTGCAGTCCGCTGCCCCATGACCCTCCTCCAACCCCCTAGGTATCAAGTTTCACTCCAACACTGCATCTTCGACAAGAAGACGAGTTTCACATGGTTCACAATGGGTAGATGCAAGTTTTTGGATGGATGCCTTGACAATAGGTGATTCTGACCACATGAAAGGAAAAAACACCGACGTCTCGTTACTGCATCGTTCACACCCAGAGTCCCAACCTTTTTGCCTCAGCCCAGACATTGAACTTACCCGAGTTTTTATTTGCATGCCATTATGGTACTTGGCTACAGTCGCCTATTAAGAATAATTAAATATGATGTGAAATATGATACACTGATATATTTACTCAGATGTCGCATATTGTCTGAAAACAAACTTTGAGCAGTCTAATTTTGCCAAATCAAGTGGGTATCTTCCAAACTTGACTATTTTGCAGGCAATTTAACCTGAACCTTCTCTGACTTCCTCAGGATGAACTGCTTGCAAGTCTCAAAGACTTCTGATCTGATAACATTAAACATGAAGCACGAGCTCACTGTCTCAACATTAATCAAAAATAAATGTAGTCTACTGATTTACAAATTCCAACTGTGGCTAAGACCTCAATTAAAGTGACTGAGTGTTGAAGGAGGATCACTGAAAGAGGAACATGTTCCCAAGTGTACAGTACAGAGTGAAAACAAAGCATGTGGACTGTAGACTGAGTACTAAAAAGAAAAAAGCTTTAAAGCTCGTTGTGTTTAAGTTAACCTGATAAGCCTTTTAACATTGTAGTTTCTTTGAATTCCAGGATATCTAATCGGAGGAAAACTTTTCAAGTTTTAGCAAAATTTGCCATTCAATTTGATGTCGACTGTGTTTTCATGGCATGAATTTCCGTGTTAGTTAATAACCATGCATTAGTAATAATTGCTACTCTTTTCCTAATAAAACCTCTGCTCATGGTGACATAAATATTTTACATGGTCTTGATTTGAATAGTTAATCCGTAAATTGCATGAATTCATAAACAGGTTGAGGCTCACCAGTTCAGGCTGTTGTATCAGTGCTTGGTGTGTTACAGCATGGTTTGGATGCACCAGAGGTAGTGGTGTTGACCTCTTACAGGAGTGGTGCTGTTTCTGTCATTCACAGGCACAGTATGATGTTTAGGTAATGTTGGCTTTCACTACAGCAGGGAGACGAAACCTTTGTTGCCTGTCGCAGATGGGATGTCAGTTGTTATCATTGTTATTTGCTATCTCTGCATCCTCTCCTCAGTGTCCGATATGTCTGAGGGGAGGTAGGGGGGGCTCAGAACAGAGGAGTAAGTGCTCTGATAGTGAGTGTGCACTGAGACAGAGAGATCGAGGCATTGTGGCCCTGCTCCACTTCCCTGTCCCGTCGTGTGGAGAGGAGGGCCCCAATGGAAAGGTTGGCTGAGATTGGGAAGCGATAGGAAGAAAGCTGCTCCATTACCATGATTGTTCTAGGCACAGTTATTTGAGAAAGAAGTGGAAATCGCAGACAGGATTTTTCCCCACAGGGGTGCAGGTAGACGTGATGAGAGGACATTGATGTGCAAAGATTCATACTTGTTTGAAGTCAAATTTGACCATACCTCACCACTCTTGCTGGTGCAGTGAAAGGGTTTTTGCAAAGTTTGATGTGATACACGAAACAGTGGAGCACAGTCCTTTGCACTGCAATTCAGTTTGCTTATTTTGTATATAATTACTGTATGAATACATTCACCACATTGTGTATATACTGTGAATCGATCACTATATGTTGAAAATATAGTTAGAAATGGCACGGAATTCTTTAAAGTTGAAAAATTTTATTGGAAATGAAGAGGCAGACAGCTCACAGAGTACAAACCCCTGGCTGCCCCTGCAGCAAATGATGGGGCTGGGAGTGGGGGGCACAGCTCCTCTGATTCCAGCAGTGGACCAACAGGCTGTCACTAATACTCCTTTGGCTAGAAAGGCCCAGCCAGAAGTGCCTGTTGCTGCCATGAGCGGCACCCATGGTTCTCTGACTGCTTGAGGCCTTAGAAATACCAAGAGACAAACAGGCTGGTCATCATCATCATGTCCATCCAGGACGGGAGAGTTGTTTGACCACTGGGCCAGAAGAAGAAAAGGGAGGGAGGTAGACATTTACTGTATCAGTGATGGGCCGGTGTGCAAGCAGGGAGTGGGTAGAATTGGTGAAATTGCAGCCACTGTTCCAGTTACTCACGACAGCGAGATAAATATGAGGCAAGGGTAGGCCTTGGCTGACGAATTGCAGTCGAGAGCCATCATAAGAGCAAACAAGAGCACATTTTAGCCCTGATGGTAACAGCAATGGAGGGTAGAGTGCTAGATTCATGGAAGTACTATGTGATTGGGAGGAGGGTGCATTTATATGTCTTGCAGTAATGAAGCAGAGCATTATTGGGGTAAACCAATGGCAAAGTTCCTTTTTTGTCTTTTTCCAGAGGTTTATACTGGATACCAAGCTATTCAGTAGCCACTTAGCTAGTATCACAAGAGACTTGGAGCTGATACCAATGTTTTTGCTTTCCTGGCTCTTCTTCAGTGTGCACATGTAGATTTGGCTCTGTCTATATGCAGTATCAGTTGCCCTTTCTGAAGCCTATAGAGGTGCTTATGATCAGCACACATTCATTGATGATTGAAGGTAAAAGTGAGTCTTTTAAGTGAGATAGATTTTGACAGCTAGTTTAACATTTATTATATATTGAGGAGAATGTCATAGATTGGGGCCTGAGGTGTCATGGGAGATACAGGCTGGGCAGAGTTCCATTGTTTTGGCAGCCTGCAGGGGTTAGGGATTATTTATCCCTGCTAGTGGTGATACAGGCTGATTTCTAAGGCCTTTGATGAATCAAAAACATACCCAACGATATGTGACGGCTTGGCATTAGTGCAGCTTTCTTGAAAAATCGAAGAAGTGTAGCTTTCTCTCTACACCACTCTCCCACTGAAAACCACACAAAAGACTTCAGCCTTAATTTTCCTGCTAGTCTTCCCAGATATTTAAAAGCTATGTGTGTGTATATTCACTAGTTTGGAGAGATGTGTGTGGATTATTATTAGACCGGCGAGGTACAGGGGCTGCTTTTTTCATGATCAGACACATTTTCTTCGGAAAGCTGTATTTACAAAGCCATCTTCCTATGGGTACATGAGGATTGGGTCAGTGCAGGGGAAAAGGGTGACCTTTTAGTCATGCAAGTAGTCCAAATCTACATGTGACACTTCGAATGGTTTCCTAGAATCTCGCAGTGTGAAGGATGATGGCCGTCTCAGTTAATTGCTGTGCTTTCTGTTGATGACTAAATTGTGAGCCAACATCAAAATATTTCAGATTCTGTGCCTCTTAGGAAATGTGCATGTTTGGGAAATGTGTCATTTTGGTGTCAGATATTTGAAAGTTTGGTAACTAATAAAGATTCTCGACTTGCCACCATACTGAGGAGAACAGAGGAATAAGCTTTTGCGTTTATCCTTAACCCTGGGCTTGCTTAGGGATGTTAGGCGTCTGGCTTTGATCCAAAAGCTTTGAAAAAATAGGTGGTCAAAACATGTTGTCATTTTTACTTCAAATGTTAGACTAATTACAAAATATCACTGCTGCGGGTGTTTTTTTTTTGGAATTTGATCTTAAGAAAGTGTTTTGAACTTTTCAGTGTTAATTAGGAAACTATTTTACAGAAACAGGTATGAACAAAAAAGTGAAAATAGAAGTATGGTTGTCATAAAAACTATGTAGTTATACACATGTATGCTTGTTGTATGTGGCTGTCATTGGTTTAACTTGCACATTGTCAGTTAATTAATAATGGCACACCTGTCCCAGGGACACCACAAACATGGTAAGGACACAGTTGTTGGGCGATTTAATGATTTTTTTCAGTAGTTACCAGTATACTGCCCACTACAGGTCACATTCAGCTTCATGTAGGAAAGCCACCAACCTCACTCGCACATGCCCATCCAGTGGCAGACTTATTCTCATGCTAATGTGTAGGTGAAACTAGGGCTGTAGATGATGGTGATCACAGTGTTATCTTGGTCAATCTGGTCAATAATTTAACAGGATTACACACTGACTTTGGGAACATCATGCATTTATTGAACTTAAATAACTCGTGGCAGGTGGCCCATTGACCGAAATTCTTACTATAACCGTTAAGGCACTCATACTGGCATATTGTCAAAAAATAGATAAAAACCAATGACACAAATGTCAGTAATATAATGTAATTTTGTACATAAGACTCTGACTTTATGATTCCTCTACTGCTAAAGTGCATGTATGAAGACATGTTGTAACGGAGCTTAAGCACTTTGACCATATGCTTTATTTTTGTATTATCTGCGATGCACAGTATATGTGAGTGTGGTGAGATATCCGCAGTGATAAACACTCCTTAACATTGATTAAAAATTTGGCACAGTCAAATCTGCAGTGGAAGGCTGCCTGAATGCTGTGGGGAGAAAGGCTCTCTGGTTTGTCTCGTTCCACTAATCCAGTGGTTCCCTACTGGTGGGTCGTGGTCCAAAAGTGGGTGGCGGGTCCGTTCTGAACGGACCGCAAGTGACCTGCCAAAGTGTCAAGTTTGTAAAAAACATACTTTATTTTTAAGACCAATGAAATGTGGGTACAGAGCTTGTATTTTTAAGTGCAGCTCTCTTCTGTGGAGTGAGTGAGTAACAGACAGCTACTTGACAGAGACAACAAACTAGTATTAAACTGTGTGGACCTTGAACTAATGACTAAAAAGAAATCTGGACCCTGTAGCTGGACCAGTTGGGAACCACTGCTCTAACAGACACATTTGGGTGGCGCCATTGTAAAAAACGCGCCGGGATGATATTTTTGCTGAGGGTTGCTGCACAGTATAAATGTGTAAGCATCACTTTGTATGTGCATGACCCTCCAGGAGCTACAGAAAAACTACTCACACGTACTAACATTGGTGGTTCCATCAACTGTTAGTCCACAGAATGTGCGCTTTCTCACCTCAGACAGAGTTTCTCTTTGGAGTGTGTGTCACAAAATTTGAATCGTGTTGAACACATCCAGGTTTCTCTTTGTTGAAGCCACTCACTCACGTACAGCACTCTCAGCACCCACCTTAGTGTGCTTATGGTTGTAAATAAAACGTTGGCAGCCATTCTAAGAGCGCCGCCTCATAATGTAATGACAGCTCAACAGGCTGCACTCACAGTGGTCGAGGTGGCAGCAAGTTATTTTTAGAAATAAAGTCACTCGAGGTTTGGAAAAGTTTGCAACGCTGAGCCCACCGCTGTAAAGGAAAGTATGCTGTATTTAACGCAGGGTTAAACATTATAAATTATTATAAATCAATGGTTAACATTAGGGATGATGATGCCAAGGCAGCTTTCCAGTCACCACTAATAAGAAAGGGAACATTCATAGAAATATTCCAGAGAAAGTTGACTTTTTTTCTGGTCTTTTGTCTGCATATTGCCAGAAAAGGTATTCATTCGTGAGTGCCTTTTCATGCAAACAGGAATACTGCATCTCAAATGAAGAGAAAAGAATATGGAGAGACAGGCATATAACACACACACACACACACACACACACACACACACACACACACACACACACACTTATCTGATTTATCAGGTATTAAAATAATATTAATTCAAGTAGGCTAGACTTAAATTGATTTTCAGGTGTATAAAGAGACAAGTGCACAATACTGGAAAGGGATCCTTGGGCACTTTTGCACATTTGTGATGTTGCAGTTGACTGTTAAAGACTCTTTTTGGCCTTGTGTTGTTTTGATCACTTTTTCCATGGCTGCACTAAATAGATGTCTTCTTTCTCTCTCTCTTCCAGGGTAGCCTGAGAAGCAGTCATCAGATATCTCCCCAGGAATTCCTGGGAGAGTTGAAGTCAGGGGTGATGGACGAACGTCTGTTTGCCTGTCTAGACTCATTGCGAGTGTCCCTTACCAGCAACCCTGTCAGGTACAGTGCAAGGTTATGGCAGTGGAAATGGACTTGTTTTTTTAAAAGCCCTCACATTTGTCTCTTTTGTACTTATCACACAGAAGACAACGTCATTTTGATAGGATCACCATCATATGCCATATTTTATTTAACATTCGCACATGTCTTATTCTTCCTTTTCAAAAATGTGTTTATTCATCAAAATAATTCTCATATTGCTTTACTGTAATGAAATGAAATGATTCAGGTAAGACATTTAAAAGGTGTTGAGTAGTGAAGTGAACAAAGCTGCAGCTCACATACTGTGAACCTCAGGGGTTGAAAATGCTACACGAGGAACAAAACACCAAAGCTTAATTACTGAGCTCATCCTGACTTGACCCAGAATCTGAGTGTTGTTGAAACTGAATGCAGAGAGTTCTACAAAGAATAATGTTTTCCATGACATTACTTTTTATAGGGGAAATGGTTAATAAGACATGACAATGGCAATTTAATTTTCACCTTTCATCCCTATGTATAGTCAAACGATCTCATTGTTCATAATTTCTTACTAATTACTGTCCATGTTGTGACATTTATTTTAGCTTGTATGCTTACTTACTAGAACAATAAGTTGCATTAACACTGACATTACGATAAATAGAGCTTAGTGTTGCCAAGGTACTGGAATTTCTAACTTTGATGCAATACCTAGAAAAATACTGATATTTGACACCATATTGAAGTGATAATACAGACATTTCATAAGTTAATAACTGCTAAACTGCAGTAATATTTAGCTTTTTCACTTCGGTAAGAAATAATCCTTACACTAATTTAACCCAATATTTGCAAAAGCTACAATTTAAAAATGACGGCGTGGGCTTCACATGCACACACACATGTACACCCTAAGTAACATGTGAGAGTGGGTAAAAAAAAAAAACAACTTGTAAAATGCCATGCCACATGCAAGCTTTGATGCTCTCAGTCCAACTGTGTGAAAATGACCATGGCCTAAGCTGGGTTGAAATCCAGTCCATATGTTTACAGTTAACATTATTATAAGAGTAGTGTGGCTCCTTTGGGGAACAGCTTGGTGCGCTGCAGCCCTACACTGAAGTGTAACTGAGTAATCACATAAGATATGCTTTCTCTTCATTTAAGAGCAATAGTAAAGATACAGAAGAGAAAATAAGACAGGTCTCTTAAATAAACAACTAATTGTTTTCCTCTTATGAAAAATCAAAATTCTTATTGCTTATTGCAAACAATAATGCGGCTCTAATTGCTACTTACACCATCTGATATTTTGTTTTTGGATATTTTATGCAGCACTGTGAGGGGAGTCGATGTGAATGTTCTTCTCTGTGTGTGTGTGTGTGTGTGTGTGAGACTATCATAATCATAACATGAGTGAAGCTCAGGCTTTCACAAATTGACTGCAGTATTTTATTTTCTGTGGTTGTATCTCTAAGTTAAGTTTTGCTCAAGAAAATAAACAAGGAAAATAAAACGCTGCAGCCAATTTGTGAAAGCCTAACCAGCCACCATATTGATTTACCTTCTTAAAGGGGAAACTTTGCTGATTTTTTTTATATTTTTTTTATCCAGCTCTGTGTCACCTCAGTGTGATGCGGTGGATGCGCTTAGAGCAGGCAGCTGTTGCAGATTGGAGCAGAGAAGAAATTAGCAGTAAAGTTGTCAAGTGGTAGTAAATATACAGTATAGTTTGTCCATGAATAAACACTCCAGCTCCTCTAGACCCAAATTAAGTATCCAAGTCCTGCTTCTTAATTGCTGGGTAAAGTGAGGAGCATTAGCCCCAAGGTGAACATCAGTCACGCTGACAGTGAGACTTTGAGTTAACTAAGTATTTTTAGAGTTGTTTAGCCAAAGTCAGCATGTGCTTTAGTTCGTCTGATTTATTACAATACCATTACTGACTGGAGATCAGTAAGAGTCATATTGATTTTCATACATTTATGTTCTCATCAGGCCTGTTGTTCTGCAGTGCTTTGTTGTTCATAGTTACAGTAATGATAATTATACTACTTGTTTACCAAGCTTGAAGTTATCAGTATTCTACAGTGATTGATTGTTTTTACAAGTCAGTAGCTAAAAAGCAATATATTATTCCTATCAGTTCATACATCAGTTTATCTAATATCATCATAACACGAAGGCCTTGCTGACATGAAAGAGCAGTTTATATGTTGACTGTATCCAGTGTGGTATTGGTCATACTATATCATGATTTATTGCTTGTGTATATTAGATTATTCTCTTGTTATTCTCTGTTCATATTCCAGGATGAATATGAACAGAGAGGGAGGGGTGGTCCTTTGGCACTAACTAAGTCATGTTAACAGGCAGGTCCATGGAAGTCTTGTCTTGGTTGTCTCCTCTCTTAGATTTAGATTGTTGCTTTGGGCTTTCTCTGTCTGAAGTCTGGGATTAGCATGCTTGTTTCTTATTATCATATACACTGCCAAAACTACTTTAAAGCCAGTTACGATCTTCCACTCAAACATTTAGTCTTCACTGACTTCCATTCTCTACCACCTCTTATCGCTATGCAGACAAATATATAATGTAAGCTACTTTAATGTCATAGATATTTTTTTTTTTGTATAATATAGTGTTTCCACAGGATTTCAAAATAGCCTTTTCCAGGCCTGGAAAACTTTTGAAAGAATAATTTTATAACATAAATTATCTTCACAAATATGAGCCTTAATTAAAATTGGTTGACGAAAGCCTTTTATTCTCTTAATTGACAAATTCAATGTAGCGCAGAGCTCTCGGGCAATTTTTTTTTTCATTTACAAATGTTCTCCTTGTGAGGTAACATCTTCTCTACACCGACCTGAGTTGCAGCTTGTATGCCAGAGAAATGTAAATTCACGCCATGCCAGGAAAGGGCAGATTTAATAGTGTTTGGCTTCACTTGGACAAGTAAAATAGATGGCTGGGAAAAGGACCTGGGATGTGCAAAATGGGGCAGTCTGGGCAAACATTTGATATTTTGAACATGGGAGAGGCAGCACCAGCTAGCCATGCTAAAGGATCAAAATTGTGCTCTTAGCTCCATCGTTGGATTTTTTTTATCCTGGGTACGACAGTGAGGACACCTTTTGCTCTTCAGGATTGATTCAGGGACTTCGACCTCAGATCAACCTTGTGACTAGTATGAGGCAATGGAGGGAAAACCATCATTTTCAAGAGTGTGGGATGAGGTGAGGATTCTACTTGCCTTGTCTTCTTATCTCATGGACAGGCCAGTGTTGAGAGGGGATTTTCCATTAACTAAGAATTGACTGTGGAGAATCAGAGGGACAAATCTTTGGTGGCTCAAAGGCTCCTTGTTGACAATGTCAGATCTCTTGCGGGCATGACCATGGAAGATATCACAGAAGAACTGCTACTGTCAGCTGCAGGAGCCATGCAGAAGTACTGTGGCAACCTGGATGAAGAGAAGAGGAAGAAAGAGCAGCAAGCTGTTGACCTGAAGAAAAAAGCCTTCACATATGAGGTGGATGTTGTGAAAAAGTAGATGGCTCCAAGGATGGATACATTTGTACCCTTGAGAAATCAGTGGATGAATACTCTGAGGGAGAAAAGTAAGAAGCAAACTGACCTTCAGTCACCATATCCATCAGTGTCTGCCAAACTGCAGAAGAAAAGAAAGCACCTCTGCTAGAGATTGAAAAGCAGATTGAAGAGAAGCTTATAGAAATTAAAAAATAAACCATGTGTAGGTTGTTTTTGGGGGTTTCTTAAGGGGGAAGCGCCCTTCTGTTAATGTTCCATTAGGTCAAAGGTAAATCCTTGAAGTCTGAAGATTGCAGTACACTTCACACAATGCCTTTCTTGCAAAGTAGTTCTGTCATGCTGTTCACGGCTGATTGAGGATGACTGCGGTGTTACATCATCTTATGGACTCTGGCCCTGTGTTTTATCCCTGATCTCTTCTGTTTGCAGTCGAGTGTGCTTCTGAACCAGAGGCTATTGTCTACATAGTGGTTGGTAACCTTTTTCATGTGAGGCTGATGCCAGTTTTACAGCTGAGCTCTGGTCAGATTGCGGGAGTTTAAAATTCTGACCAAATATTTTTGTGTTTATTCACACCCATACAGAGAAATTTATTTCACTGATTATTCACTCTCAAATACACCCTCAAAATAAACAGTAGAGAATAGCATTGCATCCCATGCTTCATGATCTTATCGAGCACCTTTCCGAAGCAAGTATGCATCATCTGGCACTCTTTAACACAGGCAGACTCAGCTTTCTCTTTCTAGTTGTTTTTATACATTCGACTGGATAGATTCATATTGGTTAAATATAGGAATCAATACTCTCTGTGTCTTTATTTGCACCATGTATTTTAGCCCTTGAATCTATCCCTCAAACCATCAAACCATCCTTTTGGATTGGCATGACTACCCTTCCTTTTTCTCCTTCCTTTGCCTCGAACCATTTTAGCATCAGTGAATGAAAATGAGTTTGTTTATATGTTGTTAACACAGCTGGAATCTCTCATCTCATTGATTTTTTTCTTATCAGGTCTTAGACTTCTCATGGCTAATAAAGCCTTTCTACTGCAAGGCTCATCTCTTTGAGTTCATATGTGGATTGCATTCCCGCCCACAGCCACTCTCTCCCACCTACTTACACAGTAGTGCATGAGTGATGGCACATGGGCGTAGGAGTTAAAGAACAGAGACCTCATTATGTTTTCTAGAACCTCTTGAGTGCTGCAGCTCTATCAAGACGTCCAAAAGAAAATTGATGTTAAGAGCTTTTAATCATGATGAATCCACTTTTTGTGAGCCTCGCTTTGTTTTTGATTAGAATCAGTGACATTAGCATAAATGTGCAAACACTGCCAAAAGCAGATGTGATTCAGAACTTGAATTGTACAGACAAACTCAAGTGTTACCAGTAAATATGATCTAATATAACATTGTCAGATAGCTTTTTTTTTGATGAGACATTGGTTGGATTAAAATAATATTAGTGACCATTAGGGGTGTAAATCACTGGTTTCATCACCATACCATATCATATCGATTCTTTGGACAACGATACAATATTTGCAGATATTACAAAGTCTGCCACGATATGATTTGGATCTGACGCGATTCAGGGGCCTGCGATCGATATGAGACGATATTATCTGCCTATTTAACACTTACAGAAGAAGCTGCCATCCCTTTCGTTTTTGCTTTTGGCTACAATAGAGTAAAACAACACAAGTAAATGCAGTAAAGTTAACTTTAAATTGGCTCCACAAACACATACAAAACAGTACATGGAATAAGTTAACCTTCAGGGCTTTCTGCTAGAAATTATTACATATGCTTATTAGCTTAAGCATGTGTATGTTTAAATTAGCCTGGCAGCTAGCAGAGTTATTTTTCTTTCTACGCATAGCTTAACAAATGTTATGTAATGTTATTATTTTTCTTGCTCACAGTTGGTTAAAGTCACTGTATCTTCCGTCACTCTCCCGCAGCACGGTTGAATTTCAGCCTGCATGTGCGTTTTTTCAGCCGAACATCACTGAGACAGAGCAGCTAATGTTAGCGAAGTTAGTGGAGTGAGATGCCGTCCAGGCAGGTACGTCATGTTTTATCTCGTAACGGCATTGTTTATTTATTTATTTATTTAAGATATTTTTAAGGCATTTTTGCCTTTTAATTGACAGGATAGTGACGTGTGAAGGAGGGCGCTGGAGTCGAACACGGGCCGCTGCGGCAACAGCCTTGTACATGGGGCCTCTGCTCTATCCTCTAAGCCACCGACGCATTGTTTTTCTATACGGAATGTGCTTTGTCTGTTGACTCAACAGACAAAGTACATCAGGTCAACTTGACCTGTATTTTCTCCATAATGGAAAATATTTTCACATTGCTGATATACTCCCGAGTAAATAACGTTATCGTCATCGCCTTTCTCTCTGCTGCTTGCTGCTGTTTGACAGTGACACAGACTTTCAGAATAAAGCATAACTTAAAGATGATGATATAGATTGATGATTTCACTTTGCTCGATGATACTGGATTGTTGATCATTGAATCGATATATCGATCCAGATCGATGGATCGCTACGCCCCTAGTCACCATATTAACTTATGTAATACTAGTGCTTAATAATATTAGTGATTAACCATGACTGGATGGATCTGTTCAAAATCTCCATAGATCAATTCAAAAAAACAAAACAAACAACAAAAAAATGCTTTCAACAGATCAAGTCATTCAAAAGATGTGTCAAAGTGATGAAATTTGGCTTTTTTTTTTTTTTTTTTTTTTAACCAGTCATGTTCATCCACACCTCTTGTTATTGACACGTCTCTATGTTTCACTCTTTGCCTGTATCCTCTGCCGTGTTGCACCTGTCTACAAACTAGTGTTGTCACAATAATGGAATTTCTAACTTGACACAAAACCTTGAAAAATACTATTATATTCACATTTTCCATGCCACAGGAAGAACTGACATTGAAGGCATACAAGTTAAAGTTTTATTACAGGATAACTACAGTACAAGCTATGACATGACAACAACACCTACAAATGGTTTTCAGAGCTTGGTGAATCATGAGAGAATTGCAGAATGATAATGAAAGCAACAGGGCTTGAAAACAAAAACTGCCAATATTAGGTCTGACCAGTGTGGTCTGTCTGCGTCATTGTGGTGAACCTGTTACTTTTTAAAGCAGAGAGTGGGAGCAGTGCTAACTGTGGCCAAGCAGAGTGAGGAAATGTGTAAAGAGATGCAGTGGCTTTGCCATTTGGCGTAACAGAGCAGGGATTCCTACCTGCTACACAGACTCCGTCTTTGTAGCATGTGGTTGCTGCCAGCTGTACTGTGTGCATGTTGAGTTTTGCCAACTGATACTGCACTTTTTTATGCAGGGTTTGGAAGTGTGGACTATATTAAGTGGTACTGAATTAATTAACTGGATTGTTTGAACAACAGGATGCATTGATATGTGAAATGTAAATACATACACACAAGGTTGCTATGCTGCTTCACATTGCCGCAGGTACCATGCAGTATTAATTTTATTTTAAACAGATTATACTAATTTATGTACACAGTTCCGTGTAGATTTTACCTGTTGAGGGCTGTGGACACGCACATAGAGACAAAAAATAAATAAGATAGACCGGCTGCAGAAAAACAGAGGAGAGCTGCGCAATGGCAACTTTTGTTAATAATAATGGACGCCCTCTGCTGCACGCATGCCTTGGCACATGTGTTGTGCTGTGTCCGTGTCCCATATATTTTGCAGGCTGGATGAGAAAAAAGATTATTCATGATTTTCCATTGACTGTAAATTGTTTTGTGTTTAGAATTCAAGCTAGCTTTTAGGAATTTAGTGCTTTATGTTGTCGACAATATTGCCTGACATTGGACATTGCATTCACTCTGATATCTGGAGGAGGGGTTTATTTTCCCTTGCTTATCACTGGAAACCAATGTATCCACTTCAATTTTAAGTCCACACTGTGGCTCAACCATTCCACCATACCTGTTTTGTTGGCATTTTGAAAGTGGAGAAGAGCAAACTAAAACGAACTACAGTTTTGGGCGATACTGACAGAACATGTCCATTTAGAGCAGCCGTGATAGCGGCATCAGTCTTGTCTAATCCCGCTTGTCCCACCCGTGGCTCTGACTGGCTCATTGAGTCCCCCCCATGGTGCTCATTGGTTGTTTTTTATTTTAACTGAGAAACCATTTCATATCACAATGCCAGATGAATCAGTCAACTCAAACTCAGGAGAGTGGGTGGATTGAAGCAAGGCAAGACTATGTGTCTATTTGTGCTAAATGCTATATATATTGTACTGTTGTTACTTGTCATAAATATGACAGTGAAGTTTGCACTACGTGACAAATACTGACATCAGAAATCCTGTTATTGCAAGAGGCACGAAATGGTTATTTCCAATCGAATGTATATGATAGTTTATATAATGTATAAATGACATATATGATAGCTGGCGCTGTGAGCTCGCATTAAACTGTGAAGTAAACAGCAACAGTCTATGCGTACCCACTGTTGTTTGTGGCACTCTCACCTGTGTGATCTTGAGGAAAACGTTGCCTGCAGGCACTGACTTTTGATTGAGTCACCGCTAATAAAATGGACAGTCAGGCTCATGTATAATGGCACAGTCTAGCTTGACCATAAATCTGCCTTGGCCAGAAACAGTGAGCCCGCAGTGGTAACCCCTCGCTATCTAATAGCACCATTACAATCCTGAGTTGTGGGATTGATTTGGCAGTAGAGGTATTTGTCTGCCACTGCTTTTGGATGCTGATCACTGTCACTTTTTTGGCACTGTTGTAGCAAACATCTCTCACTCACTGCCTCCATCCAATATGTGTTTGCATTCTACTAGTATAGGCTGACAGACTTATGTGCTCCCTCATCGGGTTCCTTCTGGCGGAGCACGCAGACTTAGAGGTAATTTGGTACTTCCTGCAGCTCCAGAGTGTCACCCTATGACGCTTGCCTCTGACCCCCGTGTTACCTTACCCACCTCAGCTATTCTAGTTCTTTCTCTTTCTGTTTTTGTGAGTAGAGGCCACAGATCTAGCCCACAGGACCAGCAAGGCTACAGGATGTAATTGTATTAAATGGATTTGATAAATGGATCTGACAAACAAGTGGAAATTGGTTTTTGATTTTATATTAAAACTGACCTTCAGGTTTAAGGCCCCGGATTTTTTTCTTTCTTTCCAGTTTAGCTATAAAGTAGGGTGCAGTTTAGCATCCCTCTTCCTTACACCAATGTTTTTTAATAAACCTTGGAAGCGCATCCTGTATCTCATACACCTACCACCCATGTACCCTACACACAGATTCACAATCCCTCAAACGATGAGGCTACAAAGGATATGCAAAAATGTTTTATTTCCTATCATGTTGAAGTGGTAGTTATGTATGCAGTAATGTGAATGTTAAAGCTATACATTTTGCTATCATTAGTGATATATAAGCAACTCTTGTTAATATTTTAGGACTTAACAGGGTCTTTTTAAGATTGACCAAGCAAAATTATTTTAGTATTGTCTGAGGAAGGCATACAAGCATAGAAATTATGTATAATATTCAAAGGTACAGTATGGCTTTGTTTACTGTCAACAAATTTGTAATGGTTTTTTTTAAGCATGTCTAATGGTTCTCGCTAAGTGATACTTGAAATGTTTGCTTGCAGCCCTTGTACCTGCTTTGATTAATATTCTTGAGACATAGATGTATAGCTATTACAATTTTAACTGTTATTATTTAAAAAAATGTGTGCAATACTTCACACTGTATTAAAACTACCAACACATTTATATATACAAACAGAATGTTTTTCTTAGTTTTATTACCTTAACATTTAAGGTATTTTAGAAACTTGTTGCTTAGTTTTTATAGGCATTGTTATTGTTATTGTTGGCAACCTGCTAGAGTGGCATCAATTAGTGACCAATGACCTACTCTGTTTCTATTTTAAATGTTCCACATTTCTGTGACTTCAGCCTCCTCCTTCACTCCGTCCCTGGAGAGCCCTCCTGTAGTCAGTTAACTTGCTATACTTGGGACAACATTTTAAAGTTAATTTTTTATTTCTGCTTCATAATCACTTTAGCGGAGTGCAACACTGTGCTGCACTGCCTGGGAACCTTGAAGGCATTCTCCTGAGACTCCGGTAGAAGTCAAGCTACCTTAGCTGTGAAGTTAGCCAGATAAGGCGCCTCATTTTTCTCTTTGATTTATGACTGTTTTTGTTTCCCAGGGAATGGGATGATGAATTTGTTTTCCTTATTTTTTAATGCTCTCTCCCTTGCTCTGTTTCTCAGTGTCTTTCCGAGATGATAGCCCTCAGTCGAATACTGCTGTGCCTCTTTTGCATCTGTTGATGGTGAGGTGTGATTACAGTATGCCTCCAATCCCAGAGTAAGCATTAATTACTGTTTATTGCATTGTAGGAATATCAAATAAAAGTAGTTTACAGTTTCCTATCCACATCTTGGGAGACTGACCAGCAACATGAGCTGATATTCCAACAAGTCATGTTGAAATCTTAGGCGGTACTCCTACAAGACGTGGAGGATTCTGAGCATTTACGTGTGTCAGTTGCAGATGGACAGCTGCTGCCAGAATCGTATTTCTAAACACTGTCTATACTACCCTGGTTCCTGGCCTATACTTTTTTCAGCATTTCAGTTTGGTCTGGTGTACTAATTGGTGGTATTTCCCTTGGTGGGAAAAACAACAAAGCCAATCAAAGTTTAGTAGGTGGGATTAAGAATTCATCTTCAAATGTGGATGAGATCAACACAGATATACAGGCTGATGTAAGCCGACTTGTAGATACCAATTAAAAAACAATTCTTCTTTAAGTAACATGAAAGAAATAAAATGCATAATTAAGCCGCAACTTTTTTTTTTCAAAATAAAATTGAAAATGGTGTTGAGGGAAACGGACATCAATTAATACTGACTTAATCAGTTTATTTTAGTAGGCAGACAATATTTACAATGGGCAGTGCACCGTAATCAACACTGAAATCAACACTTAAAAGCTAATTTGCAGCAATAGACTTATATACTTGTGAAATGTGCACACTGCTGGATGAGAAAATAGACCACCAAAACTCTGGCTGCGACCCTGAAAGCAGCATTTCTGCCATGTGACCACATTGAAGCGACCCAGGCCATGTCACACTGTAATACTGTACATTTCTGCTCATTGTCTGAGTGATACCAAATAACCCTAACCATGATAACAGGTATCAGTCAGACATAAACCGGTGTCGTGGTTTCTCTAGGAAAGAAAAGCCTGGGAAAGTGTTTCCAGATCATTTTTACACAACACGGCTCCGAACACTGAGGACATTCAGGCAGAGAATGTGATTCAAGTTTCTCATTTGGGATGTGGGAGGGGTGCCAGATGTTAGGAACTAATGAAACCCAAGGGCTGCCAAAGCATGCTAGATTAGCAAACAGAATTTAAAATACTAATTAATTTAGAGTCTAGACAGCCAGCATGTCAAATACAAACCACTTAACTGCACAAGGATAAAGAAAGAGGTCACTATATGAATAGAAATACCGATTCATCTTTAAAAGGGATTATCATCGACATTTATATTAGTACAGTAATATCAACTTTACTAATGTCTTACAATTTTATGAAATACTTAATTGTGAAAATTGCAGCGTTATTGGTAACGCAATAACAAATCTAGTAATCATGAGGGGCAAAGAGTAGAGTGGTGTGGGAATAGAATATACATGTATATGTGGTTGGCTTGTCACAATACTAGACTTTCAGTAGTTGATACCAATGCCAGTGAATTTCCACGATTCTTGATTCTTATTCGTGCACAACGGACGGCGCCACTGGCCGTGCACATGTGAGTGATCGACGGTGACATTGTGTGTGTTGCCTTCCTCGAGTGTACCAAGTGCAGCACGATGCTGGTATATGACAGCAAAAAGACGGGGACCTTGACACTTAAGAGGCACGTGACGAAGGCTTGCCATGGAAAGAAAGACGAGAGTCAGCCATCAATGTCCACGTTCGTATCCTTAAAAAAAGTCGGGTTTAAACTCGGGCTCGGGCTCATAATTACATTTAAAGGGATGGGCTGGGCTGGGCTTGGACAGAACATGCACGGGCTGAGGTGGGTCTGGACTGGAGTTGTTTGGACCCAATCTAAGCACTTGTAGAAGCCATTGTTTCTAGTAAAGACAATGTAGAAGACGTGTTCTTCTTCGGCGCCCGTCCTCGGCACAGACTGACGTGCGTATACCGCTCCCGTCAGTTCCAACAGGAATGGACACGGCCTGCTGAGGGCAAAGTTGTATCTGGTGCTTACAGTACCGAAAAAAAATAAATAAACTGGTACTGAAATATTTTATGTTTTTTGGCATCGACTTGGTACCGAAGTATCGGTCCTCATGACAACCTTAATATATGGGCCAGTTGAAAGTTAGCATTGCCTGATTTGTCTTGACAAAAAGTCAGTGGGATTTCTTCATTGGACTTTGGATTACTGCAGAAAATAAGGTCTGTGACAAACAAAAGTTTACTTACATGTCTTGTTTAGCAAGATTACCTTCACAAATGACCACCACGATTTTTGAAGCATAAATGCAATCACCAGAAGTAAAAAGCTAATGTTAGGCTTTAAAAGAATTATATCACGGTGGCATGACTCTCACGTTGCTGCCACAGAAGGCTGTAAAGCTGTGTTTGGTGTGGTGGCGTTTTGTAGTCTCATTTAAGCACTTTTTAGCACTGCCTTTTTTGAGACACTTAAAGCTTCAAGATTCACAAGTGGAGTATTTAGTCAGGTATTTTATTTCATAGAACAAAACTCTAAAGTCTCTTAAACTTATTAAGACTTGTTTGAGACATTTAACAAAAAAAACATAAAAAAAAAAAAAAAAGACTTTGAGACATGTGAACTGGAAGTGCTAAAATACAAACTCATTTCCAGGCTTTAGGATTCATTCCTGCAGCTTTCTATTAAACACAAGCCTCAATGCCATGAGTGACTCCAATGGTGGCTTTGAGCCGGGCAGATTCTGCACCGTTAGCCTGATTTACCCTGAAATTGCTTGCCCTGGACAAATTGTAGCAGCGGGACGAATTTCTGCCAGATTAGTTGTCATTTGATGTACAGGTGAAGGGTGTCTCAATGCCTGATTATTTTTCCTGGAGGGTCAATTTTGATCGGCTGTCTAGCAGTGTGCACAGTTCTTTAGTCCGATATTATCGCAGTGTTTTACATCTTGTGGCTAGAACTGTAATATTGAGACTGCTGTGATATAAAACTGAACTTTGCTGCAGTACAGATAGACCATGATGTCTTTATCTTTCAGACATCTGCTTTTTCCTGCCTTTCTATTTGTCTTCTTACTTTCCGTTCGTAATAGACTTGTGCAAAGTAATGCTGTATTTCTCTCTTTCAGTAGCCGTTCCCTTTTTATTGGCCATTTTGTTTGAATAAGCTTAATTGGCATTATCGCCCGACTAAAGTGACCAGGGGTTCTCTGCTTATGTTCAGGGTGAGCACCTACGTCATTACCAGTCAATTGATCTGTACAGTGTGAGCGTAAATGACGCGGGTTCTGGCCATGCATAAAAGGTTGATTGTAGTGTGAGTAACAGCAGGGTACAAGATCAATAGAACTGCACAGCATCTGTCCAGCTTTATCTCCCTTATTCCAGCTTTTCCTGACCTTCAAGTATGACACAAAGACACACTCCTTGGAAACATTATTGCCTCAGCCTGATTGTTCTTGCTCTTGAAGATGAGTTTTTTTTTTTCTCATGGTGGTGCGGACAGCTTTTATATTGTCCCTTCCTGAGCTCTGAGATAGTCTAAATTTGCCAGGCCCTTTACTAGAAGCCTTTGAAAACTGACTCATGTCAGCACTCTTCCCTTCCACTTTTTGCTCCTGTGTTTCAAGACAGATGTCTTTCAGATTTGTTGCAGAAGACCCTGACAGCACAGGCTTGTTGGTTTCCTGTGCAATAGCTCCTGCAAAAAATCAACTGATTATTTTTCCTGCGCTCTCTGCCTTAGCTCCTGATGATGAAAAACTAGCATGCAGTCGCCATGAGTTATGCATTTCAATGAAGCTTATGTCACCACTACCGCCTTGCTTACTCTATAACTAGAATGGCCTGAGCCATGGCCCAGTGAGAAGAGAAGGCTAAATTGATTTTTTTTCTCAAATATGAGAGCCTCATTACTTAGCTACCTTGGCAGCAGCCGTCCCTGTCTTTATCAGAATGGCATTGACGGTTTTTGTCAGCATCCCTTATTTTCCTGACCCTGTCACACACCTACACAGACAGCCATACACCTTGATGATACAGAGGCCTACACAGCTTCTCTGCCTCTTGTCCTCCTTTTGTAAGAGGAGGGCAGATGACAAGTTGTTTTTTTTTTAATAACAGCTGAGGTCAGGTAAAATTGAAGCCTTGGTGATTTTAAAGTAACAATTCGTTCCTATTAAATATGTATATGTCAGGAGCATTTCAAGATCAGTGTTGTTTCTTTTCGTTTGTGTAATGAATGCCCTTGACCGTATCAAAGCCCAATGCATCATGGCTTACCTAATTTAGGCAAATCATTTTTCAAAACATAGAGGCTCGGTTACATCAAAAGCAGCAAATGTTTCTCCCCAAGTGACTTGCGTAGTCCTACATCTAACTCACAAGGTATAGTATGGACCCAAAGCCCAGATCTATGATTCCCAGAATAAGGCTGATAATGTACAAATGACTTTGCTGTATTTCTCAGTAAAGATTAGACATATCCAGCATACTGAATTTGCAAGTACTGTGTGTACTGAGCTGTGATGTGTCAGATGACTAGCTGCCATTCAATAGTGATTTTGCAGTCAGGAAATACTAAGTTTCCCCGTTACTGCAATGTGCAATACGGGGAGGCGCTCAACTTGGGTGGGGTCAAACATCTGACTGCTCACATTGAGTGCTGCCCTTCCTTTTGACTTTTTTAACTGCACCACCAGATGGCAGGCATCAATAGACTTCCACATCCAGGGGTGTGTGGACATTGGAGGACAACTGACATCAGGCACTTGGCCATGGGCATGGATCCAACATCCTTGCTGCTTCTGGTTCTCCAACATGCTCTGCGGGCCTTTGCTCTCCTCTTATCCGCTATGACTGCCTCTTCAACCCGGGTAAAACCTCCAGCATGCTCTGCAGGCCCTGGATTGACTCTCCGCCGCATGGCTTTATCCCACAGCCCCTAAGCAGCCTTCAGCAAGCCCCACTGACAAATGCTGGCTCCGCTCCTCTGCCAGAGAACCAGAGGAAGGGTGAGAGGTTGGCGGGGCTCAAGCCCACAGTCCAGGGCCCTTTGCTGGCCTTTTTCCAGTGTACACATAGCCCTGGATGTGGAGCTGCAGATTGTGTTTTTTTGGGGGGGATTTTGTAGGGTGAGACTTGGCAAAAAAAGCAGTGAGATCCATAACAATATGTAAATTCATTAAATTCAGTCCTCCATATTTCTATTGTCCAAGCTGCTATTGTCATATTTCCCAGAGACAAACTGTACTGCACCCTGTGGTCCCTCTGCCTCACTCCTGCCTATGAGGCCACTTAGCTGGGAGGAGAGCAGGCAGCAGCTCTGGGACAAACCTTTGGTTATCGGCTCTGGCAACTTGAATTCAGCCAGCACAAACCCTGACTTCCTGCTGGATGAGCAGTTGTTGTTGTTATACATGTTATAACCAGTGCCTGTGTTAGTGGGTTACCACTGAATTCGAGTTGCCACAGCAGGTGCGTCTCTGGCAGTGCTAGGTGCCGGTGAAGTAGTCTCATAGGTGGGGAGTGAGGCAGAGAGGTACCCAAGGGTGTGCTTGCTGGCTAACGCCGCAAACATGGCCGAACCTGCTAACATAGGGTGCCACTCAACCCATGTTTACCTCCGCCCATGTTGACCACTACCTCTCAATAACACAGATGATTGCCCAACTCCAGCATACATTGGATGGTTACATGTGTGCAATACTCACTAATACACATTTAAGATATTTGAGACGATGCATGTTGTAACTTTGTTTTGAAACATACAATTTAAAGTAAGTTAGCTGACTTAAACGTAAGTTAGCTGCCGCAGTGCAGCTGCAGTGTTCCATTGGTCTTTTTTCAGATGAAACTAATCAACTTTTGCCTTCTAACTTTATGCTATGCACGGTCAAACTTGCTGTGTAACCCTTCTTTAAAACAACTCCCCTCACACATAGACAGAGTTACTACATTCAAATGAAATGCACCTTAATCAGCACTAATAAAGCTTTTTTTTGGGTGGAAAGTGTTAAATGGAAATCACCTGTCAACTGTGTACAATCAAGGTGTTAACAAAACAAAATGTGAAACAAATTAAGCATCTACCATGTGACATATAAACACAACAATCGGAAACACATCTACCTACCTACCACCCCATACTCTTTCAAGACATTTAATTCAGGTATCAGCTTCCCATTTTACATCGTCATCTTGAGAATTTCTGTAGATTTGATACTGAGAAGCATGCAGCTTGTTGATTAAAATAGTACAAACACTGAATGCTAATGTTCAGAGACTCAGGTAGAGAGGTGCATTTGCTCACAATGTCACACATGCTATCTTTGTCTCAGGTTTTTGCATACCCTAAAGGTTTTTGTGATTGTATCCAGAGAGTCTCAGAATTGGAATGGTTTTCACTGGGCAAAAGCGTGTTGCTGCTGTTATGCTATTGACTGCTATCACACACAGCCTTGTTCCACCACACACAGCCTTTATTTCGTCATCTTTGTTAAGTACAGGTTTAACCTGTAACCATTGTGATCTGGAAGTGGGAAGACTAAAGGAAGTATTTGGTTTATGTAAGGGAACGCTCTATTTTCTGTGTTGCTGTTGTAACAGTTGTCACACAATATGTGGATCCAGAGAGATCTTAGTAGCCCAGGCCAGACTTCATTATAACCACTAAACAATTAACCTGCCTCGAGTGTACAAGTAGAAGCTTAATAAGGCAAAGAAGGGCTGACAAATACGAAAACAGTATTTTTTTTCCTAAGTTTCCTTCTATTAATTGTTTGTGTGTTTTTACTGTACATTCAGATTCATGCGTTCTCTTGGAAAAGGTATAAGGTTTCTGGAAGCCGAACATTAGATTAAAAAATTGTCCAATTACCTTAGCTGAGCATTTAATTAAAGAAAAAAGCCTGGTTAACTTAACAAACACCATATTAAAAACACTGTGGTGATAACACTGTTCCTTCTTCTGTATCTCTAACAAAACTATTGCTAATATGTCATTAATGTCTGATTCGTCGACCAGCGCTAATGCAGAATAGGAATTACTTCATTAGTTTGATTCTCTTTGTAGACACACATTGCATTGGCTTTTGCGAATTATGCCTCCTTTACTGGATGGAAAGGACATCCATCTGTTCCCTTTTAAAGGAAGAAAAACCTGTATAATATGTCAGTCCTAAGCTTTCGATATTACGCCTTTAATCACAGGGAGCGGTCCCAGGGATCCATCAAAGGCTCCTTCTCCATAAGAAGTGTCTAAAATCAACTTTCACATAAGGAGCAGCAGGAATATTCAAGCCTCCTATAGCATATTTAATGCAGCAGTGTGAACTTGCTTAACCTGCTTTGGAGAATTCACAAATGTCACTCAGAAAAAAATCCCAGATTTGTCTTGACATATAAGTATGTGCCTGTTTGGCATTGCTGCAAAGTACATTTCATTAATATATTTGATAAATAAATGGCTTTGGTCGTATTACATCAGTTTGAGAGTCGGTCTTGTGTGAGACAATCCAAGGACGAGCTTTTATTATGTATATACAGTGAGGAAATGTCGATTAACTAAAGCTACCTGCTCAACAAAAATTGGATAAGCATTGACAGACTGCTTTACTGCTTTGTCTGAATGTCATTGCTTGTCTAAGAAATTGATTTTGTTGACTTTCTCTCAGCATTTTTAGGGTAATCATTTCTCATTAAACATTATGCCAGGGTGCAGACTTTTATTACACAACATGAATTAGAGCTTGATCTATGCCTGCATATTAGCCCATATTATCTTATTGCAGGTATATTGGCTTAAAAGTGTAAGCAAGTTTTCTCAATTCGATTTCAAATATAAAATGTCTCGCTCAATACACATCTTCACCACAATTATTTAAAACACCTTTTCAAAGATGTTTTTTATATCATGTGTGTGTATATAAAATGAATGCACCATTGTTGGCTTTGTAAACTCTTACAAATTGAGCCTCACAAAGTCAGTACTGGGTCAGACTATACAATTTATACAGATAATTATAGCTTTAACTGCAACTGAATGTGCTTCCCAGTTGTTGTTTCCACTTGTCTATAATATTTTAGAGCAGTTGTTTTTGACAGGCATGCACTCGCTGGCTGCGGCTGCCTCTCTCCCCAGCACAAAGTGCTGGATTCTACATGTGTTTTTATGTCTTAAAGCTTTCCACAGTGGCTGATGAGTGTGAAAGTGTTGTTGTCAGTTGTCAGTCTTACACTGTTGTGATATTGATTTAATGTTTGTTATTTCAGTTGGGTGCAGAGTTTCGGGCATGAGGGTCTCGGATTGCTGCTGGACATTTTGGAGAGGTTGCTGTTCAAGAAACAGTAAGTTTATGCATCACTCGTGTGTTTTTGCACAGACTCTTCTCACCCATCTCTCTGTAATTCAAACACTTACTTCAAACACTCTGCATACAGTTTCTAGTCTCCATACTGTGCATCAGAGACCAACTGCTCCTCATTTCTCTCCTGTGTCCCTAGGCAAGAGAAGCTCGACAAAAAGAACCAACATAAGGTTGTTCAGTGTCTCAAAGCCTTCATGAACAATAAGGTAATGACAATGGAGTTTTTGTGAGTAAACCTCAGTAATAATGTTTCTTTATTTCATTTGTTATATAAGTTTTTATTTTTGCACAATTTAAAAGACACAAAAATGACGAAATTAACATAGTATACAGTGCAGGGAGAGGCAGAAAACCAAGTGGGCTTATTTGAACCCTCCATCTAGTAAAACTTAACGCTTCACAATGTTATAAAGAACACAAATGTTAACATACAAAAAAGACAACATAAAAGTGTCCAACCATTAACACATATGCATATATAATATAGCTGGGTGATATAACGACTATGTACGATAACAATATATTTTCAAGCAGGATATAAATTTAGACAACACCGTTTATATCGATATAGGGTCAAGTTGCATTACTTGACAGATACCAGTATGCATCTCTCCTTTCTCACACTCTCTGCACAGCTCCGCCCCACTCGTTCACTCACAAGTTCTCCAGCATCTCTTTTTAGAGCCGTAGCCTGACATGCACCTCCCCGGATATGAAACTACACGCTGTGGCGACACAGTCCTCCTGTCTATTTTTGTAGGCTATAACCATTTCCCTCAGTGGAAACGAAGCTTTTATCTACTTTTATTTCGCAGATAAGAAACAATAAATTGTGAAGACAATAAAGCCTCCACAAAATAGCAATTCAAGTCTTGTGTGTGATTTAAGCTGGCTTCATATGAGCAGAGGAAATCTCCGCTCATCGCTAGGCTAATTTATATAATGTAAAATGCCATAGGCTTGTGCTAATAATGTTAGCATGTTATATTTGTTTGAAAAATGTGGTAAGTACAAGACAGTTGTTTTGTCAGTGAACCTTGTGAGTTGTAGTAGAGCCAAATTTTGTAACGTTACCTTTGTTAAATGTTGCTGTTGTCCCTGGCTTCCTACGAGTAGAGGAAAAGTTCGTTAGCTGCCAGGCTAATTAATGCAATGTAAAATGTCATAGGCTTGTGTTTAAAAACTTAAGCATGTTGTATTTGTGGGGAAAATGTACCCAGATAAAGACAAGAACTTTGTCTGTGATTCCTGTGAGTTATAATGAAGCAACTGAAAACATGTAGCCCATTTTGTAGAGAATACAGAGATATATATTGTATATCATCAGTCAGCCTGTAAATACAGAGATATGATTTTCATTCTTCCTTTTCATTTATTTATTTTTTTGGTATGTTATAGTGTGTATATATTTTAGAATGAACTCAGTCAGCAAGACTCTATTCTTTGATATTTAAAAACAGCAAAACAACATACTATATCATTAATTGTTTATCGTCTTGAGTATTGACATAAAAGCACACATTAATTTCATATGGAGGTTTCTGCGATTGATGAACTTTCATAGGCTCATTAAGGGCACATGTGGTGTTGAATGCAACAGCACCAAGAGTCCCCAAAGTCAGAATGTTACTATTTCTATGTTCATCCGAGAATTAATATGTCCGTTTTGTCCTTTTACCCTTCAGGAAAGAAATCTATCAAAAATAACTTCTTATATTTTGAGTTCGGTCTGATCTCCAAGGGTAATTTTCCCCCCATCCCCGTCAACATCTGGTGTTTTCATGCAATTACCAAATTAGGCACCTGGGATTTCAATTACAAAGGGCTTATGACCAGTGGAGGAGAAGAGCAGCATCACAACAATATGGAGCCAATTGGGGGGAGTTTACTAATGTTCTGATGCAATCTGGATGACACTGTGTGACACATTTGCACAGATCTAAGGTTCCTGGCTGGCATGGAAAAACATCCTGATTCTTGAGTTAGTAGTTAAGAGAGAGAGTGTGTGACTGAGAGTGTAAGTGAGGGAAGGAGATGAGATTGAACAAGAGAAAAATAACTTTATTTGCAGATTTTTTTCAATATGGTAATGTGCGGCAAAAAATAATTACCATTAATCAAGTCAATTTAAAAATCTGCTGATGGTTCACAGATGCACTGGAAATGCAAGAGGATTGCAAAAGTAAACTTCTAGCTTCCTGGGACTCCTTTGCTCTTGGGACTATTTGGTCTAAATAAACCACAGCAGAGTGTGGTCAAAACATTGAGCATCACAGACAGCCGTTTAAAACAAATTCAGAGTTGCAGACAGTTACATATAGAAGCATTTAAAAAGAAATGACATTTTGAAAAGGCCTAAAAGGTATGGAGGTGTGATAAATCTAAATTTTACTGAAACTTTGCATCTCTCACCAACCTTATTTATGTCATGTCAATATGTTTGGTAAACATTTTGAGCCTGCCTGCCCCTGACACGTGCCACATTTTTTGCACTCTTAAATTAATTGTTGACAATGTTGACGTGCGGAAGGCTGCCGTGATGCTGACATTTCGGCAGACAAGCATTTGTAAGTCCCAAGTTCTTAAGTGTTTCAAGGTGTTAAAGTTTGAAATTCCAGCATCGTGATAACACTTTATTGTAGTAAATGGATCCGTTGGAGACGAGGGGCCCAGGTCACTGTATGCTTTCCATCGACAATCCTAGTGCAGTTAAGGCTGAATCCAAATGTCCACCCTCTGGACTTGCGGGTTGAGGCCTCTTGGACTTAAATCGTACGTGACAAGTTCACCGTCATCATGTTAAGTCTGCAAGGGCACAGACTGCATGCCACTGGTAGACAGCCCTCCAGACTGTTTTAGTCATTGCCATGGAAATGTTCCAGCGACGATTACAATCAATGTTACTGCTGTCATATTCTTTGTGCTCATCTGTCCTTGCAGATAACAAGATATGAACCCAATATACAGGGTTGTTTTGTGAGTGAACAAAATACTTTTCTGTATAACACATAGACTGGAGACATTCAAATACAGAGATGTTTGTTTGACTGGACTATGACTAGATAAATTGGGTAGGCCTATTAGTTATGTCAGAAAATCTTCTTTAGTTGTTTTTTTCGGCCACTTTTCTAGCCTGTATATTTGGCAATACACTGCACGACCTTTAGAGTGGGCCTCAATAATACAATCCTTTTTGATTACCCTTTATAGCCTATATCTCTACATATTTCTGTCACATGATATTGAATATTATTTCTGGCCTACACAATTCAAGTATTATTTCAATGGGTTATAGTAACTGTTTTACATACCATTTTTTTTTTTTTTTTTTAAATTTTAGTCAGCTATTGAAAAAAAAACAACCTACCACGTCATGTCCATACTGCAATGAATTGTGGGCAATTAAATCAGTGAAGTCTGCTGAAGTCTGCACCCTTGTAAACTGGTTGAATTGTAAATTTGGACAGCCCTCAGCACTCCCAGACCTTCTGATCTGCGAGTCTGCAAGTGCAGTGAAGTCCGGTCATTTGGATTCAGCCCAACTTCCCTCCAAAGGTCGGGGCATGTACTTCCCCACCAGGTTTTCCAAGATGGTCTCACACACATTCCTAACAACTGCGTCAACAGTGGAGTGACCAACCCTGTAACTGAAGCTAATTGACCATATGATTCTGCAATAGCTGGCTACCCTTTTAAAAAGTGTGAGGTTTGGGGGATTTGTTTAAACAATCAGAGTATATAGCTAGCTTACTTAGATGGATGACCTAGATGTCAGTGATACTTTTAGCTGGAGCTGATGGTTGATGAGCAACATTAGGGGTAAGCTGCCTCCATGCCCTTGAAATTATGTATAAGAATTAGATTTACTTTACCGTCCCCCTCAGTGGAATATGTCTTTGGCTTCTCCCAAGTACAACAAGGTACATACAATACACATAACACAACACACCATTAAAAACATACAGATATACAGTATACACTTTACAATACTGCAAGTTAGTTAGTTATTTAAATAATAAAAGAGCACATCTTATAAAATAAGTTTTCCCTGCTGCAGTCATTTTGTGTTCTATGACTGTATGGATTAGGGAATACAAGACTCTTGGCTTGCCCCTGGGACCCTAAATCGACAGCCAGATGGTAGCAGCTCAAATTTTGAGTGTAGTGTGTGAGCTCTGCAGTTATACGTTTAACCTTTTTGTACACAGTCAAATAAATTGCAAAATGATGTCTGTGACTTCCCTGCAATGTTAGCAGTTTTCGAAAACTCATTTTGTTATCTTATTAGCTACATTTTGCTCGTGCAGTTTGTTTAAATTAAGCAAAACAATTTAGCAAAGCCATAAAACAATACGATCATATTGTGATAAAATGATTCCACTTAAGGTCAGTAGACAGTAATATTGAATTATTGCCCAGGCCTAAGCACATGTGTATGAAAATATGTTCTGTTAACGTAGCTTTATTTCACAATGCTTCAGCTTTTCCCTCCGTGTGTGCTGTTAGTCCACAGTAGCTATAGAGAAAAAAAAAAATAAATAAAAATCTTGCCACATGGAGCTAAAACCCAACGGAGACAGATATACAGGCACTCTGGCACAAAGTGTGCTGTAAGGTCTCATGTAATCCTGCGTCTCAACAGGCGCCAGACGCCAGCATTTACCCGTAGGCCTCTCTGTCAGCCCAGACCTTTCCCTGGCTAGAGAGGAGTCTTGGGATAAGATGTACCCACAATGCCAAGAAGACAGGTGTTCTCTGCCAGCTGTCAGTGCAGCCTTTTTTTTTTCTTTTTGGTTTCCTGCGTCAAGTCACACAGTTGCATATTTTCTCTTGTCTGTCATCAGTGGCGTAATAATGTAACACTAAAAGTTACAACACTGTGAAACTGCCCTTTGAACGATTGAACTGTAATACGAAAAATGATTTCTTCAGTTTTGATTAGTTGTATGTGTTACAATGAATGCATATTGTATATAGCACACAGATTTTATTTCTATTTAATTTTCAGGACTTTGTTAGTACCCAGTGACTTCAAGTTTGGTCACTGTACTGTATATGTAAACAGTGGTATGGAGGATTTAGAAGATCCTCTAGGTTTTCTTAAGTATAGAGACAGCTGCTCGAAGTACTTTAAAAAAGATGTAGTGTGTACATGAGACATGTGTGTTTGAAGAGACAAACCTGCTCCAGCAGTGTCAACTAGTCTTTGGAGCGTTGACAGAGGACTGACACAGTTCATTTTTCCTTGATTCTAGAAATTTGGCAACCACTGTCTCTGTCAGGACAAAAGTACGAGTATGCCGTTTAATAACTGCTCTTTTTTTTTTTTTTTTTTTTTTTTTGAAGATATTTTTTGGGGCATTTTAGCCTTTAATCGATAGGACAGACAAGCGTGAAAGGGGGAGAGAGAGAGAGAGGGAGTGACATGCAGCAAAGGGCCACAGGCTGAGTCGAACCCAGGACACTTAGGCAACAGCCTTGTACATGGGGCGCCTGCTTTATCCACTAAGCCACTGATGCCCCAGTGTGACTGAAAAATCAACAAAACATTAATGTTCTTTACAAATCAAGCAAACATTGTATCTATTTACACATAATTATTCAGATACAAAGATATAATCTAAATACCACACATCTTGGTTAGCTGACTGCCACTTCAGATGCATAAAGGCCACATCAAACAGGCAAACAAAATAAGATTTGAGTGCTCAGTAGTGCTTGTGTTAGTGCCGTATCTCCAGTACACTTTGTAACTGCTTTTCAAAAAGGATTAAAACATTTTTGACTTTTTCCTTTGTAAAATAAAAACCCCTTTCATTGCTACACAAAGTGAATTTAATGTAATGTATTATTTGTCCTGAACATTTTATTTTTCTAACATAATCTAACATCTGTGAATTGATTTTCCTCTGTGCAGATTAACCACAAACAATAAATGAACCCAAGTCCTCATTGTTCAGCAGCAATTACAGTTGTGAATGTTGCTCAGACTCCTCTTCATTGTACAATGCTGTTATCACATGCTACTGTATTAACAATAACACGTACAGTATTGTTATTTGTAATGATGGTGTTGCTGCAAGATTGATTTTCTCTTGTTGGCTTTAGTGCACAACATACAGTAAGACTCACACCGCAGAATTATTCTAAATGAGTTTAATAATTACCTTGGCATTTAATCACATTTTCTGGTGGCCAAGTTCATTTGCACAATAAATCGTGTTGTTCCAGACCTCTGAATAGCACTGCATTATGGATGGAACTGAAATCACTGTTAACCTTGAGTCTTACTTTGGGCAGGCATTTATTCAAGGGTAATTTGGAGTGCAGGGAAATATACTGAGCTTGAATCAATCGTGTGTTCTTAAAGTAATAAGATGTGGTTTTACTGTTTTACTTTGCTGGTTACTGGACATTGTATTTGTGTTGTTGCAAATGGAGAGAATCACAGTTTATCTGGGTAATCATGTTCTGTGTTTGTGTTCAATGCAGTATGGCTTGGATCGAATCCTGGGGGAAGAGAAAAGTCTTGCCTTACTGGCAAGAGCCATTGATCCCACCCAGTCAGCCATGATGACTGACGTGGTAAAGCTGCTGTCAGCCATCTGCATTGTGGGTGAAGAGAACACGTAAGTTCTGGTTTCATTCATTCATTCATTCATTAAACATATCTAGTCTTAGTGCATTTCTAATGCTTAAAGACATTTTTTTTGAGTTCACAAAAGCAAGACTCCTAGTTTAGGCCAGCAGCCACACTTTAGTATCTTTTGTTTATTTCTTATTTAACCTTTATTTAACCAGGAAGTCCCATTGAGATTAAAAATCTCTAACAAGAGAGACCTGGCCAAGGCAGAGGCCTATCAAAACACAATTAAAATGCAACAAATACAACATATATGAAAATCCACAATGAAACAACTTTTCAAACATAGTAGCCTCTCAAAAAACAAACAAACAAGCACATGTTTCTGTCACCACATTCTTTACAATGCCCTTAAACTCATCGATGGATATCAGAGTTTTTAATTTTAGATCTTTTTGAAGGTTGTTGCATGTCCAAGGTGCACAGCAGGAGATTAGAAAGCAACCACTTGGAGGAAAGTAGCTGGTAACTACCAATTAAAGTCAGAAGGCACTGCAGGGCTTACAATATAAAAGGTAAAGCATACAAAAGCCAACACTTTGCAAAAGGCTGAGTTGCCATAATGTCCAAGAGTTGAATGTTTGGAGTAAGAGAATGATAGGCCTGTGATTTTGTGAGTGCCAGTGTCGCTCTCAAAGAACGTATCACAATACTGGCACCTTATAATACAGTTGCATATTGACGATGTCTTAAAAGAGTCTTGCTCAGTGGAGATCCAGTGTTAGCCTTGTATTTTGGAAAAAAAATCAGAACTTATTTGCACAGAATATACGTTGAGACATTTAAAGTGACTGCAGTTTCATATAATATAATACAGTTTATTGTGATTAATTGCAAGGCTAAAGCTGGTAATAATGGACATTTAAATGTAAAATCACAGAATTAACAGAGAATCGACACAAAGGAATTATGTTTGAATTCAAATACTAGGTAGGGCATTCACAGCTGCTGCAATTTTGTCATGGAATATTCACAAAAAGTAGTTGATAAATCAGCAATCGTAAATCAATCATAAATCAATCTTTTTTTTCACCCAATAACCATTATTAATTATCATCAAAATTGTCTGGGGGGACCTGGGGTTCCTCCACTGGCTCTGAGAGGTCGTTTACAGATAAGCTGCTAATTAGACTTAACCCCCAAGGGAGATTTGTCTGTGCTGGAGATGACTGTTTGTCTGCAGGGATAACGGGCATCCTTACCTCTCTAAATGAATTAATTTCTGCTTATCAATGTAGGAAGTGATTATTCAGACAAGTCTACATCATGTCAAACAACAAAGTTACGTCCACTTTTGGTTGTTGGAAGGCCATCTCAACTCACAACTATGACTCGTCAACAGCAACTACCCACAGAAACTCTCCCCTGCATTACTAGTTGGTGCACATAATTTCATACTCCATTCTTTATCATTGGCGTGCAGTGTGATGTCCAAGTAGTTGTCATTACTCACAGAAGTCCAACGATCCCCTGTGAGAGCAACGTCCTTTGCTTGCTTAAACATGTTCATCTGTCTGTGCCATTTCGCCTTCAGACAAAGTGTGCTTTCTTGACATGATGGTTCCTCTTGAGCGTAGATTATAAGCAGTGTCTCCGAATGCAATGTCAGAGATTTCTCTCTGTCCATCTTCTTCTACTGCATTAATTGGGCTGCAGTTTTTAGCTATCTATTTAGCCAAAACATAAGTTACCTTCTCATGTACAGGTTTCCATATTTGCACACAAATACCACACTGCTGTGTTATAGATTGGAGAAGCCCTCTATTTTTGTGGGGGTGTTTTGCTTTGAGGTGATATGTCAAAGATAAAGTACCTCTGTGGCAATTAATTTTCGGTTTTGCAAAGCACGCAGATTACTTTTGTTTTTCCAAAGATCTGCCAGGCAGAATTTTAAAGAGAGGCTTTAGCCAGGATAGTATGTTTTGTCAGCACACGCTGTCATGTAGGTCAGCCACCACAGGAAGTAAAAAGGACCGAGTTGCTTTGACACATTAAATATTTCCAATTAGTAGCAAAAATTAATGGTTAAATTTTGAAAGCACTAATTTCAGGAGATATTTTGAGAGTAATTTAAAAATAAAGTAACACAGTATGCATTTTAAAGTAGAATATATGCTTTAATAACTCAACAGAAGTTGATTTAGTTATTGCAATTATTTAATTATTGATATACATTTCATCCATGTTAGTTGTCCGCACTATTCTACTCAAGTCTTAAGTCATGTTCTGCAGTGAAGGTGATGAAATTCCCTGGAAAAGCCCGTCCACTCAAATTGACGAGAGAGGAACCTCTGATACATGCGAGAGCAGAGAGCTCATGGTCACAATCTTTTCAGATGAATGTATGTCTTCATTTTTCCCAGATAGTTCGCTCATGCATTTCATGTTCTCATTTAGTTTGGAAAAGGTCCTTGAAGCCATCACCACAGCAGGGGAATGGCGAGCCATTGAGAGGTTCAGTCCCATTGTGCAGGGACTAAGAGATCGCTCGGTTCAATTACAAGTAAGTGCGGAGTGAATGTACTGTACAGCCATTGACACCTTGTTGTTCCCCTCGGGTTTCTTTGAAACAAAATATGGAATGGCTGTGGGAAGTTGACCATTTTTAACATACCACAACCACTCTGTGCTCAGAGGTCTAGTCACTTACACTTCTCTTTGGTCAGGTAGTCTTTTTTGGGCAAAGAAATGTTTAGTTTAGTTCTACTCATCTACTCAACATTGAAGTGCCTATATATATAGCTTGTGTTTATCCAATTTATGTGTTCCTGTATTATGCAATGCTCAGTGCCTATTAACTGCTCTTGGTGCAAATCTGTTGGTTAAGTGTTCAACTTAAGGTTCGTTTTGCAGATCAAAGAAGCAACTGTGACCTAACAAGGCAGTCTTGAACTTGTCTGATTTTACCATTTGCAGTGATAAACAAAAACACTATGTAATGTAAGATGCTCAGTTGAGAAAAAGACCCTCCATGTTTTGAAGTCGCCATATATAAAAACCTTTACTAATGATACGGATAGCATTTCAGTCACATTTGGTTATAGGCTGTAAAACAGAACATTTGGTTATAGGCTATGAAACACTTTATATTGTAAATACTGTAGAACCAGGAAAAAACAGCAGAAAACAGTTAAACAAACAAAACAATGACACCACACATTTGTCTCATCTATACTTAAATAAAATGTCCCTTTTTCTTGATCCAATGGTAATATATCGTAAAATTCAGAATCCATCCTAACGTCCTGTATGGCTTGACAAATTTTCATCAGCCCATGCACATTGCCCATTTTTATCACCTCACGAGCTCCCTTTACATGTAATCCCTCTCTTTGTGGACATCGTGTTTCAGATTCATCATCTCCTCACTGACACACACACACTTGAGATATTGCATATGGGCTGCTTTAAATGGCAAATGGCATCCGTTTGTGTCGCAATAATGTAATTCATGATTAAAGTATGTTGTCTGCATTTTTAATTGGTAGCTGAGGGATGTGAAGAGAGTGATCATTCATCCAATACTTAACACACACACACACACACACACACACACACACACACACACAGATACACAGATACACACAGATGATGAGCATAAAACTCCAGAATGTATTACATTTGCTCCTTTGGTTGTTTTGTATTCTCGTGCAATGACCAATGTTAAACTTAATTAAAAGATGCTATCTTTTTTGCCCCCTGTAGTATTATCCGCAGCATTTGCATTTCATTTGCGGTAACTACCTCTGACAGGTGCAAAACTGCAGGGACCCTCTAAGATGGTTGAAGCAATAGTAGAGGAAAATGGCGAGGGAAGGAATGCTTTGTTATTACTGCCCACTTCCTAATACACAGCGTGGTCTCCTTTTAACCCCATGCATTATTAAAGCACAGATACTGTTATCCTAACCATGGCACTGTGTGGCCAAAGGCTCTCTGTCCTACTTGACTACATTCATACAGTCTCCCCTGGCAGCCTTTGGCTTTTGGAAAGTGTGAATTTAGACAGTCGAGTGTAAATAGACACACGGGGGAACCACTGCAATCAAAGGTGCCTGCTTCTTCTTTAAAAGCCTGAGCATCTTTATGTATTTGTAATTATGCATTATTCTGAATACAAAGCTGAGGCTAATTTAGATGGGAAAATACATCCATGACTTATTAAAATGTATGAGCTGTAATCAAATAATAGACTTGAAATACTCACATATCATCTATATTGTGATATTTTACTCATGAAAAATGATGTAAAGCATTGTGGCGATCTTTCTTGCTCCCCCTTTGTCTCTTGTTATTGATTATGTGTCTCCAGCAAGTTTCAGCTCTCTGCGCATTGATTTTACTTAAAATGAATTTGTGTATACTGAAACCAAAGGATATGTGGATGGTGGTAAATCATTCAAATAGTTGTTGTGATCTTTAAATATAACAATGATATTGTTTTCTTGACGGTCAAGGCAAAGGTTTTGTGACACTTTGTAATGCTACCTATCTGCCTCACCACATTAAAATGCTACTTTGAAGACAGGTAATTACTAAGCTGGAGTGCCAGGGCAGAAATAAGGGTGCGCTATCAAATTGACAGTGAACCTGAACACATCTGAATATCCTTCCTTGGCTCTAGCATTGCCATACCCTCTTTTCACACATGAGCGGATTGCTTTACTGATCAATAATTGATTTTTCTGTCTGTGTTTGCCGGGCTAGTTGAAGAGTCACAGGATGCAGCGGTCCCTGTGCAGTAAACCAAACTCATAGGGGAGTGAAAAACAGCTTCCAAAAGAGCGAGTTTGCCCTTAAATTGACTGTTAGTTAGTTTTGTGTGTATGGGTCTGCAGTTGTTGCATTAATATTAAAATCAGCCCCCCCCCCCCAAGTTGGTGACTGGAGAAAATAGACATGCATTAGTTATGGTCCTCTGCTTCCAAGGGACATAACTCATTTAGAATGCATGCCGGCATGCTTTTCATCAACTTCTGGAAGAAGAAGTCCGTCTTCTTTCTCTGGTTCGCTCTCTCACTCTTCTCTCCCTCCCTGCCTCTCTCTCTCCCTCTCCCTTTGTTCCATGTACCCTTCGTGTTGCAGGTGGCATGCATGCAGCTCATCAATGCCCTAGTAACATCCCCTGATGAGCTGGACTTCAGGCTGCACATCAGGAATGAATTTATGCGCTGTGGCCTGAAAGAGATATTGCCGGTAAGCACAACATAACTGCACAAACACACACACACACACACACACACACACACACACACGCACACACCTTGTATTAATATTTAAATGAGTTGTCCACTTCAGTGAAATATTGTTAATTTATGAAACACAGAGGAGAGTTTGCACGTCCTCTGTCTGTGCCAGCACCCAGAAACCAATAAAGTTTCTGGTGCCCTGGCTAATAATCATCCCACTGGCTTTTATACCATCTACCTAACATGTTTATCTGTTGCAAACATTGGTTGTTGTAGGTGCCAAGAAAACAAATAAATTAAAAAGAGAAGCCGGTCCCCACACCTGCTTATCATGATGAGTAATAGCGTTTAGAATGAGCTCCCCGTCTTTACCTTGGCTTCATGCCTCCCTTTTGGTGCTTATGTCAGACAGGGTCTTAAGCCTTTCTTTTTGATTTATTTGCTTAATTCTTTATCTCTTTTAATCTGTTCTACCTTTTCTTCTTTCCCTGCCTTAATCCATCTGTAGCAACTGACAACCATCAGGAACGAGGCCCTTGACATTCAGCTGAAGGTGTTCGAGGAGCACAAAGAAGAGGACATGATAGAGTTCTCTCACAGGCTGGAAGACATCAAGAGCGAGCTGGAATATCCTTTTCACTTTAACAAACAGACACATGTAACACTAAGAGCATTTGAACACCTTGTATTGAAATGTGTTGTGGATAATCGATTGCAATCGGAGAGCGCTTGATCACATGAAAGTACAGGTGTAGATGTACCCAAAAGGCATTGAGGACGGATTGTAATCCAATTAGCCAAACCACCTTCGGAGGTGGTCAGGGACACATTGTCAGCACATTGCAATCTTATTTCCAATCCACATACAACAACAACTATGTGGGTGGAAATATGTAATTGTGTGAGACTGCTCCAAACCAGCCAGGTAGCAGCAGCTCTCCCTCACCTGTCACAGAAGCTGTCTGGGTGCGTGGTAGTCGCTCTCGCAACTGATGCTAACAATAATGAGGTGTCTCCCTCATCTGTAATGAATTCCTTGCATAGATCACTGTCTTTACAATCAACAAGGCCACCCCTATTGACCTCGCTGTTGCTTTCTAAATCTCCCTGACTGGCTCTGGCCTATATAACAAAATAAACTATGGACCCGTGGAGATTTTTTAAAATATTTGCCTTATTTTTATGCCAGTATTTTCTTTAAAACTGTCAACAGTATCATGATGTGCACCCTATGTAATTGTAAATGTATATATACTGCGATCACTTGGTGTCTGCAGGTCCTTAAAAGTCTTAAAATGTCCTAAAATCAATTCTTTAATAAATAGAAGGCCATAAAAGTCATTAAATTGTCTAATATATGAATTTGTGAGGTCTTAATTGCCACACATCTAATTTAATATATTCATCTTTTATTTCTTTTTGTCAAAATGAGTCACGCTCTTCTGCATGAAAGTCCACAATTCTGATATTACAAATCATTAAACCTATCACTGAACCTCAATGTCTTTTTACTTTATGTTTACACTTACCTGTTGGCATTATGTAGATTAACCTCACTCACTCTAATAACCTTATTCTGACATAAAACCTACTTCTACAAGGTGCCTATATATATACGTCTTACTTTTATACTTGTCCAAAAATCAGTCTTTAATATGGCTGAGAATTATCTTGAAATGGTCTTTAAAAGCATTGAATTTAAGTGTCTGATATCTGCAGACACCCTGTGTCATTTATTATAGTTTTTGACAATAGAGGTGGGCGATATGGCCCTAAAATAATATCATGGTATTTCAGGGTATTTTTGAGATAACAATATTCTTGATGATATGACAGATTCATGAAAAAATATTTTATTATTAATTTAAGAAACTAGAATTTCAACAAAATAAGTGATATAGTTTTACATGCCTTTAAATATTCAAAATATTTTTTTCTACCTGGACCTTTGTGCTCTGCCATTCCTCCATTTAATAATCACGCTGTAACCTGTGACAGACTGCAACGATACCTATCGCACATTCACATATCTGTAATTTTTTGTCATCACGTCGGTTTACATTATCAAAGGTTTAATCGCTTGACGACACGGACTCCATTGGGCGCACGGTGAGAAAGGAGAGGGATATACGCTGTGCTGCTGCCAGTTGATCCGCTGAATGAGTTCCCTCTGCAGGGAGGGTAACTCATGGTAACTCGCTAAAAGAGTCTAAGAAATCCGGGGCTGTGCATTAAACATTCAGGACACCCAGGCGTAAAGAAGTCACAGTTTATTCCACACGACTGGAGCTGCTCCTCTTTTTGGAACCACAGCAGAGTTGCTAATAGCCTAATTTTGTGTTCAGCCATGCTTGTTGTTGCCATAGGTAACAGTATGACATCAATATGTCAACAAGCCATAATATCACGAGTATCACGATATGAATTTTTCATATGATGTTAAAAATAGACTGATATTATTGTGAACGAGATGATATGGATGAATGGCACACCCTTGTTGACAGGTAGGGGCGGGTCCTGTTTGGACTGAATTGGATCGTTTGAGCTGATCAGAGATCTCAATGAAGACACTGGAGACATATTAATACCAGGTGTACATGTATTTAATCATATGTAGATACAAACTGGATACAAGAAACATATGAGTCTACGTTTTAATCCAATGTTTGTTTCTTGAAAATGTGGCTATACAGTACCTTTGAAATGTTCATGCCATCCAGCTGAGATCAGTTATCCTCAAAAATCCGCAAGTCTTTCATTTCTTTTTTATTTCAGTGACCTCTACTTTTTTATGTGAAAATGCAGTGTTTCAGTTTACGTACAAGTCCTTGACTCTCCGCACTGATGTGGGTGATGTGTTCAGTATTGTGCAGAGCATGGTGAAGGACAGCAGTGCAGAGCCCTATTTCCTCTCTATACTGCAGCACCTGATGCTTATACGCAATGACTACTTGGTCAGGTAAAAATCAGCAGCACTCACACACACACACAAGGCATTAATTATCTAAAGTGCAATGAAGCGTGCAGTTTCCTACTTCTCATTTCCTCCCCTCAGTGTGTCCCCTGCATGTTTGTGAGTTTGACTTTCTGTGATTTATTTATTTATTTTTTTTAATGAGCTGTTTTCATTAGGTCTGCTCTTGGAGTATACAGTGATATAACTTAATAATGATGACTGACATATAGCATGTTAATCTCTCATCTTAGCCGAATGCACCCACAAGTAAAGGTCTAAGCAGCTTTTGAACACTGGTAATGATGTAGATTGCTGAAGAGCTTATGTTCTGCGGAGGTCTCACTCCTTCTGCCTTAAACCCTCTCAATGACATTGGCTAACAAAGAGAATGCGTTTTCTTTCATCTCCAGTCCATCTATAGCAACCATGGCTCCAGAGTATATCTCATCTCCTATTAATGGTACTTTTCAAAGGCTTATTTTATGTTGGTTCACTCACAGCTGGGTGTGAGTTAAACCTTGGCTTGATCAAAAGATGGAGCTCTAATCTGAAGAATATGAAATGCATCACCTGCAGTTTTTCTCCCACCCAAAAAACAACACCTAAAGTGTCTGGCACTCTGCTCTGGCTCTGTCTGATTAGTTTTCTTTATGTGAAAGCATTATGAAATGTTAACATCGGTGATATGACTGCCAACATTGCTGCCATCTATTTTGTAAGCATTAGTAACAGCGTGAGAATATTACTGTACACACAAAAACCACACCACCCTCCACGCGTTCAGCTCTCACTAACAATAGTGAGTCTAGGCTGCACAATCTTTTTTTTATCTTCTGGCAGCTGAACCAGCTGAACCTCGTAGATTCACAGTTATATTTTATGTAGTTTATGCTTTATTGGCTAACAAATCAGTGTTTTATTTTATTGTCTGCCACTGGAATCTGCTGCTGACACAGTTAGTCAATTAACCAGTCACTAAACCCTTCCACCGAAAATAACCTTCCAATAATAGCTCAGCAGCGGTAACAAGGCACAGCAGGCCAGTCAATTTTGGGATTCCTCCACATGCTCTATTAAGAGCAAACTCCGTATTTAAAGAGTTTAGGAAGTGGTGTCTTTTTTGGAGCCTGAAAATGCAAAAGAACAAAAGCTTAAAGGGTTAAAAGGGGCTCTGTGCAAAATTCAGAGCATATGAGTTGTCTGCACACAGTTCTTAACATGGTCATTAAGCCGGTGACTAGCAGCTAATGAGGCTAACCCCATAAAGTGCTAAACAACAGCAACAGTGTCCAGGGAAGGGACTTGAAGCTGGGAAATACACTTCCGATGAGGCCGTCCTGTTATCAGCCGTGAACACAGTGCAAAGCGGTGATAGGCGACGCACGAGCCAGT
The DNA here is from genome assembly GCF_011397635.1 of Epinephelus fuscoguttatus. Lineage (NCBI taxonomy): Eukaryota > Metazoa > Chordata > Actinopteri > Perciformes > Serranidae > Epinephelus > Epinephelus fuscoguttatus. The sequence continues at coordinate 35,153,669 of NC_064753.1, forward strand.
GGCATACACGCATGCACTAACCTGCACACGCGTCTGGACTGACTTACCACGACAAATTACAGAGAAGCTCGGATTACAACACACAAAGAGGGAGCGTGACTTTATTCCCTGCTCAGGACGCAATAGAGTGCCCCAGGAATTAGTCCTGAAACTCGGAAATTAATTACCACTCCTGGATCCCTCACCTCAAAGTCAGTGGGTTTTTGGTTAGATGCCTGAAATAAAATCAAGCTTAAGAGATTTTCCTGTTTCGTTCTACGACATAAAATCTGTCAGTAAACACCCCACTTGTGAACTTTGAAGCTTCTGTGTGTTGTAACAAAGGCAGTTGTTAACAAGTGGATAATGAGACAACAGAGCGTCATCACACAGAACACGGCTTTACAGAACACGGCTTTACAGAACACGGCTTTACAGAACATGGCTTTACAGAACACGGCTTTACAGTCTTGTTGTGGTGGTGACATTAGAGAGTGCGACCATAATGTAGTTTCCTTATAGCCTAGCGTCAGCTTTTACTCTTGGCAACTGCATTTAGACTTCAGTAATCATGAAAGTGGTGTTCATTTGTGACGATTATCTTGCTGAACAAAACGTGTAAGTATCATAAACATTTGTTTGCCACAGAGCTTATTTTCCGACAATAAGCCAAAATCCAATTGAAAAATCCCATAGGCTTTTTAACGAGGGAACCAGTGCGATGCTAATTCTGCGACGGCCTACAGAAAAACATCATCCCTTGGGCACTCTATTACTCCACTGTATCTCTACTCAGCAAATAGTGATTTGCTGCTATATTAATTCTTTGAATGTCACATACAGAACCCTTAAAGAATAAATTAATCAGTGTGTTTTCTGCTCTGAGCTGCAACCAGAGTTTAGGGTTATGTACGTGGCTCTCGTCTGCTCTTAATTGGATGTGTGGAAGTTTAGACTCGGGTAACTCATTAACTGAGACAACATTATGGATGTCAAACACATCCTAAAAGCCTTTTTTCTTGAAAGCATATTGTGTTAAAAGATGAACAGTAAAGCAAAAATCTGACCTCTGCTTGTTCAAGTATGTAAGTCAAACAGGTTTATGTTATGATTAAATAAAAATCTTATCAAGATAGGACTTGGAAATTGTGATGGCCACTCTCACATTCTGTGGCCAAAAGGATGATTAAATTGATAAAGAGGTCATCAACATTATTTTAATCAAACTAATTGCTACAGTCGTCATGCAAGCAAGATTTCATTCGATCTCCTGGACCGAGGTTGCTAATAGCTTTCAGTGCTTTACTGTAGAGATACACATATACATAGGTACACAAGTATTGTGACTGACATTGGCAATAACTTTTGTTTTTCAGCTCCGATTTTCATTTTATTCTCATTAACATGTCCTTGGGGAAAATCCCTAGACACATTCTTGTACGCACTGTATATATTACTGATTATTACGTCGTCAGTATACGTAAATAAATGGCAGGTTGGCATATTTTCCCCCTCATTCTTATACCATATGGTGTAGCATTTCAGACTGTTTTTCGTCGCCTTCAAGCATTTTTTAAGAAGACATTTGCAACTTATCCTCAGGCACTTCCACACCCTTGATGTAATTAATTTTCACCATCGGCACATGAGATCTGAATGTGATCCTTTTAATGCACTGTGTGTCTCCTGACTGACTGGTGAAGTGATCTTTATTTAATTCTTGGTACCCTTGATGTTAAGAGTATATATAGACCCCTTTTACACAGAGGTCTAATCGTCAGAGAGTAATGAAAGGAACATGAACAGCTTGACTGGCAGCATGCCTTATTCCATTTGATTGTTAATATTTTCATCTTCATTCAGACGGCGATTCCATCGTTCAGCTCACCTTCAAAATCATGAACATGGTATTCATACCATCGGTTTGAGTCTGGTTTTATAGGAAGAGGTTGAACGCAGTGTCCCTGTTTATACGTCTCAAAGTATTAGTTAATGATTTGGTGGAGAAGGGATTTAGGCTCTCAGTGGCATTGTTGTAAGATAATGAGCAGATCAAACCAACACTTTCCCTTTAACTTGCAGTGGTGCTGTGGCCCCCAGCCTTGCGTGTCATCTGTTGTTGCATTATATCTCCTTGCTCTTATTGTGGCATGCCCTTGGTTATTCTGTGATCAATGCATTCAACGGAGCCATTTAAAACAATTTAACTGCAATTACTCAGCAACTGCTAATAGGCTGCTGTGTATTCCCATTGTTCAGTACCATCGGAGCAGTAGTTCTTAAGCTGTAAGTGGTAAATAAATGACTGTTTTTAAGTTTTAGTTGTTCTAAAGAAACTAAAAGACCCTGAACTTGTGTAACATCATATATCCTCATAAAAAACATACATTCTTGAAAAAAAGCTACTTCAGCATGCTTTCATTTGCTATATTTTTTGTGGAATATATTCAGTATACACCGATCAGCCAAAACATTAAAACCACTGACAGGTGAAGTGAGTACCCTTGACTATTTTGTTACAATGCAATGTTCTGCTGGGAGACCTTTGGTTATGGCAGTCATGTGGATGCCACTTGACGCCCTCCACCCACCCAAACACTGCTGTGGGCTACGTAACCCCCCTTAACGGCAACAGTACTCCCTGATGGCAGTGGCATCTACAGCAGAAAATGCGCCATGCCACACCACAAAAACTACTCAGGAATGGCCTGAGGAACGTGACAAAAAGCTCAAGGTGTCAACCTGGCCTCCACATCTCCCACACCCCAATCTGATTGAGCATCTTGGGAAGTGCCGTACCCCACCTCACAACTGACAAGTCTCAAATGAGCCGAAGTCACACCACCACGGGACACTTTTCAGAGGTCAGAGACAAGTCCGATCCAGGGAGGCCCCACTGTGGATTAGGGGTGCCTCCGAGGTACCAGTAGGTCCCATGGATGCTCGATCAGATTGGGGACTGGAGAATATTGGGGCCAGGTTGATGCCTTTAGCTCTTTGTCACATTCCTTGGGCCAATCCTGAGCAGTTTCTGCAGTGTGGCATGGTGCATTGTCCTGCTGGGGGGCCACTGCCATCGGCCATGAGGAGTGATCTGTAGAGGTGTTTGGGTGGGTGAAGCGCATCAAGTAGCATCCTCATGAATTTCTGGACCAAAACTTCCCCAGGAGAACATTGCACTGTAACAAGATGATCAATGTTACTCACTTCACCCGACAGTGGTTCTAATTTTTTGGCTGATCGGTGTATCTGTTTACTGGGAGCACAGTTTCTGCCCCTCTTCTGTCCTCTGTCAAGCCCCATCAGTCTTATTTTGTTAAATGTTTCTCTTTTTCCTGTCCATTTCCCTCCCCTATTATGGATGTTTCCACCAATTTCCTTCTGAATATCTGGTGTGGTGGGAGTTGGGGTTTGATGTTTGGGAAGGATGTGTAAAAAATCTGGATAAACCTGATTCTGATATCAGCAGGTTTAATGACGTTGTTTGAGCATGTAAAATGTATTGTGATGCTCAGTGTCAGCTCAAATTGCACCTGTTGTATGAACATCAGGCTTTGATTTGACTCGCTAATACATCATGATGGTAAGTAGCTCCGACTTGGAGCCTCCTGTTTTGTTTAGAATCTCTGGTATCTATTATGAATGACTGGTTGGTTGCACAGGCATACCTGTAACAGTTGTTGTGATGTGCCACATTTCTTTTAGACTTTCTCACTTACCCTGCAGACAGTTCCTCTCACACCTCAAACTGTCCAGATAACAGCTCTTGTACAAATGCATACACACGACAGAGCAAAAGAATGAAACAAATTCAAATAAAAATGATGTTTGTTTTTTATTCCACTCTGTCTTTTTGTCGCTGTCTCTCTTGTCTCACTTTCCCTGACTCCCAGGCCCCAGTACTTCAAGATCATTGAGGAGTGTGTGTCTCAAATTGTGCTCCACCGTAGTGGCACTGATCCAGACTTCAGTTACCGCAAGCGCCTGGATGTGGACTTCAGCCACCTCTTAGGCAAGTCACACTCCCGTGGCAGTTGATTTGCATCACAGATATTTCAGTAAGACATAAATGATTTCCATTCTGTTTTATTTTTCAGAGGTGTGTGTGGAAAAAGCTCGAACCGATGAGTATGAACAGAGAGCCTCAGAACTCGCACAGAAGGCAAGTATTGACAAAAAAGCAACTTAGATTATCATCCCACTACATATCAACTACAGCACCTGGCCAAAACAAAGCCCACTAAGGCATGCGGGCATTTATTCTAATTTGTTCTATAAAATTGCATCTGTTTAGAGAACAAAACATTAACTGTGAAGTAAACAGAACACTGACAGTTCCCGGGAGCTTGTTTAATAAAGATGATAATGCAAGATCATAGCAGTAACTTGAGAGCCAAACATACTGTAAATTTGTAGTCATTACTTAGCAGAAAATTTGGTTAAAATGTTCTCTGATGCTTTTCCACAGACAGAAAAAAAGGTCTTTTAAAATGAACATCACAGGATATAACGTCTTGATATGAAATAATAATCAGACTTAAAATATTACAATAAAAGAATCATTTTTGTGATGAAGATAAAGAGTTTTGTTGTCTAACATTATTCATATGCTATAGTTTTTTTTTTTTAGACTTTGAGAACAGTGATATAGCAAAACTTGTTCCTCCCATATCACTATAGATAAACGATAAGTTTCAGCTCGAGCTACTGCATTAAGGTCCATTTTTTATGTCTGTAGCTGAGATGAAAAATAAAAAAGGGGTTTGTAAATGCATCTTACTACAACAAATTTGAGCAAAAAAAAAGGAAAGAAAAACCTTTAAAATTTTAATCACAATGTACACACACACACAGTCTGACACACACATGCTTGTGAAATGCATGAGGTCAAATGGATTGGCCGCTGTGATTAATTTAAGTAGTATCAGCAGCAGGTTGTAGATCCTGATGAAAAGGATGGGCTCACTGATTGGCATGTGTGTATGGTACTTAAAAGGTTTTATTAATGAATGGCTGTTTGGCGAAAGGTTGAAAATCAATCAGCAAATGAAGGTAATCAAGGTAAAATGACTGTTGATTATATAAAATAATCACACACACACACACACACACACACACACACACACACACACACAATCACACCATTGGACGTAAACAATTTCAGCAAATACCGCTCATGTTAATTCCTAGTTACATCAATTTAAAACCAGTGGGTGCTAGTGCGTTATTTACATATGCGTTTCTCTTTTCAGTTTGACGAGGAGTTTCTGAGCAGACAGGAGGCACAAGCTCAGCTGGTTAAGTGTGACGAAAAAATAGCAGAACTCCAAGCAGAGCTGCAGGCCTTCAGGTCCCAGGTAAATGACTGATACATCTTTGTTTTTAATGTCGCTTCTTGTAAATTGTGTTGATTCTTTTGGGGTGTAAAATGTACGAAAACACTAGATTTGATTACCCAACAACCTCCTCTGAATCTGACTGGCAATGCAACTTTATTTTCTTACTTTCCACTATGGGATGTTCTTGTTACTTTGGGGTGCGGGATGGAGGTTGGGATGGGGGTTTTATCCACTGGAGCCTGCAGTTTGGGTTGACGTGCAGGCTTCTCTACTGGCTAGCTGACACTAAGTCTAATGAGAACACTGACCAGTCCTCCATGTTGGCCATTTCAGATTCTCAGATCTTTATCCCATAAGAGGAAATTGTTCTAAAAGCAATTTATTCTGACAACCCCCTTCAACCTCACTACTGGGTCTCTTTTCAACCCCCCCTAACACTCCAGAGAGTTGCTCCCATGCCCTGGCACTGCAAGATAACTACACACTCAGAGAGGAGAGCAGAACTTCCTTTTTATTTTCCCGATAATTTTTCAATTTGAGTGAGCAAACACAGAGCGAATACTCAAATAGTACCTTGGTTCAAGTGACGGCGGTACATTTAGCCAATGTGAGTACATACACACACACATTTTTGTCCCGCCGTCTTTATCTGTATGTGTCAGTCCGGCTCTCCCTGACACACACGCTCACTCGCACACTTGTTAATTCATCAAAGGAGTTCTTCCCTCCAGAGGCGGTGGCAGAGCAAGGGGCCCAGGGCTGACCTTTAGTGTGCGTCTTTAATCTAAAACTGGTGCATGGATCAATAAGCCATTTGCTCTGTATGATACAATTTACGAAACTTTGTAGCCCCGGTTATAACATTTGATTTTCAGCTTTGGAAAAAAACAAATCATTGTGGGAAGGTTCTGGACAGAATCTGGACTGTTTATGAGCATTTGGCCTCTGTTGGATGGATGAGAAAACACGCCTCCGTTATCCGTAGCACAGTGGTGTTAGAGAGGAAAGCATACTGTGCGACACACTTGGCAGATGCTGTAATTCGTCTGCTCCCACTTTATTTTTTTCCTCCACAGTTTCACTCATGTTTCTGTTCTTTTTTTCTTTGCAATGTGAATTCACCGTCTATTTGTTTTTATCCAGGGAAGGGTTTCTCAAGCACTGTTTCAAACTCTGCAGAAAATCCACTACTTTCAACCAGCAAAATATTCTGTAATTTTGTAATATTTGCTGGAACCAAGCTAAAAAAAACTCTGGAGAGAAGGCAAGCAGAAAGACAGCTACTGCAAAACATGATTTGTCCTTCTGACTGGCTGAAAACAAGATTTATACCTCGCTTCATAAGTGCTGTGAAAAGGCAATTTATGGTAATGGCTGGATTAGTTGTTACATCATTAAATAAGTAGATAAAGATTATATAAGGGGTTCACACTACTGTTTAGATAAAGGAATATGAAGGGGCTGATACTACATTTACTTGGATATGTAGCTTGTGCAGTACATTCACACAGTTACACTCATTTACTCCTGTCCAGTACAAACCATAGTGTTATTTGTTGGTCACCGAGCTTCAGCAAAGTGGTTAAAAAAAATAGTGCTGGTGGTGCTGGTGTTGTATTATCATTTTATTACGTATGAATCCCCTAAAGAGACCACAATTAAGAGTTAATTTATTTTCGTAACAAGTATCATCATCAGTGCAACAGTATGACTCCATAATGAATTTTTTTTTATAGTTTTCTTAAGCCTTGAAAAAATAGTTCACCCCCAAATGACCATTTGGAAATTAGTTGGAATTGGAATTGGAAATAGTTACAGAGTGTTGCACTAAATTCATGAAAAAAGTTTTCCTCGCCTGCTGAAAGTGAATGGAGAATCCAAAAACAGCAAATATTGTTGATAAATTGTTGATAAAAGTCGTTTGGAACCACATTTAACGAGCGCAAAACTACATTAAAACATCTGTTTACAAACTTTCACACAACTCATGCAGCATAATCCAAGTCTCACATACCCAGTCGTATGTTCAGTGCTTCCATAACACATTGCATTACCTTGCCGTCAGCTTTTTTTGAGTGGGACTGAAAGTGAAAGCCCTGATAAGTCTCAGTTTTAGTCCTTGTTGGAAAGGGCTGACGGCAAGGTAATGCAACATGTTAGAAAGCACTGAGCATATGACTGAATACATGAGACTTAGATCATACTGCACGAGTTGTGTGAGAGTTTGTAGTCAGATGTTTAAAATAGTTTTGCTGTACATGATCCTCAGTCCAAAAAAACGTCTTCTTCAGAAATTCAATGTAACACACGATGAGTAATTGGTATACAAATGGTTATTTAGTATTTCTTTAAAGGAACAGTGTAAGATGTCGAATTAGTCACTCCAAAAACAAAATGACAACAACAACAACGCAACAACAACAAAAAGTGATTTCAACTGAATAAAGCAGTTTTCAGTTGCGGTAGCCAATGCGTAAACGTGACTTGCCTATCTAGAGCCAGCCTTTGATTTATCAGTTCTGAACTACTGTAGAAACATGGCAACGCCACATTGCCGACTCTGCGGACGAGGAACCATTTCCTTTGTAGATATAAACAGCTCATTCTAAGATAGCAAAAACACAATTCTTATTTTCAGGTGATTATACACTGAAGAAAGCACACTCGGTATATTATATTCTATTTCTGCTAATACATCCCCATAAATCCTACACACAGGACCTTTATGATTTAGCCACACTGATAATATTCGTCAGTATAACAAAATGGGATTCGGTGATTGAGATTTTGTAAGAATAGTAAAGAACGTAGCTTCAGCCTTGTATTTAATTGTCTAGCTCAGGGGCAATTGTACTTCCACATTCGGGGCACTTAAGTGGTCATGCTGTTGTTACGGGACCATTTCTTTAATCTTAGGCTACTTTTTGAGTTTTGATGTAATAATTGTGTCCGTTATTTTTGTAATTTATGCGTATGACTTCTGCTTATTTATTTATTTATTTATTTATTTTCCCCTGCCTTTCCAGTTTGGAGCTGTACCTGTGGGTCTCTCCTCTCCCCATGCTGGACAAGGGTTGTCTCCCTCAGCATTACCGTCTGGGCCTCCACCCCCTGGTCCACCACCAGGGATGCCAGCTCCTCCTCCTCCACCTCCTCCACCTCCTTTACCAGGTTGTCCGATTCCACCTCCCCCACCTGGAGTGCCTCCTCCATTCGGTGCCCCCCCTCCACCCCCTCTGGGGTTCGGAGGTGGTCTGGGTTCCCCAACCCACCATGCGCTGCCTTATGGCCTCAGGCCTAAGAAGGATTTCAAGCCTGAGACCTCCATGAAGCGCTTCAACTGGTCAAAGGTAAGACACTGCAAGTGTTTCTAATATTAAACCACCTCCATTTCCATGCCGTGTCGTCTAAAATACCAGTAACTTATAAATACTAGTGAGCTGACTCAACATGTCACTGACAAAGTGAACAAAGTCAACACTTGAAGTTTCACAAATGTTGAGTTTATTTCAAGGCTATTTGAGTAGATTTTATAGGTGTATCTTCAAACTGACACTTGGTAGTATTGCAGATTTCTATATTGAGTGATCTACAGTATGAAGAGAGATAGACATGTTGGAGATGTTTTCCCAATGTGCTGGATTATCGTTAAACAAAAAAGTTTGCAACAAGAAAGTGAAAATTCAGGCCAGGTATTTATAGTGGCCCCTTTCTCTGCTTTGTTCCTGATGTTTATTGGTAGCTTCTGAACAGTACAGATGTTTTTTCTAAGAATTAAACAACAACTTCCTATCTCTGTGCCAAGCAAGTAATAATTGAAAATAACAGATGATCAGATGCTGTTGTCAGAGCAGCCTTAGTGGTGCCTCTACAGATGTTGTTCTCTGCAGAGAAATATTAGTTCACAGCACAAGTGATATTAGTTTGTGGTTTGATTAATAATTTAATCGCAGATGTACATCTGTACAGGTGTTCAGCAAGCTAAGCCATATGTTTGAATTTGCAAAGTGACACGAGGAGGATCTGTCTTATGGCACAGCTGTATGAGACCCCCACATATGGCTGTGTTTGGGACAAAGCTGTTCAGAAACTTCTGTGCTAATAAGACTTCAAACTTCCAACTCTTGCTAAGTGGCTCAGCCAGTTTTGGAGGGTAACGCTGTAACATTTTAATGATTGAAGCTCATTGATAAAACCATTGGCTTTTCACTTTCTTATAACTACTATGTTAGCAAACAGCAGATACAAGGTGACAGGGGCAGCCCATTAGTGTCACATTTTACCTGACTCCAATGGGACCTTAAGTCCAATATCCACAAGCTTTTCAGCCTGACTGTGGTCCACCAAGTCCGTAGAACAGTATGTAGATTGCTTCCCAGCAGTTGCTCTGTTGTAAGCTTTGTTTACTCTTAATGGAGTGTCTTGTTGAATTGTTTTCTACATTTTTGTGTCACAACTTTCAACTGGTTGATCACTGTGATTGAATAATTATCTCTAAAGATTGTGGTCCTTATCATCCATGACTATAGACTCTCAGTTGCCTTAGTTAAAGTTTAGTTGGCCCAACATAGCTTGTGGTGTAAGGTCTGCAACCGTAAAACTTCAATTAGTAGCCCAGGCTATTATTTGCTTAAATCACTGAAATCAACAGGCCTTTATTTGGGACATGCCTTTAATTCCTTTCACACAAAAGTGTTGCTCAGCAAAGATGGAAAAGATGGGAACATTACTTGTCTAAAATTAGGCTCCAGATAATATATCTGTTATGAGTCATTCATTTGATGTAGCTCCAGCAGACAATCCATCAGAAAACCCTTTTTGATTCTTTTGATCTGAGGACCCTTATGGACTAAAGGAATATGAATAACTTACAGGGTATGGAATGGACACATAATTTGAGGTAGCCAACAACCTGCTTTTATACATGCAAAGAACGTCTATGAAAAATGAACTGCTCGGCAACCAGACCAGGCGTCTAATTGAGACAGGTGTCAAACCGTAGCCACACCGGGCTAGTAAAAGGGACTGGGAGTTTAATTGGGGCTAGGATTTTATTTGAAGTTTTACGGTAATATGATTTCATGTTTAGGCTTTTGTTTTTACAAATCAACTGTAGATTCGACGTCCGCAATTTAGGGTTTAAAAGCTGTCTTATTTTGTGCAGTGTAGCAAGTGTGTGTGTTTCCTTTACACTATCCCGAAAGGCGGTATTTACCAATAACTTGATATATAGCATTAAAACATAAGGACATTGGATTCTACTTTAACTCAGCTGCTGCTCAGGATCATATGGAACATGGTAACTGGCAAAGAATTGCCAAACAAAACATTGGACTTGGCGCCTTGGTACGTGATGTTTATTTGTGCCCAATGAAGGTATTTAAAGCAAAAGATTAAAAAAGGAGAGAAGGAAAAGGGTGTGCAGACTCCTTCATAGTAAATTGAGCTTACTGTGGGTGCAGCAGCTTTAAAAGGATGTAGTTCAGAATATTCACAATAAAGAGCAACAGTTCTAACATATTTGTTTTGGGAATTTGCAAGACTGTTGAGCAGCAAGTTGATTTAGAATAGTCTTTTGTAGCTTTGAAATCTAATATCTGATTCAAAGGATGTGTTTTCTTTGTATTGACATTTCCCTCTGTAGCCTCTATAATCTTTAAAATAATAAACTATGTGCTGAACTGTGGATGTGTGTTTTCAGATTCGTCCCCAGGAAATGTCAGAGGGCTGTTTCTGGGTGCGGGCTGATGAGAACCAATATGCGAAACCAGAATTACTCTGCAGAGTTGCTCTCACTTTTGGCTCACAAAGAACAGGTCAGACTCTCACTACATTTTTTATATACTTAATTTATTTAATGCCCATCTACCTGACTGCTGCACATGTATTCTGAGACAGCTTTGTTGTTTTGTGTTTTAAATTATACCTCTAAAGCAATGAGCGCTGAGCTTTGCTTTTGCAGAGACCTTTCAGGACATTTCCACACACTTCTATTCAAACATTATTCTGTGCAGTATGTTTCTACTTAGCACCTACTTTTTTCTCCCCACTCTACTTTCTCCTCCACTTTCTCTCCCTGTCCTAACTTTCTGGCTCATGACTGTAGCACATTGGCTTAAATTTAAAGTGGTGCTAAAGAAGAAGATGGCAGGGTTTCTCAGTTGAGCTGGAGTGGTTAAACAGGGAAGAAAAATGTGAAAGTGTTCCTGTTTTTGTGTTATGCATGTGCGCGTGCATGCATCTCTGCTTTGGGAGTAATTGGCTATGTGTCTTCATTGAAGAAGCATTGCATAACAAAGATATGGTTAAGTGTGTGAGCTTGTACCAACCCTCTAGGCTACTATTAGCAATAAATTTCTTTCCTTTTCCTTTGGCCAGTGCTATCCCCAATGTGGTATTTTGGAGAGGATATCTTTTGCTCATTTTCAGGTTCATACTTGTATTTCAGGTTTCTGTGAGAACATGTTTACCTTCTTTAATGGTCAAAAAACCACTTTATTTTCCTCATACGGTCTATGCTGGAACACCTGTATTTACATTCTTTTGGATACGTCCCCATACAGTATGTCCCCAAAAAGCCCAGTCTGCTCTGATTGGTCACCGTTTCCAGGTTTTCCATATCTCGGTGCCTCTGCACCATCACTGCAGCCGAGGAATGATTGTAATTGAAAATAGCGGCACTTTTTACTGGAAAAAAAATCACCCATAATAGCTTCTAAACGCAACCGGACATGCTCCAGCATCGAAATCAGGTAGAAATGATCAACATCAGCAACCAAGATTACATATTTCCCTGATGTTAGCATGTAGTTACATGTATGTTAATAGTGTAGTTGCTAGCGGAGAATGTTTGTAACAGAGAATAGCAGCATTTTTTTCCCCATTTATAATTACCAATTAAAGCTTCTAAACAGGTTTCTCTGACATGTAGCTTCATTTAGCAGTGCAGTCTATGTAATGTAGACACACCTACAGTAGCGTGCCCATAGCAGGTGACCATATAAAGATGTTATACTGTAGCCAGAATAGAGTTTTTTGCTTACAGGGAATAGTTTTACATGCATTTACATTATATTTCTGAAACTTTGTCCACATCCACTATGAACGTCCTTCATTGTAGCACTCTATATAAGACACAATACATGGAAAAGCATCTTAGGTCCACTCTAATGTACTGGTGAGAGTAGGCATGTGCCAGTTACCGGCATCACGGTTTACCACGGTAAAAGAATGTCACGGTGTCACTAACCGCCCATTTCCGTTCCGACGGTAAAGGTGTAACCTATGCTACGTTTCATTATGGGAACTTCAGGAACTCAAAACTCAGAAATAACTCAGTGCCAGTCGTACATTTTAACTGGCACACACTCTGAAATCATGCACGTGCAGCCTCAGTCAGTCAGTCGGTACGTCAGTAATCAGTGTAAATCCACTCACGTGCAAACTGCAAATATGGCTGGAGGAGGCGAAGCTGAACTTTTCCCACCGGTGAAAAGGACGAAGTCGGTGGTGTGGGACCATTTAGGCTATCAAAAGAACCCCCAGAGCCAAGGCCAAGACCCGCTCCTCCCGTGCTGGGCTCCAGTTCCCAGTCGGCCGTGTTCACAGGCTGCTGCAAAAAGGAAACTATGCGGAGCGTGTCAGTGCCGGTGTCCCCGTTTAACTGGCGGCTGTGCTGGAGTATCTGACCGCTGAGATCTTGGAGTTGGCTGGAAACACTGCCTGCGACAATAAGAACACCCGTATCATCCCCCGTCACCGGCAGCTGGCTGTCCGCAACAACGGGGAGCTCAACAAGCTGCTGGGCGGAGTCACCATTGTGAAGTTAAGAAACGGCTCTATTACTTTTAATGGGTTTATATTACACATTTAAACAACTGGTGTGATGATGCATTGCACTGACAGGAGATGCTTGGTACGTGCTGTCGTTCATTAACGGTCAAACCTACCGTTTTAAAGTGTAGAGTGCGAAAATAGGACGACGCCTGTTTTGTTATTATTATTATTATTACCGCAGAAATACCGATTACCGTGGTATTTTTGCCCACGGTTATCATACCATCAAAATCTCATACCGGCACATGCCTAGGTGAGAGCAATGTCCAAAATACATTGAGTAAATTTCAGGCAGTCAGACATGCAAACTATGAACATAATACGGTTATATCTATGAGTTTAGTGATAATATGTTTCCATAAAGAAATGAACAACAGTATTGGAGTCATGCCTAACTCCATCTGAATAGACTACATGTGTAGTGTCATACATCACATCTTCCCCCCCTTTTTTAGCAGTTTGATCATGGCCTCTAACATATCAGTTAGCAGTATGTAGTCCTTGCTGCGTCAGAGTCCCCAAGGTTGCCATGCTGTTAAGGATTTAGGACGGCTATTTTGATTATTCCCGGTGGTAATGCTACATGATAAGACACCATACAGTTACATCCTCACACATTAGTATGGCTGGCAAGATCTGGAATATTCATGTACAAGGTTGTTGGAATGATTAAAGCTAGAACAGGAGGTAGCATGAGACGTTATCAGTCTTGTCCTCTCCTGTGCGTGGTCTATTAGTCCCTTCTCTGATGATTTATTCACATGTCTTGTTTTTTCTTTCTTGTCTTGTCACTGACTCAGCTAGCTCATGCCAATTTGAATTATTCATTCAGGTGTTATCTACCTGTCACAACTCTATGCTGCTCCTCTCAAGGCACACAAGGACCCCCCCCAACCCCCCCTCCCCACCAACACACACACACACACACACACACACACACACACCAGTACACCCTTGTTCCCCACCGTCGAGGTGTTGAATAATGGAGGCAATCTAAATGGCAAGCAGGTAGACAGACAGTCAAGCAGGTGTTCTCTGGAGAGGGCAAGGGAAGGATGTCCACGAGCATACAATTGTACTTCTCTGTTAGGGTAATGACCCAGAGCTGGCACACGTCCATGCACAGCATTTTATTTTACACTTATCATGAAACATGCCTCTCATCATATGGGGAGGCACACAAAAGCACTGCTGCTCTGCAGTATACCGACCGTCTGGTTTGTTACTGCACATGGGTAATGGATTTTAGATTTGCAGAGAAAGGCATGAAACATTTGACTAAACCAAACCTTTCTCATGGTTCGAGTCCATTCTTTTAGTTTTGTTCCTGCCTGTTTCCTCCCGTCCCAGCGGAGATTGTATATAGCAGCATGACTGGTGGGTTGAGCTATTGAACCCAGTTGCTACTGCTGCTGTGTGTCAGCAAGCGTACGTGTATGCATATGCACATGTGGGGCTTGTCATCTTATTAACACAGCCATGTAGCATCATGTTTCATCTCACTTAAGAGCAGCAGCATCTGGATCAGCATTAAACATTAAAAAGGACACAGTATGAAACAGCATTCACTCAGTTTTTCTTATTAAATATTCATTTATATCCCTTGAAACTTCCTTATTCTTTTCGTGATGTTTGTGCCTCGTGCTGTTGTTTTCTACCATCCTGTACACACACTGCTGAGTTTGGATGAGGATCTGGAACAGTTTGTTTTGAGACTATCACTGCTGTGTTTTTGGCAGACCTTGACTTAATCAAGTGTAAATAAAAATACAGTGATTGTTATTATTATTATTTTTTTATTATTATTATTCATAATGCCAAGAGAAGGCTTGAACTACACACTCAACTAGAATTTATATCGCTGAATTTTGAGGAGCAAAACATTTATTTGACTAAGTAGACATTACATTCACAGTGGTGATATCCTTTATGGCTCCTCTATTTATCTATTCATAGAGGGATGTTGGTTTTTGGCAAAGGGTCAGTGCCACTTTAACACATCTCCTCAGTGAGCAAATTGCAATAAATGGGTGTTTTTACTTTTGTGCAAGTAGGTCAGAGCGAGCAAAATTAAATAAGACCATACTGAATAATATGAGTTGATTTCTGTGCTCATCTCTCAAGTCTCTGCGTATTAGCTTAAACCTTTAATATAAATGTCCTGTAAACGTCCTGTCTTAATCAATAAACATCAATGGAATCTTTCAATTAGGGACAAAACAATGAGAGGGTGTTACTCTGTAAGCTTTATAAGGTTATGTTTTTAGTCTAATAGAGCAATTGTAGAGTACCTGTAAGCACAGGAGGAGCAACAGCCCTCTTACTCTGATGCAATTGTTGTAGATTTCCTTCATTTTCAGGCTGGTTTTGTGGATTTAGAGCTAAATATTGTGTCTGGGGCACGTCGTGTATTCACTTCCGCAGAATAATTCTATACCTAAAATGTTATGGTCCACTAAAGTTAGACACAATACAAGATGAATAAATCCCCATTTTTGTTATCTTCTCCGCCATACTGACGGTAACCCCTGGATTTCACCGGGCATAGCTGTGCTGCATTCTGCTTGCAAGCTGATCACGGCCAGTCTATCAATTCTTCTTTGTTTGTAAGTGAAGACAGAAGTAGGGAGGGGGTTTTACTGGACATTTTGTCTCAGCTTATATAGCTTGCCTGCTCTGGTTACACCTTGATAATGTAACCTGCATATTGTCTTCCCTTCATTCCACTACTGTCATGCATACACACTGGACTCTGCCTGCCCTGCACTCATAATATTACACATGACTTCCGTAAAGAGTATCTTTCTTTTGTCAAACTATTTTGCAAGGTTGTTCTTAACTTGTCTCCTTATAATCTTCTTCCCTAATCTTTCAGGTGAAAAACAACTGATGGGCAAGATCAGTTCCTTTAATTGACTCTGACAAAATAACCCTTAATTATCGGGCCCGCAAATAGCAGCACAGATCTATCGATTTTGTACGCAAATTGCTTTTCAAGTCCTTCAGAAACAGTCAGATAAAAAAAAAAAACTGTCCCTCTAAAATTCAGCAAATTTTTGTCGAAGTTCTTTATGGTAATATTGTTTCTGACACACTAACAAGAACGAGAGATCGTAATCCAGAGTGAGAGTCTCTTTTCTTTATTTTGTCCTTGAGTTTCCTGTCTGTTTGTGGTCCATTTTATCAGCCTCACTTTGCTTGTTTTTTCGGCTTTATAGTAATTGTGTTCCAGTAAAGACCTCAGAATGTAAGTATCACCTTGACGCAGACTTGTCGTCTTTCAGCTTCAATTAGATGCTTTCTTTCTCTGCCTACCTTTATCCTTAGCACTACCAGGCATTCAACACTTAATGAGTTAATGAGGCTTTGTAATATCAGGCGACAGAACTGTGGAGAGATTTCTATTCAGCAGCTAAGGTTAACTAAATGTTCTCTACTGAGGCTATTTACTCTAAACAAGAGCAATCCTTTATGAGTTGTATTGTGGGCACTCATTTCTCTTTGCGGCCTCATATTGTGGCTCTTTCATGACCAAATACGATAACCTCGGGGCTTGACTCCACCTCAAATTAATCTTGTCACTGTATTGTTGGTTTCATTAATACTTTGCATAGCTGCTTACACCTCGACCTGAAAGATGAGGATTAAACACCTCTAAAATCTATTCAAGGCAACAGCTTTAATTTAGAGGTGAATGTCATCTATGCTGAAAGCTTGAATGAGGGTGTGCATAAGCAATGGTCCTGTTTTTGTCACATGCCAGATAGCAGATAAATGGGTGAAATGTCAGTTATTGGTTTTCAAACATGGAAACAAAATATAAAACTTTTTTCGGTTTTTCACTGTGAAAAGTTGTGGATGGTACCAATGGAACTGTTCCATACCATCCCCATTTTTGTTCCCCCCTCTGTTGGGTTACCTAGCACACAGATCCAGTACTAAAAGGTGGAGCTGTGAACACTGCAGTCCATTGATTGGTCAATAGTGGACGGTCACTCTGCTCGGGGCTGAGTTGCTGGTTTTGAGACTCGTGTACCTGCTGTTCATACCTTGGAGGGTTTTATTAGTAAACTGTAACTATAAAATGAAAGGATGTTTTGCTGCCTCTCACAGCAGCTGTAGTCAGAGAAAAAAATAACTTGAATCACTGGGCCGACTGCCGGCAATTTTTAAGGTGGAACTTTAACCTGTAATGTTACTCAATGTATGGGTTGATGACGTGAATCCATCAACACACCTTAAATTTCACTGTGACAACTTTGACCATCACTTTAGTTTTTATATGAAATATGCTTTTAGTAATGAGGGGATCTTCAATCGTTTATATATATGTTAATTTTCACCGGGTTATGTGAACTGCATATATTCTAATCTTCTCTCAGAGAAAAAAAAGCATTGTGGAGTATTGTTCCTGTGGGCTACGGCAACACTAAACACCTGAGCTTGCCTGAAAAGGACTAAATGCACAAACCTGCTATTTTTTTAAAAGATATTTTTTTAGGGCATTTTTGCCTTTTAATTGATAGGATAGTGAAGTGTGAAAGGGGGAGAAAGAGAGGGAGAGACATGCAGCAAAGGGCCACAGGCTGGAGTCGAACCTGGGCTGCTGCGGCAACAGCCTTGTACATGGGGCACCTGCTCTACCACTAAGCCACCGACACCCCAAACCTGCTATTTTTAAATATCCCATGGAGAGAGACTCTCACTGCAGCCTGTTTTATTTTGTTCTGAAAATGTCAGGTGCAACCCTGTTCTGTGGACGATAAACGAGGTACAGACTGATAAAGAAGGAAATACAGTGAGTGCTGGATGGAGCAGTGAGTGACAACAACCCCGCCCACATTTAAGGGTACTTTTTTCGGTGGAAATGCTAGGTACCCTGTCTGAAGGGTTACTTTTGGTGCTAAAGGCAGTTGTTTGGTGGAAACGGAGCTAAAGATGATAACAAATACTCCTATGAAGCATATTGTGCATTTTCGCTGCAAGTTTCCCAGGCTCTCTCCTCCTCACCAGTGTTATGATCAAATATATGACAAGGAGCCTCACACACAGTATATGGTTCAGGTATTGTGCTGCCACAGAATGAATTGTGAGCAAGGCCTCAAAAAAGCTTTACTGTCCTGTATATACCAGAGTTGTGAGAGAAGTCCTATGTATTATTGAAAAGTATGTTGCTGTTGTTTGTGAGGATTGCCAACAGGTGTAGTTCCTGTGGGGGATTGCCATGGAAGCCAAGAAGGGGAGTGAGATGTGAGTGTTTGTGTGCATGTGTGCATGTACATGCACATGTGGGGTTTCTTGGGAAAGAAATGTGTCCATCTGATGAAGGGGCATGTGCCTGAACTCAGTTTTTTAAATATTAATTGTAGTCTCACCTCTCATTTCTAATAACCAGTCATTTTTGACCATGATCACCACAAGTGTTCAAATGTCAAATAAAAGACGCCAAATTAAAAGTAAATGATCAAAATGTATTTTGTGTGTTCAGATGTACCTGTACAGATCCAGAAAAGGGACCTTATGACAACCTGATCAAATTAACCACAATTTTTCAGAGAGAAAACGTATAAATTGGTCCAGTTCCTCCAGAACACAACAGGGGGATTAACAGACATCATGCAAAACCAGAAAAAAAACAACAAAAAACAAACAAGCACGGCTTTGAAAAGATTACACAGTACAAATATGTTTCAGTCATAACCATGCCACGTGAACATGCTTAGCAAAATAACCATTTAATGTTGAGAAGTGCAAGGAGCAGTACAGCAGATGTCTGCACATGTGGCGTTTCTGGTTGGATTTTTTTTTAACCATTAAAATTCTTGTCATTTTTCTCCAAATTACAATGGAACAACATTTATAAGCAGCTCACATTCCAGTTAGGATTAAATAAAAACCCAATTGGGCTCAGTTAGATGGATTAAAATGCTTTGGTTGCATCCTTATTTGAACCTGTGCAACAGCTGAGTTTTTATTTTTCCAAATGACCTTTAAGGATGTACAACAGGTAATAAAAATGCGATGAACATGAGAAACTGAATTTGATCTCAATTTTGGGGTTCAAACAACAATTCAGTGTGCTGCCAGTTTACCTTAGAGACTGCGAATGTAGCTGTACTATGACTCATGGCAGCAAGAATTTTAGTTGATTGGGTAGTTTAGTACACTCTGAAAAGTATGCAGTACATAATTATACAGTGTCTATTAGAATACTGGTTGGAATTTGAAAGGTTATTCAGCCCAAATTAGAGCCACACAGTGGTTTTGACTTCTGTCTTACTGCATAATATACTGTATTGTTTTTCGACTATGTTGATATATTAATACAGACAACACTAAGTATCATACTTTATCACATGTATATTATTCTGGTATATGCTTTTTACATAATACGAGACTTGACATCATCCCACACTGTCACAGTACCTCTTAACCTGTCACTTCGCCTTGTAACTTTGTCTTTAATTGCTCATGTATAGTTTCTATTTTTACTTCTAGTTGTACATACCTCTCATTATTCTTTTACGTACCTCCTTATCAGTACATATTTCTGCCCTCGTGCTGCCTGAATTCCCCCCAAGGGCTCAATAAAGGCTTATCTTAACTTGTTGAAAAATAAATGACGTACAGAATTAGGTGCCTTCGGCTGCCATGTATACATACATGTCAAGCACTGATATACATGTACACAGTAATAGATGCACACAAACCTAACTGCTCAAGCACATGCTGCAAGGAGAAACGCTGCGAGAGAGACGGGGAATATATATCAAGTCTAATGGTGACCTGCTACACTAAATCAATGCTGGTGGTCAGATAGGATTGTACGTTGCTGCAGGAAAATGGTGTTGATTTCCCATATCCTCACTCATTAAAGAGAAAGGGTCTCTTTCTGTGTTGTTAATTATGACACCCATCCTATGTACAAATAAATGGGTTGTCTGGGTGCACACGCTCTCTCAAGTGCTCTTTTCACAAACACCTACGTGCATGAACATTCAGAAACGCACTTAGATTTTCATCAGACATAGACATTTTTTTTAGTTTGTCACTGCTGCCAGTGGTCATTATATTAGCTTCTATGTAACCAATGTACATCTCAAGATTTTGGAGCTGCAGAGGATGATTTTAGAGGCCATGAGAAAATCTGAATTTGTTAAAGAGATGTTTATCTTGCTTTATATACTATAATGATTTTTATCTATAAATTAGAACAAGCACTCATGGTCCCCCTGACTTTCTCCTCTAGCGCCACCAACAGGGTGTTAGTTTTATTTCAGAGTGAAATATTTGAGCAAGTATTGGCTGGATTGAGACAGGGATTCATATTTCCCACAGGATGAATCCCACTAACTTTAGTGATTCCCTGACCTTTGTTTTTATTGAAATACCTTGACAACTATTGGATGGAATTCCATGAGAAGTGGTAAAGAAATGTATGGTCTCAAAACTAATGACATTCCTCAACGAGCACTGGGCGATATAATGGTCAAGTTGTGTTACAGAACGTATACCAGTGTACATCTCTCCTCTTTCACAGTCTCCACACAGCTGCATCCCACTCATTCCCTCACAAGTTCTCCATCAACACTCAGAGAGACACAGAGCTGCTCCTCTGTTTAATCTGTCTGTTAGTTAGTCTACAGTGTGACACATATGTGTTGCACATGCTACGCTAAATCGGTATGGTAGATGAATGAAATTAGCGCAGTAGCACATTTGCAATCCAGCCCTGTGCTGCTATTCTGTGTGTGAGGTGGATCATAGCACATCACCATTCTTCTTGTTAGTTTTATTGTAATGTGTGACTTTAAGACAGCGCCTGGATGCAGGCGACAAATGTGTTTAAAAAAAAAAAAAAAAATGCAGTGAGAACACAGACGTTTCATATACAAGACATATATAACACGGACAGTGTCTCTCGCTCCTTTCCTCCCTCTGCCTCTCTGGTGATGCTCTCAGCATGAATAACATTAATAACCTAAATAAATAAAAAGATTTAAATCATTTTCCAGCACTACATTCATTTGAAAGGCCATGGAAAATGACTTAACTCCCCCCCACAAAGATTTTTAATTGTTTCAAACCGACTTGATACCTTTACAGTCATAGGTTTTTATCCTGTGCTGCAAACCTTTAAACCTCTGTAGCTCCGGTGCTATGTGCAAAAATGTTAACCCTATTTATTTTATATAACTTTCATTTACACGTTGTGCAGCTGTATATTGTCCATATCACCCAGCCTCAGCTGTACTTTGTGTTTAGTAAGTAAGTAAAGCTTTATTTATATAGTGCCCTTCACAGCATGAATGCACAGTGCTTTACATCAATAAACAATACAATAAAATACAAGATAATAAAATAAAATAAGGATTTAGAAATTAACAAGGTAAAAGCATAGAATAAGAACAATTACGATGAGAAGAGGACGGTGGTTGGCTATAGGTGGGCGAAAGCCTGCCTGTACGGGTGAGTCTTCAGCTACTGTTGAAAAGTGCTCTCAGATGGGACTGAACGCAGGGCCAGGGGGAGTGCATTCCAGAGCCTTGGGGCCACTACCCCAAAAGCCCGGTCCCCTTTGGTCTTTAGTCTGGTCCTGGGGACCACCAGAAGCTCCTGGTGGGCTGATCGAAGATTGGTCGGGATTTGACATGCTTGTTGAGATGCATAGACTGGTCAGATAAGACGCCCAGATTTCTCAGATGGGTGCGAACATTTTCTTTAAAGGACCCCAAGTGCGTGGACACACGAAAGGCAATATTGTCGGTGGCTATGATTAGGGCCTCTGACTTAGCAGCATTTAGTTGGAGAAAACTACAGCCCATCCAGATTTCAACGGGGAATTTACTGATGAGGGAGGCCAGAGGGAGCATGTATACGGAGAAGAAAAGTTTAGTACCTAATACCACATGTTGACATACTTAAACCCGATTAGACTCAATATTTTATAGTCCTTGTTTGTGATATTGGTGAAATAATCTGGCTTTCTATGTCAAATAGTGGTATCCTCATACCTCCACACACTGTGCAGCAGTGCTATGGAGTTGTAATACAATGCAGTCCTCCATTATAGCTGGCTGTGGTCACAATAACAACCTAGATGTGATCATTGATGTGGTCAGGGGTTCAACACTTACACCTTTCAGCTCATAGATTTCAGTGCAATGATGGCTTTTCCTCCATATAAGATTTAGTGTGGAGTTTCTCTTTAAGTGCTCCTTAACTGGAAGCTGAGACAGGGAAGCCTTGCTGTTCTTTTGTATCACTTTCTACTTGTCCGCTCCTGTCTGCTCTCTCTTAGAACACAGCTGCTTTTCTGCGAAAGTCCGTGCATGCAAGCAGACAGCTTGCTTTGTGTAAGATGAAACAGCTGTAGACGAGTGTCTTTCTGTGCTTGTATTCACAAAATAATAAAACTTCCCATCACTTTTTCAAAGCTTGAGCATGTCTGCAAGGACACAACGTAATTAAGCAATTTACTTTTAGATTTGTTGTGGAATGGGGCGTCGGTGGCTTAGTGGTAGAGCACGTGCCCCATGTACAAGGCTGTATACTTCACCCTCAGAATGATGATGCTATTTTCAAAGCCAGACTTCAACACAAAGTTTTTTTCAATGAAAATGCATGTATTTTTAAAGTATTCAGGTTATAACCGGATAAATGAGACTTCAATTCTGGAGGCATACGAGAAAAACAAAGTTTTCTTCATGAATCCAAGGTAACACAACATAACGAATCGATTTACAAGTGGTCATTTTGTAGGTGAAGTATTCCTTCAAACAGAATACTTGTTACAATGGCCTAAGTATGTCGCCTGAGAAAAGAGCAAATGCCAAGCTCACTGAAAACTACAGACGCTGAATTGAAATAACCTTGTGACAGTTTTTCTTTGAGTCATAGTGGTTGTAAAATCGATTTGTAAATGTCATATCTATGCTTGTCTTTTAATTGACCAAACAGCGGTAGCAATAGCTGCAAGTAGCAGAAAAAACAAACAAACAAAAAACATAACTAGCTTACCCTCCTACACACACACACACACACACACACACGAAAGAAGCATCTTGGGGGCTTGTAGCTTAGAGATTAAGACGCCAACTATGAAGAGCAGCGTCCTTGGTTTGAGTCCGACCAGTGACCTTTGTTGCATCTCTCTTGCCCTCATTGCTGGCTACCTCTCTAGCGTCTATAAAAATGATATAAATGCCCCAAGAAATAGATAAATAAGCATCCAGTTGAACGACTTACATGTAGCATGTTGTATAAATGCTTTACATACAACTTTTGAGATACTGTCTCCTAATCATGCCTCATAATATCTTCATGCTATCAGCTTTCTTGCAAAATGTTATATTCAGCTTTTTTGGTCTACGCGAAATGTCTCTGGTCCATTCAAACACATCAACTCTCAGACCTGCAAACATACAGTAGGTAATGTTCACATATCATTTGCTTTTGCTGCGAAATGTTAATTTATGCTTGGGCGTGCGGCACTTGACAGAAATGACATATTTTCAACAGACAAAAGTGTCCCTTGACACTTCTTTCATGTTGTGCACGTGAAAGATTTTCTTATGTGGCAGATATCGTCATATTTTGTCATGCAGTGTGATTGTTAGTATTACTTTTGCCACCATGGAGATTAGGGATGTCCCGATCCAGCTTTTTCACTTCCGATCCGATACCGATATTACAGCCTTGAGTTTTGGCCGATACCGATACCAATCCGATCCAGGCGCGTATTATACATATTCATTTATTTTGTTGTCAGTCCTGTTAGAAAAGGTTTGATCAAGCGCTATTACTCTAACAAGAACAACTACTTAATCAGGTTAGTTAGAATGATCCCCAACAGTTGTTATGAGAAACTGACCCGAACATTAAACTTGAACATTAACATTAAATAAAAAATATGTCTGGTTTGTTTTGGCTGCTTTGGCCCCTTAATAAATAGAAAATAAATAAACACAAGAAATCTTTAAAATGTCTAACACTGAAATTAAAATAGCAGCAAGACTCCACACACTTGTGCTTTGGCCCCCTAATAAATAAAAAATAGATTAACACCACAAGACATTGTTGACATTTAACAAACAATGCAGCCTTTCCTTTTCAGTTATTTTTGTAGTGTCAGTGCCAGCCTGGTGCTGCTGTTTCCTGTGTGTCTGCATGCTGGCCTGGTGGATTGATAGTAAGTGCTGGAGCAGATCACTAGAATGGACTGCTTGAATCACGGAGCGCTGGGCTGGCTGGAAAACCTAGATCGGATTCCATGAAAAACTGGATCGGAGTTCTTGGATCGGCATTTTTCCATGCAGTCTGATCCGATGCCGATGCACGTTTTTTGCTAATATCGACGGCCAATAGACATCCCTAATGGAGATTAGGGATGCTCCAGGCGACCCAATTTCCCTGTCGACTAAATGAAAATTTTGATTAAGACTAGTCAGCTACTCTAAAAAAAGGTCTCTGCATGGTGTATTCAGGCTTAACATATTCCATTATCTTCCTGAAGACTTAACTTCAACAAACTTAAGTAGAAGCATATCTTACGAGGTCATTGTTGTGATGGGCTGCATTACCGAGCCAGATCACAGCGTCCCTGGGTGAACAATGTCAAATTGTTCTGAGTGAGGCTAGCACCACTAGCAGCAGCAGCCATCGTTATTTTTTTTTGACACAGCCTACATTGTTTTCATTTGCTTAGTCAAAGTACTGCCAAACCGTGCTGGTGTTGCGAGAGGACATCTCTGCAATTTCCCACCATGCTGTTTTAAAACTCCAGTCTACTCGAGCATTACAGCGGGAAGGGGGACTACTGTCTGACGGCTCTGTAGCACCCACTAGTGGCAGGCGGCTGACAGTTAAGCGGCCTTGTACATGAATAAAAAACTAATATTTCTGGAGCTGACTAGCAAGGGGGGCGGACTTTAATCGTTCAGACGACTTATAGTGCACGCCCCTAATGGAGACCATGCTTTTAAATTCACACCGACTCCACCCTGCATTCAGTGTCTCTGACCACAGAAGCAGCTGTGTGTCAGCAGCAGCTCCTGCAGAGCTTAGACAACAGAGACTGGCTAAGCTGCCTTCACCAGGCTGACTGACAGCAGACATTTACTGAATCAAAATAGTTCTCATATCAGTGGCATGGGAGGAAATCAACAGTGTTTGTATTTATTCATTCATTGATTTTATTTTCCCACCCACCGTACCAAGTGAGGGGAATCTGCCACTCACAGACAGACTGGGGGCTGATCAGTCAATAAATATAAGGTTAGTAAGATAAACACATATACAGTGGGATATTTATGTGATTTTAAACAGCTGAGGCAGAAATAAGACGGGCAACTGTTCAATTTCCGTTGAACGTCGCTCTTCAAAAGCATTGAGTGGCCAAGCATAAATCAGCCTTTAAAATTGTCCCTTGTTCTTTGAGCGCTGAACACTCGCATAGCTTTCAGGTTGAGTATAAACACTGAGGGGTTAACTAAAGTTAATCGTTAGATCCATGAGTGAGGGTTGTTTCATTGTGATTAATAATCACAGATTATAAATTAGGCATTGCTAATGATGCTTCAGTGTCTGCCTTTGAACTCTAAGCTTTAATATGTTCCCTTGACATCTGAGGGTTTTAATTGCAGTCTTTGTGGTTACTGCCTCATATACTGAGGGGTTAGCCCATAAGGGTGGAGAGGAGTCCTTCTTCTTAGAGCTTCATCAAGGAACTTCAAAAGAGAGAGACCCGAAAGTGGCATAAGCTGCAGCGCTATTGTAATTCATTGTAACAAATTGCCTGCTGACCCGTGTAGTGAGTAACAGTGAAGGGAGTGCAAAAATCCTCATTTTTATGGTGATGTCTCAACTTTCATGAATGCACATATACCAAGCAGGACCTGCTCTCTGTTTTATAGGAGTATTTTTTTGTTGAAAAACGCATGAGGACTCGGGCGGTGGAATTCATTTCGGTTGAAAATATTCAAATATGAATCAAAGAATTCGAAGTCACTGAGAAAATTGTTTTACGTTCTCAAGCTTGTGGGAGTTTTTTTCCCTCCCACAAACACAGCTCTGAATGTACGGCCTCCTTTCTCCGTCCTTTCAAATCCTATTCTACACTTCACAAGTGAAAATTCACAAGGTTTTGCTACAATCGCTGGTGTGAATGTGAATCACAGCGCATTTGCACATGTATTAAAAATCTGACAGACAAGATCTGTACATGGGCAAGTCAGTATGTTAATGCATGCAATGAGGGCAACAAATCTGTATTATGTTCTATTTAAGTGAAAGAACTAAGGCTGTGACCTGTGAAGTCTGATGTGAATATCTGACAGACGTCATTGACTATTAATGTCATCGGTGACTCAAATCGCTCACCACTGGTGGAACATTTGGACTATTTCCACAAACTGTCGGGTCTTGAGATTCTCTAATTCTCTCTGATTGCAGGAAGCTGTAACTCTACTCTGTTTCTACTTATGATAATTGTTACTGTGAAATGTTTAATAACAATGATTGATACATTTTTTCTGTTATTAATATGTACAAAATCTCTTTCTGTGGACTTTAACAAAGCTTTATATTCAGTGCAATGCTTTCTGAATGTCTGAAATAATGCTCACTTCAAACACAACTAACCAGCTTTTCTTCTTTCGCTTGTTTGCCCTCTCTCTGTTTCCCTCCCTTTCTCCTCTCACTTCTTCTGAACTTCTGTTCTTGCAACTTCTGCTTGGCTGCATGGTCTGCCTTCATGTTTGGAACAGAAACCAAAGGTTAGTATTTTTATTCTGCTTTGACCCACTAGTTGTTCTCCTCAGTGTACAGTACCAATTTTCTTCATCCAGATTATAATTTCAGATCTTGATAAATTATAACATAGTAGTCAGACAGAGCTTTAAAAAAAAAAGAAAAAAAAAAAAGTATGTATCCAACAAGAAAGCTTAACCCCTTGTGTTTGAACTGAAATCATTTCCATAAGTACTTGATGGTAGGGCTGTACCCAACTCAGGATTATCTCAGTCAAATTGGATTTGGTTGTTCATTACAAATATTCGACTATTCTTTCCTTGTGCGCTAACTACGCTAACGACGGATCAGATATGTGCAGCAACATTTTTCCTCCAACACTAGATACTACGATACAATGTTGCAATATTTTTGTGTGACAATATCGTATCATCATACATATCATCTTTTTTTTTTTTTTTTTTGTAAATTATTAATATTACAAATACAAATTAAACTTTAGGTAGCCTACAAGAGTAATATAATGAATTGCTTTTTCAGATTCAGAGTCAGAAATACTTTATTGATTCCTGAGGGGAAATTGTGATTTGTTACAGTTGCTCTGATGTAAAGAA
Source organism: Epinephelus fuscoguttatus (assembly GCF_011397635.1). Taxonomy (NCBI): domain Eukaryota; kingdom Metazoa; phylum Chordata; class Actinopteri; order Perciformes; family Serranidae; genus Epinephelus; species Epinephelus fuscoguttatus. The sequence continues at coordinate 35,181,186 of NC_064753.1, forward strand.
TAGAGAATTATAAGAAGTAAGAATAAGAGTATGAAATAGAAATAAGTAAATATAAAGCAATAAAATAAAATAGAAATTAAAATTTGCATTAAAATAAAAATAAAATGTGCATTATGCTGCAGTGTTAAACACTAGTACTTAAGATATTAAAAATAAAATACGTATCTCCACTGTGCTGAGGCTCTCAGTGGGAAAATTTTAACTACAATATATACATCAATAGAAAAAAACAAGAATGGAGAGGAAACATAAGAAATATTCACAGTTAATGTACAGTACGGTTGTATAGCTAGCAAGTTTTTCAGTCCACTAAATACATTTTGCTGTTGCAAAAAAAATGGCTGAGGTGAGATGAACAGACTGAAAACTGAAAATGAAACAGATGTTTGCAATGTTTTCCTTTGGGGAAATAATATAAAGGTGAAAAAAGGTAATATAATATCACAATATATTTTATCGCAATATTCAGCATATTGCAACATATATAAATCGCAATAATATTGTATTGTGCCTTTAGTATTGTATTGATATCGTATCGTGGATCCTCTGGGGATTTCAGCCCCTACTAGATACCACAAAAAGCTAGAGACTGTATTGTATTAAGTTGTTAACCACCACTTCTAAGCAGAAGGCAGAAGATATCGTTATCTCAGGGCCTGACCAGGCAAAGCCTCTCTTCCTCCATGCAGCTGCCTCTGTCTCAGTTAGACTCACCCTGGACATGGGTCTGCAGCTGCCTGTTCCAGACATTAGCTGACCAAAACTTCCCCAGAGAAAAAGAGTGTCTCAGTACACTGAGGGGTCTCTGACTGATGATTTGAATGTCAAACTCTCAGGGGGCAGCCCTATAAAAGTTTTTATTGTTCCTGTAAATCAAATTGAAGGTTGAAAGTGCACTATAAGCACCCCACTAAAAGTAGGCCTGTTGTCTAAATTAAAGCTCGCTCCTGGATGAATTCACATTCTGTGGTGTGGAGGCTGGGCTTATTCTGGTATGGGAGCTATCATGGGGGGGGTTTCAATCTCCCAGCATATATCTCTATAAGCATCTAAAAAAAATCACAGTCAAAAGTATCTTGTATGTCTTTAAAAAATGGATGCAAATATGGTCATTTAGTTACAGATTTAAAGGGCATATCATACAAAAGCAAATGCCAACAGAATAGGGCATATTTAAAACAAGAGCCACAATAACCGCTAAGACTGAAACTAAGCAAGGAAAATGAATCCAAACATAACTCACTTCAGTGAAACTTAAGAGGATAAAGTGAAAATCCTCCACATTAACAGACAATAGTTGCAGTTCAGTTATTTGCGCGTTAAAACCACTCAGGCTATGCAGGGAAAATACTGCCTTCAGCCTGACCTGGCTGAACTGTTGGACTGGAGTACAGTTCCTGATCACGCAACACGTGGATTTAATTCACCTCACACTTTTATGTATTTATTTATATGTGTGTTAATAATAACTTCTACTGCTTGCACTGTTTCAAACAGGCAGAGTCATTCATCCTGTTAGCTCTGAACTTGAACAGGAGTATTAGAGGTTCACATGGTTCATGGACTGCATTTCACACAGTAGTTCAGAGCTTCATTTCTTTCACTCCTGACCTGACACTGCCTTCTTCCCTTTAACGAGGAGTGGGTGTTCTGTCTTCACGTTTTGTACTCTTAAAGTGACAGGAAAGTCAGATTTATGAATGTTTGACTAAATAGGTGATTACGTTGGTGGCCTTGCCTTGTAGCTCTCACTGCGGTTCCTTTAATTTTTAATCATATTTATACTGATTGTCTGGTAGTTTTTTCAAAGGTTGATGCCATGGCCTTACAGGTGTACTGTGCAGGATTTTCCTGACAAACAATGTATAGACTCATACCTGAAGTAACCCCTCTCGGTCATCACTGATGACACTCAAGTGTGTGATGGTGTATTTCTCTTCAGAGACTCTACCATCTGCCTGTATTTTACTATTTTCTTCATATTTTGATGTGTTTGGGCTGTTTCTGTGTAGTGCACAGGTGAGGTTGGGACTTTTTTAAAAAGGTAGCGACTAGGTGTTCAGGCTGGAAGCAGCATGCATCCAAGAAGAAGCAACAAAAATCAAGGGCACAGAGCTAAAAAAATTTATTTTGGGAGGGGGAATGCCAAGCAGACAAAGCTGGGGTTGGCTTGACCTTTAACTTTTGATAATGGCAGTAACAAACAGTAAACAAAATCTTGTGCTTAGTATAACTTTAAAGCAAAGCAAAGGCCAAAGGGGTAGTCATTGATTGGTGAAGGTAACGTATATTAGCAAAGCTTTTGTTTTTCCTGGTCCATCTACGTCCCAACCCTTACCTGTGGCCTTGAGCTCTGGGTAATGACGAGAAGAAAGAACGAGGTTGCGGATACAGGAGGCCGAAATGAGTTTCCGCAGAAGGGTGGCAAGGCTCAGTCTTAGAGATAGGGTAAGGAGCTCGCAATAGAGCCCCTGCTCCTTCGCGTCCAAAGGGGTCAATGGAGGTGGTTTGGGCATCTGATCAGGATGCCTCCTGGGTGCCTCCTGTTGGAGGTGTTCCAGGCAATGCGCACTGGTAGGAGGCCCCGGAGCAGATCCAGAACAATCTTGTCTGTCCTGAGAACGCCTCGGGGTCCCCCAGGAGGAGCTGGAAAGCATTGCTGGGGAGAGGGCATCTGGAATGCTTTGCTCGGCCTGCTGCCCCATTGACCCGACTTCGGATAAGCGGTTGAAATGGATGGATGGACATAAATTAGGTCTCATTTCTCTTTTGTGTAACATGTCGAGTTGAACATGGAGAGGCTGCTCAAGAGTATTTTCAGTTAAGTGTCTTGAAGCTCATCTTCTTAAACTCGCAGTTAATTGGCTATAGGACTCCTGCCACCTTCTCCTCCTGTTCACCACGGTAGGCCATGGTTCATGTATTGCCATAGCAACCTCAACCACGTGGAGTCATTGTGTGACCTCCTCAGGTTGTTTGTATTATTTATGTGGTTGTCTCGGTCATTTGCATATAATTGAAATGCTCTCACCATCCTGGTGTGTGGGCTTAGTTTAGATTGTGTGACTTCATATTATTAATTGATTGGTTCATGAGAAAGAATTTCTATCAATCCAAATTGACCGTTTTTGGATTTTTACAAAGAATGTAACTTCAAACCACCTGTGGTTGACCCCATTCATTAAAATGAACCAGTGAGAAAAAGAACAGAATTCAAATGAGGGAAGAGGAGACATACTGAGAATCACATTTGAATTGTGATACACACAGAGCTTCCCAGCCCTCTGTGTTTCCCCTTTTGGAATGGCTGCACTGTCGCACTAATTAACGGTAATTAACTTTTTACAATATCATAGGACTGAGTACTTTGAAATCCATACAGTTTTAATCACTAACATATGAAAACGCAAAGGAGAGAAAGACACACCAATTTGTTTTTCACTCAGAGTGAAAAGAGAGAGAAACAAAACAAACAAATGTAGTGAGTGGACGCCCAGAGAGAATGCTGACAGCGCTCAGAACTTGTAGCAGTTTCTATGATTTCACCAATAGCCTCTGGAGAAGCTCTTTGAGATCATCAGTGTCAATAGACAGAGATAAAACATGTACAGCGGGACTTTCCTGCGGGTGTTTGCAAGAAGAGAGGGTGAAAATCAGAATGTTTTAGAGACAGTGGCAGAAGGGAATTGAGGGATATGTGGAACCTGTCTTCCCTTTTACTGTACTACGCATCATATCTGGGCTTTTGTATATATTCGGCTCTAACAGCAGTGAGGTTGCATTTTAGTAAGTTTAACATAAAGGGGCACTAGTGGAAACAAACCAGTGGACTGATTCCTCTCTTTGTCTAGTTTTTGTTTTGGAGTATGAAACAATCAAGGGAATCGTAGTACTACCCGAAAAGATTCCGAAAAGACTGGGATGTTGTCTGAAATGTAAATAAAAACAGATTGCAGTAGTTTGTAAATCATTTTCAACATATATTCAATTAAATACACTACAGAGACAAGATATTGAATGTTCAAACTGATTAACTTTATTGTTTTTTGTAAATATACACTCATTTTGAATTTGATGCCTGCAACACAGTCCAAAAAGGACTGTGGGAGAAGGAGGTTTACCTTTGTGTTACATCAGATTTTTTGGGAACTGAAGACACTAATTGTAGACATTTTTAAAGTGACATTTATATCTCAAGATTCCCCAGAATCTTAAAGATTTAAAGTCTGTCTATGTGGAAGAATGGGCCAAAATTCCATCTGAACACTGTGAGAGATTGATTTCTTCGTACAGGAAGCATCTTGAAGCTGGCATCAAAAGCAAAGGCTTCTCTACCTGTTAGTTTTAGTTCAGTGGTTCCCAACTGGTCCAGTCACAGGGTCCAGATTTCTCCTTAGTCATTAGTTCAAGGTCCACACACTCTAATATATTTAGCGTCATACTTGTCTTTGGCCATGTTGTCGAGCTAGTTTGGCTGTCTCTGTCAGCTGTCTGTTATTTACTCACTCTCCAGCAGGAAACAGCACTTCAGAAATAAAAACTCTGTGCTGCAAAGTCACTGCACTTAAAAATAAAGTGTGTTTTTCACAAACTTGACATGTTTGTGAGACACTTGCGGTCCATTCAGAATGAACCAGCGACCCACCACTTGGGAACCACTGTTTAGTTAGTGTGTTCAATGCTTTTTTTCCTGTGTCATTCCACTTCATCATCATCATCATCATCATCATCATTTTTATGGATTGAAATGTTATGAATCCTATATCAGTGTAGTTTTATTGAATTAATACCCATGTCTGCACTAAATTTCATTTGAATAGCTGCATTGGAAATAATTTAAAGGGGAAAAAAAGACATATTGAATCCATATTTCCCCCATTGTAGGTCAAAACTGATTTCCAAATCAATGCATTCTGATTTTATTTATGTTTTACACATTGCTCCTACTTTTTTGGCATTGGGGTTGAGAAAATATAAAACAAATGGTTTTGTTTGGATTATTGTTGTCACTGTATATTGCATCAGTTAATGGTTACAGTTTTCTTCAAATGAGCTTCCCTACCACTAAAAATATCTTGTATAATATGTGGAGATGAATGCACTTGTCAAACTTACATTTCACTAAATGGAAATATATTTCCTTGTACTTTCACTCATAGTCTAAGTAGATGTGTCTTAATTGACATCTGGAATAAACTAGCTATTCCTTTCCATCTCTCTCTTTGTTTATGAAGAGAGGGCAGAGAGAAAGAGATTCATCGCCATAGTGCTGGGAAAATGAGCAACAACATGAAGAGAGCTGCCCTTTCCTGGGGCTTCTTTTCGGCTAATAAATAACATCCAATTAGACGAAACTCTCAAAGATCACAAAATCAGTTTGCCATTTCTCTCCAGGATACAGGCATCCGTTAATAACCTACCTCTCCTCCAAAGTCACAGTGGTGCAAGATGAGAGACTGAAAGACGTAGAAACTGAAAGGGTGTTGGCAAATGGAAGTGGTAAAAATGGAGAAATAAGTATGTTGATAGGCTTTTAGGAACTCCTTTATAGTCTGTCTTTTTTTATTTTTGTTATTGAAGGAAGCTTCCATTCATACATACAAAGGTCCTTATGATAGGGTTGTTAGCGCATTTGTGAGCAGGGTGTCTTTAGACATGACGTCATCCAGTACGTGTGTGTGCGTAAATGTAAATGCAATCACCTAGCAAATATATTAGAGACAAAAAAAACCTAAATTAAAACATTTTCGTGGTACTTATTTTAGTTTTTATACAAAAGACTTGTATACAAACCTCTTAATTGCAAATAGATTTCTAGGAGGAGTGCACTGCATTTTCATTAACTGCTAATAACTTGTGTCCAATATTTAATTTTTAACAGTGTCCACCAAAATGTAAGGTTACAGTTAATGGGGTTCCAAATAACAAAAAGATAATAAATTGTGCCTATGTTTTTATATTTATTTTATTTTTCAGGAACAGGAAAAACAGGCTCATTCAATTTATGCACTAAAGGCTAAAAACACCGTGCTGGTAGGAAATACTATACAATCATTGTAGATGCTATTGCTGGATTTCTACACCTACTGTTTTTTATCATTTCCAGGTCAGGTATTCCTATAGCTGAAAATATAATAACAAAGGTAGTTTACAATGTTGCCATAGTAATTTGCAATTAAAGTCAGACCAATGCTGGATTTATACACATATATAAAATATAGAAAAGCAACAAAGCGTGTAACAGTCATGGACTTTCCCAGCTGCAGCTGTGCACTACCTGGGTGCAGTACTTATAAAGCAACTATAGCACATGGCCATTTGTGTGGTGAGTCATATGGAAGCTGTGGAAAGTGGTTCCTACATTGTTTGCTATTCATAATGGATTTAGACTTTTATGACTAATTAATCATTGTTTTTTTCAGCATTAGAAAATACAGACAACCTTGATACAACTTGTAAACGTGTACGCTGTGGTGATGATTAGCATGAAAGCATCAAGTACTCAAGGCAGCATAATGCATATTATATTTTGTATTTTCATCAACATTTCATTTCTACTTTACTTTATTTATTGCTCTTTACATTGGCGTAACGAATGATAATTTCCTCTCAAGGATCAATGAAGTATTTCTGATTCTGATTCTGAAATTGTAAGAAGTGAGGTCATGGGTATTCAAAACTTAACCAAGATGCCTCACAATTAAGTACCCGTCTTTTTATGTTCCTCGCCGTAACAGGCCGAAGTCGGGCTTTCCAGATCAATGTTGCCTGTCAGAGAGAAAGCTGAGGAAAGACAAGCTCCCTTCCCACTGCTGGCATGCTGTAAGATATAATTAGACAGCCCATTTCCATATGATTATAATGACCTGGGTAGAAAGCATGTTTGTGTGGCTTTTGTCAGTTTGCTCAAGCATGTTTTTTTGGGGGGGGAGAGATGGGATGGGATTACTTGATGGAAGTGGTGGTTGTGTGTGGGAGGGTTCAAGCTCATGGCGGGCATTTAAGTGGTTCAAGAGAGCGCACATGATCAAGGGACAGCTCCCGTGTGGAGGTAAAGACCCCGGTCAGGGCTGACAGCTTGTCGTGACTTGTCAAAGTCAGACTGATGTGACACATAAAACAGTTATGATCATTCAAAGCCATGCTTCTAGTCTGTCAATCTTCACCACAATAACCCGCAGACTACCTCGGATGGTTAATAGGTCTCTTGAATGCAAGGTGGGTGTATTTCTTAGAACAGCAATAGCTTTTGTGGTCGGCTCTGCAGAGAACTTGGTGGGTATTTGAATAACAATGAGACAAAAGCAGCTGAGGAGGTTGGTGGACACTATCATAGGGGAATTATGAAGAGACCGAGGACTAGAGGAGGTGGGAATGAAAGGGTAAAAAAAGAAAACGGGTGGTGGGTGGGCTTTTTAAAATCAAATCCCTGAATGAAGCAAAATAAAGGTCAGGTACCTCATTTACAGAATTACATTTAAAGGAATACTTCTCAGATAAAATGAATTTTAGTAAATCAGTTAGTTGTGCCATAATACCTTGAACTCATGAGAATGTTTCTTTCACACACCTCCACAGAAAATGGTGAACATTTTGATTTATTGAATGATGGGGGACCACTTTAACAACAACAAAATTAAATCAAAACATCCATTTACAAACTTGAGCAGTTTAATATTAAACCTACGCCACCTGGCCATGTATCATATCAACACTGTTACCAGCAGTTTTTCGAACTGACAGCATCCAGCGGAGTTATACACTGACGCGGATGGTGGCATATCATATGTCATTGTCTGACCCTGAAATCATTGACAAAATGGCAATATTTGATGACGTGGGAATGAGAATGGGCTGATATATTCCAGTAGCACCCTTAATGAATAGTCCTGCTTCCAAAAAATCAAAACGTGGCAGCAGACATTTTAATCATGGCGGGTTGCCACGAATAAATGAAGGTGTGGGAAACCCTGCGCCTAAGATGATCATACACAAACATTAAAGGAATACTTCACCCAGAAAAGGACCGTTTGTATATCAATTAGTGATGCTGCGGTATCTTATATGGCTAAGAAAACGTTTGCATTCGTCCATAGAAAACTACGAACATAATGATTCATTGATTGATTGGGGACCATGTTTAACAACAGCAAAACGTCCTCAATACATTAGGGCTGTACCCAAATATTCGGATATTCGAATATTCGTTTCTATGGGTAGGTATTCGTCATGAAAATTTGATATTCGATATTCGTTTTTTTATTTACTTTTTTTTTTTTTTTGGTGCTAAATGTAGTCTTTTTGTTGTTAGTAAATGTAGGTTATCAATAAAAATCAAAACTTTTACATTGCATTGTTAAACGTGAAAATATAGTATAGCCTACCAACTAAGCTTGTGCGTACGGCATGCTTGAGCACATCCGTCTGAGGCTGTGGATCAATGACAAGTTTTATCACTTTGTCACTATTCCCTCTAACTTGTAGCTGTTTTTTCATTATCTTTTGAATTTAATATGAATTATAGAACCGTTTTTGTCAACGTTTGTTTCCCCCGTTTCGTACAATAAATTATTGTTTAAAGTTTCAACAAGTTTCTGTTGGAGTGCTTGACACAAGTGTGTTTTATAAACGGCAGCGGACTGTCACCTACTCAACGCATCAGTACCTTCTGATGCCATGACAGTAATAGCCAATAATGTCAAAATATCATTTACAGACCGATTTAACAGACGATCACTGCTGCCCGACCCACAGGTCAGCTATAGACATTATATTCTATTCAGGCCGGCAGAACCAGCAGCGCATCTGCTCTACAGTGCACGGCACTGCCGATTAACCATTTTATTGCAGCACAGTGTCTGCCAGCAACCAATTACTTGCAGAGGCTTCTTACAACTTGTTTTAACGGTTCCGATTTAATCAGAAGACAAATTAAACAGGATGACTAGCCAATGTGAAAATCAAAAGAAAGCACAGAATAATGTACTGAAGGAGACTGTTGAGCCATCACATTTTTTTGTGATTTGAGAGCAAAGATCCGGTCGCGGGTGTGCAAAACTCCGCAATACAATTAGGTCCGAAAAAACCCCAGAGTGTAAATATAGCTAGATAGATAAATGAGACTTGGATTCTACTGCACGAATTGTGTGAAAGTTTGTAAACAGATGTTTTGATGTAGTTATTGAACATAGTCCCCAATCCATCAATAAATCAAAATGTTCGCCATTTTCTGTGGAGGCATGTGAGAAAAGTAGAAACTATTGCGATTAGTCGTCTAGACGATTTAACGTCCACCCCCTCGCTAGTCAGCACCAGAAATATTAGTCGATTAAACCATTTAGTGTTTTATTCATGTAGAAGGCTGCTTAACTGTCATGCAGCCACCCACCACTAGTGGGGGCTACAGAGCCATTAGACAGCAGTCCCCCTTCCCCGCGTTAATGCTCGAGTAGACTGGAGTTTTAAAACAGCATGATGGGAAATTCTTCTTGCAAAGCCAGCGCAAAAATCTAGATGATCTAGAAAATGAATTCAGCAGCAATTAATCTTTTTTTTTTTAGATGTTATATTATTTGTTAACGTTAAGTGAGTTGTTGTCAGATAATGTGCAGGGTTTACGTTCATTCACCACGGCGCAAAATGCCTCCCATTGCAGCAGAAATTTAATTATAATTAGATGTTGTTTTATTAACTTTAAAGTGAATTGCTCTCATTTCTGTCGGATAATCTTCAAGGTTCAATGTGCCCCACATTTCAGAGGCAGTTTATTTATTTTAGATGTTATTTTAGTGGTTAACTTTTTGAGTTGCCGTCATGTTCACATTCATACCGACGGGGCAAAGTGTCTCGTTCTTCAGTGGCATTTAAAATCCGTCATGGTCGTTGAAGATTGTGATTAAAGGCTTCAAAGGGCTCTCAATGCACACAATATTTTTTGGGGTTTCAAACACTTAACAAGAAATGGTGCTAATTGTAAAGTGTTTTTTAGAGTAGTCGACTCATCTTAATTAAAATTTTTGTTAAGTCGGCAGGGAAATTAGTCACCAGGAACATCCCTGGAGAAAAGCAAAGTTTTCTTCACAAATTCAGGGTAACATAGCCTGACTAACTGATTTATAAATGGTAATTTTGAGGTATTACTGTGGAAAGTATTTCCTTAATTTACCCAATTAACATAATAATCTCAGCAGCATTAAAATAAGAATATAACACATAGGTTTGATGTGTCCAGTTGTGCTCACTGCTGTATTCACTGAGGGCAGGAGAAAGGATTAGCTGCTTAAATGACTTAAAGCTATATAGAACCACCACTCTTGAGTATCTAAGGGGTAGCAGCAGGATGTCCATCTCATACTGTCTTGTTAGTATTGCTCTCCACTGGTATATATATCTGTTCACATCAAATGGACTTTCTCTCCTGTGTGTGTCTCTCACACACGGTCTCGCTTGTTCTCCTCTTCTTCCCCCACTCTCTTTGTGCTTTTGCTGTGACATTTTGAAGACCACCATTAGTTCTATAATGACTTTTTATGTGGCTGCAGAAAATTTGTGCCATTATGAGAGATCTCATCAAATGCATAATCATTAAAGGCTCTTTTCATTGTTGTTGAAAGGGAAGGTCTGGTCACATAGTACACACAGTGAACGGAGTGCTATTTTTTTTTTCCTTAGCCCACTGTTTTGGTTTGGATTTTTGAAATTTGCTCATAATTCAGCCAAATCCTGGTTAGAATTACAAATGGCTGATGTATTACAGTTACACTGGCTCCATTGACAGTGCTTTTATTTTAAGCATTCACACGACAAACCTACTTGGACCTGTGACAATATACTGAAATGCTTGAAAATGTCACGTTTGCCACACACACACACACACACACACACACACACACACACACACACACACACACACACTCATCGTCCTCCCTGGCTCTTTGCCTTCATTTTCTTTTCTTTTTTTATGTGTGGTTAACCTTCTTCTGTTTTTCATCTTTCCCTTTGTTTTCCTCTTTCTCCCTTTCTGCCTCAGTTTCTCAAGCATCAGCACCTCAATTTATTCCCAATTTGTGTTTTTATGTTCTCATATCACCAAAGTAATGGGCTGGCTCGTTAAAAACATATTTGCTTTCGCGACTTTATTTTTCTGCGGTGATTTTTCATCCACACGTGTAGGTTTGTGTATGCAGGGGCGAGGGGATGGGCGCAGATATGTTTGCAAGGGAGGAAAACAGAACAATGGCAAATGACTTCAGAGATGAATGATTTAGGCTGCCATCAATCCATCGAACGACTTGGGGAAATGTTAGGGTGGGCTTAACAACTGTTCAGATCGGACTGGTGTTGTCACATAGTGAAATGAAATGGAGATAATAACGCTTCATACCTGATATGACAGAGTAGTCAGAAAATACCCATTTTAGCACACGCACACACACAAACACACATTTTAAGGCCATTGGTAGGTCTTCAGGAGGCCTTTAGAGGGCACTACTCCACTGAGAATAGAGATACTGGTAAAACTCATCCCCACAGGCCAGTACATACTGATTAACAGAAGCTCCTAATCAATTATGAATCTTTTGATTTAGCGTCAATAATTTCAGTCCAGATTTGTTAATTTATTTCTAAATGTGTAGACTTCCTTCCGTGTTTTCTCTGTGGGGTATGTTAGTGTCTTTGTAAAGAGCAATTGACTGGTGCGTTGTAGACGCTGACGCTCACGCAGGAGCAATTTAGTGGTTTAGATTTAGAAACGATCTTGCAGGAATAGAGGAGGAGAGGAGAGAAGAGCAAAGCCTAATGAAGTCTGTTAATTTGCTGCTATCAGAATGAAAGTCTCAGACTAATTATGGCCCTGGGTCATCTAGTCTGGATCACAGGGAGAGGTGGCCCTGCATGGTTCACTTTGATTAGCTCACTCACAACACAGCTCCTCACTTCATTACTCTGATCTCCCTCTCTGTCTCGCACTCACTGGTACCCGCACACACCCGCAACCCCGCGCGGGGTGGGGATAGTCCGTGTGCAAACAGACCAGTCGAGCCGTCATGTCAGCGCCAGTCAGGACGGTGGAGTGTGTGCATTGATGAGGCAGAGAGGGGAAAGGTGAGGGCAGGTGTGTAAAGTCCATGGAGCTACTGGACGTTCTGGATGTCTCTTGTGCTTTCTGTCAGGCTGACTGAAGTTCAGGACTTAGCTGGATCAGAACCATACAGTGAGTCAACAGTCAAGGCGCGCGGCTGGTTTGACTGTTTGTCTCCCCTCTGTTGACTGTAGAGTTGACAGATGTGTCGGAATGGTGGATTTGTTCACTTGCTGCAGACAGCCCCCCTCCTGTGCATCAGATGTCTCATAGTGGATTTTGCTCGAGGCAATGGTGTGTGTGTGTGTGTGTGTGTGTGTGTGTGTGTGTGAGAGAGAGAGAGAGAGAGAGAGAGAGAGAGAGAGAGGTGTTTGCACATTGAATTGCAAGCCCCCCATATTATCCCTGCTACAGAAACTCCCCTAATAGCAGTGATTTAAACTTTACCTGCATGACTGCCTTGATTGGCTATTGGAAACAACACAGTGATTTAATTACCCTTTGAAGACTGCTGCCCTCTCAACTTTCCCCTCGCTGTGCGCCTGTGTATCTGCCTTCTCGGGGGGGGGGGCGTACATGCCATAAATAATAAAGTCTCATCAAGAGGAAAGTCAGTGGAGGGTGTGATATCTCCTTAGGAAGTAAGATAGTTGGACAAATATTGGATAAATGACAGGCAAAATAAACACACGCACACTCGTCAGTTGCCTCTCTCCTTACTTCACTTGATGTTGTCTTGGATTTTAGTTTTAGTTATTGACTGGGGCTAGGCAATATATTGATATTATATTGATATTGTGATACAATATCATCTTAGATTTGGATATCGTAATATTGTAAGGGTTGTCTTTTTCTGGCTTTGAATGCTATGTTACAGTAAAGTGATGCGATTTTCTGCTCAATAGGGTTGGGTACTGTTCACATTAGGACTGACGGCCTCGGTACCTGGAATTGGTACCGGTAACCAGTGGTGCCTTTTTTTGGTACTTTAGCTTCTCTATAATATCAAAAATGTCATTTTTGAACAAGCTGTAAGGGTGACAAAGTAGACTAGAGGGCAGTTCTCTTCCTCTGCCCTTTTCTAATCTCGCATAGAGCTAATCCTCTGACTCTATCTGTCTGTCTATGTGTGCATGAGTGTGTCTGCTCGTCTAGCAGTAATACTAGGCTATTGCTAAAATAATATAGGAAAGATAATAGACCAGACGTCAAAACTACTGCGGCAGATTGGCGCTCCAAGAGTAGTTTTGGCTCGCTGGGAAGCTGACAGTGTGGCCACGGAGCTCCGTGACTGACTCCAGGGAGCTTCTGCCTCCTGTCTGAAGTTGAACTCGATGGCTCCGCTGAGCTCTCTTGCTGCCTTCTAGGCTTCCGGGTGCTTTGCGGCACTTCCTCCTCATGTCTAAAGCTGGTGTTTTCACCCAGACGCGCTCTCAGATAGCAACATTTGGCACTAATGGCTTTAATGTGAATGGGCGCTCTATAGTACCAACGTGATATGTTCGCTACCCAGTTCAGTACCCAACCCTATCTAGCTGTTCTATTATTTGCCTTTACCTACTTATTTTTTATTTCCAATGGGGTAGTAAATCACAAGTTTCATTAGGATATAAAATGATATTGATTCTTTGGACGACGATACGATATTTGCTGTTATCACAAGTCTGCCAAAATAGCATTGCACATTTAATTGATATATTGATCCAGATTGATGTGTTGTTCCACCCCGAATATCCACATTACTGATGATTATTAATTTAAAATCTCATTGTTTAAATATTTTGTGAAAGCACCGATAGTTAACTCTGCAGTATCGTTGAAAAATTGCTTTTTTCAGTATTGGTATGTCTTTTAAGATACTGTGATATCTGACCAGCGCTATTATTGATGATATGTATATTTTTTCTTTTGACATAAGTGTGAGGATGATGTGTGTGTGCAGAAAACAGGACAGTTCCAGTAAGGCGTTTTCACTGATTAGAAATCCATCCTGATAAGATGGAGTGCTGGTGTGAGTATAGAGGGCTGGGGAGAAGGAGGAGATTTTTGTGCGTGTGTGTGTGTGTGTGTGTGTGTGTAAGGGGGGTGGGGGGGTGGGGGGGTTGGATTTGAGGTGTTACTTGCTCGTCTCTGAGGCCTGCCTGTCATGTACGGCATCAGTCATGCTCTTTCACAGCAGTTTTATTTCATCCACCATTCCCTTTAGTGCTTTGACGGCACGATTCACTGATACTGCCTTGTGGGAAGTGCTTCTGTTTGGGAAGCATGTGTGTGCGCAATGTTACACATTGTCATATTTTTGTCAAGTGACTTTTAACTGTGGCAGAGATTGGATCAAAACCAGTCAGTGGAATTATTACAAGTGAGAGGAGCAGATAACTCTTTTAAAATTCAGGCTTTGCTTCCTCGTCTGACCCCGCAACAAACATTCTTTTTCTCTTCTCGAGAAAAGGATAAAACTTTTTCCTTTCTTTTATACCCAGGACCACATTTTTTTCATTCAAGAAAAGACATGAACACAAATTGACATATTTATTTTGTTTCTTTATTTTTTTTTGTTGAGTGAATAATGCAGAATATATTTTCCCCTCAAGTACTCTACACTGGGGGTAAAAGAAAATTGAGACTGTCCTTCTTTGCACTATTTTTCATCCTTGCTACTTTGTCCACAATCACAGTGCCAAGTGGGCATTTATCACAGGCCTCGATTAAGAGGCCTTAATGGGGAGCTACGCCCATTTTAAAAATTCATACATTATTCCTATTTGGACTGGCTGAATGTCAAATTTTCACTTCATGATCAGCATGGCCAAAAGAGTTTACCATAATGATATTATCACAAGGTCTACAGAAAATTTGTCATTCAAATTCATCTTTAACTTTATTTATTGTGCATTTTGTCTCACATGTGGCAAATAAATTACACTGTGAGGAGGTAGAGAAAGAGTTTGTAACCATAACTGTACCAAAATTGTACAAAAAGAGCAATTAGACTTAATGAAAAGTGAAAAGGCAACTAGATGGTGCTGGGGGAGGCAGACAAAGCAAGAATGGAAATAAATGGAAATGATTTAAGAGGTGCTGGATTATTTACACAATGTTAACCCATGTGTACATGATATATTTCAGTTTTTAAATATCTTGGTATCACTAATACAGGTATATTGTGATAAACCTAATTCCAATGTCCTGCGACACTGTAAGCATGAAACACTCTCCCAAATCCAAAAACTAGAGTGCTATAACTTAATTTTGTGATATCATAGGGTATGAAGTCTGGAGCTGCTCCATGGACAATAAATTCAGGAGGATGTTATAGATCAGTGGTTCCCAACTGCTCCAGCCACGGGGCCCAGATATCTCCTTAGTCATTAGTCCAAGGTCCACACAGTTTAATATATTCAGTGTCATACCTGTGTTTGGCCATCTCACCCAGCTAGTTCCGCAGCTGTCTGTTCGTCATTCACTCTACAGGAGGAAATGGCACTTTGAAATAAAAGCCAGAAATTCACTGTACAAAGTTGATACGTTCTCAAGTCACTTGAGGTCCACTCAGAATGGAACCATGACCAACTTTTGGATCGCCACCCACCCATTGGGAACCACTGTTGTAGATGATACTGAGAGCACCCTGGGGTTCTGAGTAGAGACTGAATCATAGTGTTTATGTACAACTGGTTTCACATAGAAAAACCTTGCCTCATGTACATAAAGTGAAACAGCGCTAAGCAACTGCTGCCTCAGTTTGTTTTTAGTTATCTAAAAAAGGCCCACAAAATATGTATGTTTGTATCAGTTTATGTGTACACTATATTTAGAATGTTTTCATGGCCTTACCTTTGCATCAGACCGCTTTTTCTTGCGGGGACCAGACTACAGTGACAAAAGCAGTAATTTAAGTGAGCAAAACACTAAGTTGCTTGTCTTTTGCTGCCTCAGTGGGTTTGTTTGTAAGGTAAAGCGGCACAAATATTCAAATATTTGGTTCATTTAAGATGATAGCAAAGCCACAATGTACATAAAATAAGCACAGCAGGTTGGACCCCAGTGTTTACTTGTTTATCTCTTAGGGTTCATAAGTTCAGGCTCCCATTTATTGTCTGCGGAGCAACTCCAGACCTCATACTTGATGACATAACAAGATTGAGACTTTTCTGGTTTCTGGTTCAAAGAGAGAGTAGCTCATGCTCACAGATATTGATTGGACTTTCCTAGGCCATGGAAATAACATATTGGAATTCTCAATTTAGGTGGTGGTCCCCTTAAACTTAAAAGCACTCAGATGGTAGACGACTAGCACTGTGCGTGCCGTGGCAGAGCAGAGTAGGCCTTTCAGCAGAGACTGTTGACTCAGTTTTGGTGTCTGTCTCTAATGCACTGCTCTCTCCTGTCTTGTGATTGAGTCCTGCTTTTCCTTTCCGCAGTATCTGATCTCAACATCTGACGTTAACTGTGGTTTTAGTCAATGGCTGCGTTTGTAACTCACATCTTTCTGTCGGGCTTTCTCTCTGTTTCTCTGTCTCTGTAAAGTGTTACAGCTTTCTTTTTCCCCCAACAGTGTGCCATCTTGTCACGCTAATTAATGTTGGCAGATCCGTTCGCCATTAGAGCCGAAAATATCCATTGTCGTTGCACCATACCTACGCTGTGTCCCTGGCTTCTCTTCTACTTTTCCAAGACCTGTGATGTGACGCAGACTCCCCACTGCTCTTGCTCACAAGTGTATCCTTATCTTCCCCACTTCCTGGGTGATAGCGCAATCTGATAACGACAACAGTTGCCGCTCCCTCTGATTGATTAACCAGTGACCTCTGACCCCCTGCGGGATATTTTAATTGGGTGATGTGTAATGAGCAGGCTTCCCTGAAGAAGAGCTGTTTTAAGGCCAGAGAGATTCGGGGGTGATGCTGGAAGGGGGCAATCTAATTAGCTGATTTAACTGATATCACCTGAGGCAGCTCGGTGAGAGAAAGTGTGCAAGTGTGTGTGTGCGTGTGTGCGTGCGCTATCTTATCACTATCTCTCGTACGATAGAGATGGATGCAGCCCTCGCAGTATTATGTGAGAATGATTCATGGATTATACGACTCAGCCAAGTATGTTTATATGCACTGAAACAAGGTGGTTAATGCTCTGCTACTGTGTGTTTCTTGTGTGTATTTGAGAGAGACTCAGTGTGTGTGTTGGTGTAATAAATGAGATTCTGTGAGGCTATAAGTTATGATGAGTAGATCAATACAACATCTTAATGCAGTAAGCTGGAGGCTTTCGAGGGCTCCTTATATTGCATCTTAATATCCAATAAATCAAATTCAAGATTACATTCCAGTAAGAATAAATACTTGTTATGTACTCTGGTTTTTAAGGTAGATATTGACATCTTCACATATTCAATTGATTTCATTCATGCCTTATAATGTAACATGGTTTCCTTTATTTTGCTTTACTCCTGAGCAAGCGTTGTTTTGCACTCAGCATTCATGGAGACAATCTAAAGAGAAGTGCCTTACATCATTGCTTGTTGAACATGCGTATTTACATAAGTAGTTGGAAGGCCCTGAATGGAGTACTATTGCACCAGCAGATGATGCAAAGTGACTGCTGTCCTTCATGCTGGTTTAGACCCATTTGATATTTCTGCTGGCACCGTGAATGGTTTTGTTTCTGTCATTTAACCTTTTGAACCACAAATTTTCTTTTGACAGCCATTAAGGACTGAAAATAGATTTTCAACCTTGTACTGAATAATATACATTAGAATCTGTCTTCATTGAAGCTGGGGGATGTAACGTTTACACTGACTGAATTATTCAAATTCAAGATATTTCTTTTATGGTTGCATTACATCAAATGAAAAAAATCTAGATGACTATATTTTTAAACATTTACACAAAATGCAGCATGGCATGTTTGGGATCATGTCGATGGGATGCACGGACTTTTAAGTCGAATTGGTATTGGCCAATATTTACCTTGTTGACTGCCTTAGGCATAACTGCAAATAAAATGTCATCCACGTTTTCCTGTTGCGTCATATCGATTTTGTGCAGGCTAAAAAGCAGGACGAAAATCAAATCCAAATGTGAAGCCATGGTTCTCTGCTGGAAAACAGTGGATTGCCCCCTCTGCATTGGGGTGAGTGACTGCCTCAAGCAAGAGAGTTCAAGTATGCCGGGGTCTTGTTCATGGGTAAGGATAGAACGGAGCGTGACATGGGATGGCGGTTTCGTGCGGCTTCTGCAGTGATGACGGTCTATTATGGTGAAGAGGGAGCTGGGCCAGAAGACAAAGCTTTTGATTTACTGGTCCATCTACGTCCCCACCCTCACCTTTCATGAGCTCTGGGTAGTGACCAAAAGAATGAGATTGTGGATACAAGCAGCCGAAATGAGTTTCCTCCGTGGGGTGTCTGGGCTCAGCTTTAGAGATTGGGGAAGGAGCTTGGACATCTGGAGGGAGCTCGGAGTAGAGCCGCTGCTCTATTAGACGAAGGTAAATTAGAATGTTATCATAATGTGTTTCTTGGTACTCCTGTAAAACATAGTGTTTGGCGAGAAACTTGAATTAAAATTTGAATTAATAATAGGTCTTTTCAGGGAATTTGTTATGGTTTTCGAAGCAACATAAAATAAATATTAGAAAGAGAATTGTGAGATATATATATATATATATGTACACACATAATAAACAATGTATTTTTATTGAAGGTAATGAATATGTCTTTGTTTCCCCGGACACACGGGAGAATAAATGACAACAATAACAAACAAACATTGCCATCTGACATCAGCCAAATAGTTTTTTTTTTTAACATCAGCACTGGTGTCTGCCCTAACAACAGTTATTATTGATTCATCTGACTATTGCTTTCTAGACTAGTTGTTAGAATTTTTTAGTCTGTCAAGAGTCAAAACTACCCATCACAATTTCCCAAAGGTGACATTCAAATTGCTTGTTTTGTCCAAACAACCGTCCTAAATAGTTGCTTTATTCTGACTGATTTAACGACTAGTCATTTCAGCACGAATGTTAACCAAGATTATAAATACAACATGCATGTCTGTTTGTTATGTGTTTGTGGTTGTAAACCAAGACAGCCTTTTTTTTTTTTTTTAAAAGTAATATTAGCTGTTAAACGTTGAGGTAATCCATCTTTTTCTCCAGTATCCTATCTGATTCAGTTGCTCTCTACTTTTTTATATTTTCAGCCATTTTTCATTTAAGATTTTATAGCATTTTTAGTCTTTTCTTACTTGAGTCTGTTCGTGTTTCACGCTGCAGTGGACCGGATGCACCCTTGTGAAAATGTATTTTTATCTCTTCATTCTCTCCCCTCTCTCTCTCTCTCTTTTCCATGGGACATGTTTTCCATTGTCCTCCTCGTTTGTCCTTTGCGTTTTCCCCTCTCTCACACACTGAAAGACTGTGAGGAGAATGTACCGACAGAGGAGCCACGTAAGTCCAAGGATAGTTCGATGTGTGGCCATGCTCGTGTATCTCTGTGTGCTGTGGGCTGCACTGTAGGTGTGCATGTTTGTGGACATGCTAACATTCTTTTCTGTGGGAGCTCCCAGCATACCTCTTCACTTTTTAATTAGATACAGGATCCCTGATGAAAGAAGACCAAGCCCTGAGTACAAATACCTTTCCTGTGGGCTTACCCCTCTCCTCTCCTTTTTTTCTCCTCTTTTCAGCTTTTTCTACCTTTCCTCTCCTCTCCTCTCCTCTCCTCTCCTCTCCTCTCACCACACACACCATAATTACAGCACCAGACAATTACCCAGCATACTCCTGGGATGCACATTTTGTTCTCTTAATCTGGTGTCTTAAATAATTAAAACCAACCATGAACTCCTCTTTGTGAGCGTGGCTCAAGAGGGCTGTGTGTGTGCGTGCGTGCGTGCGTGCGTGTGTGTGCATTTGTATTTGTGCCTTTTTTTATTGTTTGTAATCCAAACCTCATGATGCTTCTCCTGACTACCAATACCACCGTGAAAATCCCATCTACCTGGCTCCATGTGACCCAGAACAGATTTACCTTCACCTATAACCTGATTACTGTATGTGCAACATTGTGTTTATAGACCAGCCGTGGCTCACCCATACCTTACTCTGCCTGTGGTGTGATCACAACACTTCCCCATAATCCCTTTCTCCATGCTTCTCTAGCAGCGAGGCATTCTGTCATGGTGGACTTGTGTCATTGTTGGTTTGTAAAAATATGTATATACATAGAAACAGAATAAAAAGAAACAGAAATCATGTTTGTGGTTGAATTTAAAATTCTCAATAAAAACATAAAATACAACTGGACAATCTCTACATTCCACTCACTGTGTCCTCATCCTTATGTTGTACCTGGACACTGGAAAAAATATATGTAAATCTCATAATCTCACTGTATCAGAATTTGTATTATCATATATATGTCAGCAATATAGCAAGTTCATGCATTTGTGTGAGTTTTACCTTTGTGTGTTGGTAATAATTCGATGTTTCTGTCTTCATCAGCCAAAAAAGAAGAGGAGGATCAGGAGGATAAGAAATCCATAAAGAAGAGAATTAAAGAGCTCAAGGTGCTCGATCCTAAGATCGCACAGAATCTATGTAAGTATTTGTCGCCTTTCAGCCCACTCGTCCTCCCAAGGACTGGATTTCTACACGTCCACGTGTCTTGTCCACAGCTCCTCACAAAACACTGCAAAGTGCACTCGCACTTTCTTTTATCTAACTTAAGTCACGTCTTGTGTCCCTCATTATACATTATTCTCATATTATTTAAAGTGACCCCCCGATTGAGGATCTTGGCCTGGAAAGAGTAGCACGTTTGCTTGTTGCTATAGCAATTGAAGCGAAGCGACACCTGGCCACTGCTGCCTGTGACTCATGTCCACACATGAACATGCACACTGAGCTAATTATCAATGTTAAGCACCCATTAAGCAAAAGAGAAGCTGGAGAAAAAAAAAAAAGCTCTCTTTCCACTCACTCACTCACTCACTCACTCACTCACTCACTCACTCACTCACTCACACACACACACACACACACACACACACACACACACACGCAAGCATGCTTGGTCTTAAAATGACCGTTTTAAAAGCGCCCGGCATTAATGAGGATCCAGCTGATCTCTTAAGCACTCTCAGATCTTAGCACCTCATTGGCTTATATCAAGGGGAGCTGTGACCTTTGTTTCACGTATTAAAAGAAAATTAGACTAATCAGCCCAGTAACAGTGATACATCATGCAGCGGAAATTATAGAGCAGGAAAGAGGAGGTAAAAAGAAAAAAAAAAAACCAAAATGGAGAGTAGGCGGTTTATGCTTTCCACCATAGGAGGTAAAGAGTTTAAAAGCTTTGATTTGAGGTTGAGAATGAGTATGCAGGGTTTTAATTCTTTTGCTTGATTGATACTGCCACTATTTGGATACGGCACATATTTATTCAGTGTAAGGACTTAGAATTTAATTGCAGCAATAAAGCTACAGAGCTCGCTTTTATCACATTCTGACACGGCTTAACAGGAGCAGAAAGGCTAGTTAGTTAGTCAGACCTCCATTAAGTTTACGCAGTTGCTTTTATCTTGAACTTTTTGAATACTGGCCACCCACACCTCGCTTGAAATCACCCCAGTAATTATGTTTGGCATTATTTGGGTCTGTTTGTTGTTATTTCAATTTAATATGAATCATTTAGCATATTCTCTTGTAATGGTGCTTAGTTATGTATGGAGTTCTTGGCATTACATTCAAATAACTTCCCTTTGTCCTTCTACGTATAATAGGTAGCTGTTTTAGACAGTGATGTGCTGTTAAATCTGACAATCATATCGGAAAAGAAGCCCGTTTTCATCATTTGTTTCGGAGAGTTATTCCTGGTTCTGCTGTCTATCATGCCAGTTTAATGTCTGTACCTCTCTTTACACCTCACATGCTCTAATACAAAGCGCTTAGAAGCTCGGATATTAAATGACACTCATATCACCGCCGTTTTTTACCTTCAGATTTCATTCCCAATAATCTTTGAAGTACTGCATGATCCGGCTCCCAGCCCTGTTCACACATCTTTTAACTGTCAGGGTATTTTTGATGGTACCACTGGCTAGACTAATGACTTATCCTGACAAGGCATTTGCCATTCAGTCCCTGGTGGTGCCACTTGCTTGATGATCTCATGCTTGCTAAACCAGTGTAATTTTGCAAATCACTTTTGCTAAAATAGTTTAATGTCTGACTGACTCATGTACTTATGTATCTTTGATTTTATTTCTCTTCCTACTTCATGTCCTTGAGCAAGTTCTTTCTGTGTTTCACACAATTCTTTGTTTTATTTTGTATTTCATTTTTGTTACCTATTATTGATTCGTATTTGCAGCATTACTCTTCCTCAGTGGATCTTTATTATTTAATTTAACCTCATTATTCACTGTGACTTGTGTCTGTTTCTTTGTAGCCATCTTCCTGGGCTCCTTCCGTATGCCTTATCATGAAATCCGTCGGATGATAGTGGAGGTGGATGAGGAGCAACTCACTGAACCTATGATCCAGGTAGGGCAACTTTGGCATGAAGTTTTAACATGTTAAGAGCTTCAGTTACTTATCTGACATCAGTATATGACTTTTCTGGACTGACCACCTAAATATAATTTAGATGTGCCACTACCTAGCTATGAGGTGGACTTAATATTGGAAACTTGCCCAGCCTAGATTGTGCAGACTGGAAGTATACTTTTACTCCTGTCCAGTCGGTCAGGTTCATGCCCCAACTCTTGTCTGTCCTCGATTAGTTGTCTACCTTGAAAAGGCATAGGTAGCTTGAGGCCAAAGTATCGGACATCTGTAAAGCCTACAGTACAACAGGTGTTGAAGTAACCTCTATAAACAGATATCTACATGTGTACACTGGCAAAAGGACAACATTCTGGAATAAAAGCATTCTGGTTTCTTCTTGTTTCTAAATTATTGTGTACTTGCCTTTGGCATCTCTGTCATGCATTGTCTTCATTACCTTTCAGCTGCCATATGAGGTTATACTGATATCTAACATAGTATTGGCTGATAATTCCAGTCATTTATTTGTTATGCTTGAGTTCAGGCCTCGAATATGACTGTCTCTTGGATATTAATTATTTTTATTGCACATTTGCTGTCAGTTCTGTTGTTTTTAATAATAATTTTACTTAATTTTATTTTACTTTGTTTTATTTTGAGCCACAGGCAGGGATTCTTATGCGAAAATAAAGGGGAAATACAGACAAGAGTTTAGAAGAAAAAATATATAATGAAACCAGAATTACTGCCTCGCATTTATCCCTCTGCGAACCAGTCAAGTTGCAGTTACAGTTTACATCCATGTCTGTCTAGACTCATATGCAGCCATGACAGTTATATGAATGTTCCTTCAAAGATGCTGCATATTCTAAAACATGGATGCTTCATGCACATCTTTAACCCAGTGGCACAGAAGATCTGTACAGTCAGCACAGTTTAAGAGTAGTGTCATCAAATCAGTGTCTGACCAAATGTCTCCTCTGTTCCTGAGTTATGGTTTTGACTGACGGCCAGACAAGTGTTTTTACAGAACATTATGATGTCACAGTGAAGTTGACCTTTGACCTTTTCGATACAAAATATCATCACTTCATCATTTTATTTTGTTAGACATTTGTGCAAAATCTTGTATTAGTGTATGAATTCTAGAGTTATGGCAGTTATCAAAAACATGTTTTGTGAGGTCACAGTGACCTTGACCTTCGACCACCAAATTCTGGAGTCCAAGTGGAGGTTTGTGCCAAATTTGAAGAAATTCTCTCAAGGCATTTTTTGAGATATCCCGAGAATGTGAGGGATGCAAGGATGATTGTACAGATGGACAATCAGAAAACATAATGGCTCTGGCCGCAGCTGTTGCTGGCACAATGACATAAAAATCTAATCAATAGGAATAAAGAGTGAGTAAAAAACTGATTAAAGTCAAATGTATTGAAATAGGTTTCTTATAAAACTTCGTAAGAAAACACTGACATTGTTTACATGTTTGCGAGTGGAAGGCTGTTACAGAGGTTTTGAGACCTGGCAGCAAATGCCCTCCCACCCTCGGTCCCCAGCTTGGCCCTGGGAACAGTCAGCAACAACTGGTTGGCGTACCTTAGGCTACCAACAGGAATAAAAGTACAGAGAAGGTCAGCAGTGTAGGATGTGGCAAACAAGTGATGAAATTTTAAAATCAATTCTAAGGGACACAGGTAGCCAGTGCATGGAGGCTAGTATGGGGATATGTTCATAAGTTTTCTAGTTTGTGTTAGTACCTTGAGCAGCGTTTGCTAGAGACTGGGCGTTGACTTCCCTGGCAGTCCAGAAAATAAGCAATTACAGTAGTCTAAATGGCTGCAGTAAAAGGCTTGAGTATTTTTAGGCACATAGTGTACATTTGTCCCGCCAAATTTAAACCAGCCTATAGATGTCACCAAAAATGTAAAACGTTGATGGCAATTTGTGCATCAGATGTTGAGGAAGTTGATTCATACATGTAATGGTTTTAGATGAAACAACTGATCAGTGAGGGTAGTTGTGAATACGGACGTATAAACAAAAACAAATCTGATCTGCTGACGTACATTTTAAAGAATTAATTTGACCAATACTTGTTAATGACAGCACACAAATAATTAATTGTCATCAAGACAAATTCCATTTAACTCAAGTAATAAAGGTGGCAATATTTGTTCTGACTCCAGGCATGGGAAACAGATTTTCAGCCCAATTTGAATGCATCAGACCAACATTTTTACCTCCATGGTAGCAGTATTTGTTGCGATGGCTATTAAATTCAGAGGGGAAAGCAATGTAATCAACATGGCTTAAATAATTTAGCATTTATTCCTTTTGGCTGTCTAAAACAACACAGTCACTTTCAGTTGTCTTTATACGTATGAATAACCCCGAGGATATAGTCTTCTGTTTGATAATAAAAGACGTTTTATTGCAGATACAAAACTTCATTTTTACTGAAACTCATCAGCGGGGCTGATACTCAAAACACACAGCCAATAGAACAGCGGTAGGCTTGATTTCCAAAGAAGCACAGTACAAAGAGTGGTAGTCCTAGGGCTCTTTCTAAATTAAATTCAAAGAAAACACCACGTTGCTCTGCAGGCACCAACTGTGGGCAGCGACATTGCTGTGGAGAGCCAGATATAGCCAATCCCCTTAAGGGCAAATGGCTTAATTTTTGGACACTTTAAAACATTACATTTTGTACATGGTTAAGACATTGAAACATGAAAATGAGGAGGATATAACACCATACCAACTACTATTAATATAATTAAGTGTGTCAGGCATCATCATCTTTTTTTGAATAAATGTATACTTGTTGTTTTTTCTCTGCTCTGCTTTCCCGTTCCTTCTGCTGCTTCTCACTCCTCTTCCTCTCTCTTCTTTATAGAACCTGGTGAAGCACCTACCAGAACAGGAGCAGCTGAACGCCTTGGCCAAGTATAAAAACGAGTACGCAAATTTGTCAGAGCCTGAGCAGTTTGGGGTTGTGGTGAGTACACACTCTCACACTCATACAAAAGCACACACACAGCTCCCCACCTGCTGATATACTGTAGGTCTAACAACATATACACTTAAATCACAAAAAAGATTTTTCTTTATGTTGTCGTACATTTGTTATTTGGGACCTCGGACAATATAATCTTACTGTATGTGTGTAATATAATTGAAAAGGTTTACAGAGAAATTCATTATACATACACAGTTTTTTAGGACTGTTTTCTTCACTGTTTTAATGTTATAATAATGTAAATTTGTCTTGCATTTGCATCATAACTCTGCCTTTCCTTCTCTTTCCTACAAACTCACGCACACACACACGCACACACAAACGGAGCACTTTCATATGAATATCCTAATCCGAAGCTTCTTAAAATTCTATCTTTTTAAGCCTTGAGAGGAAAGACAGGACACCTGTTGACTACCACACTAATATATGCACATTAAAGAGCAGCACTGCAGCCTAATTATCTGCATCGTTTTCTTAAAGACTTTTCAAAGGAGGTTTATTCAGAATTATGCATGAGGAGCGTGGCACTTGTTGTGTACTTTGTGTTTCTGCCTAGCAACCGAGATACCGACAAAACATAGAATAATCTTCTCCTTTTGCCCCACGCACCCACCTGTTTTATAAACACCCATGAAAGAGAATCTTATCGCTGAATGAAAATGCAGCGGCTGAGCGGTTGATTGGTCGGGAAGGGGGGTGAAAAATAGAGCACGCTCAGCTGTTGTGTATAGTTCATCAGGGAGACATAGAACAAAGACGAGCCTGTATATATAATGTTGTTTCGCTGCCGTGCCTGCGTGGGCCCAAAGAGGCCTGGGTGCTTTCACCTATCAGAAAAGCTCAGGTTCAAAGGGAATTTTTAATTTACCATTGTGCAAACACATGCATTTTATATTTCCTGTTTTCCATGTCCACCACTCTTGTATTCGATTTAAAATTTACCTTGACTATAGTAGTGTGCAGTAGGAGTAGATCTGATTGCATTGTGACAATTCTTACATTGCCCTGTACACTAGGGTAATACAGTCATTGTTTTCCTGCAGCTGCTCCATGAATAAGTTAAATGTTTCTTTGGGACAAGAATTCAGGAGGCAAAAAAGCTCTCCATCTTCCCAACACAGCATTTATTTCAGTGCATCCTCGTGTAATTAGATTAAAGCGCAGTCTAATATCTGTTGCCATAGTCATCTTTAGGCAGTACAAAAGCTGTTATTGCTGTACATCAGTCGTGGTTGATGACTTACAGAAGGAATCACTCTGTGCGTCCTGCTGATTAAACTGTAGTCACGGTCCTTATGACTGGCACGTCTTTGAATTAAAGTCTTTCATCTGTGATTTAAATGGTTGTTGACACTTCACAGACACAGCTATCTCAAGTTGCCAAAATATTTACTCACATTAATTTGTTTTTACACTATACGGTGCATCATTTTTAAACTCGCTGTTAAAACTCTTAATAGCATGAGAGAAATATACAGTATAAAAACAGAACTGTCATTTCCTCTTCATCATCCTACCACCTTATTGAATTATCACTTTGCAATATACCGGCTGTATTTTTCATAACTGCTTCTTTACAGTCCATTTTGTGATGTTGGAACCTATTATTTTATCTTGATAATACTGCCTTCAGCTGCTTGGTTTTGTCCATTGCCCTACGTAGCCTTTATGGAAACAACAGCTGCAAAAGAGTTGGGCCAGTGTAAAAACTTTTAAACCTGTTAAAGGGATAGTGCACCCAAAAATGAAAATTCAGCCATTATCTACTCCTCAATATGCCGACGGAGGCCCTGGTGAAGTTTTAGAGTCCTCACATCCCTTGCGGAGATCTACGGGGGGAACGGGCAGCACACCTAATGCCAGACGGCCCCCAGACTAACGTCCAAGAACACATAATTGAATCCACAAAGTATCTCCATACTGCTCATCCATAGTGATCCAAGTGTGCTGCAGCCGCAACATAAAAAGTTGTTTTGAAAAATGTCATTTGAACTCTGTTTTTAGCCTCACTATAGCCTGTAGCTCTGACTGCTTCTCTGTGCTCCGCACTCACGTGTGCGCGCTCAGGGCGATGCACGGTCTCTGAAGAGCAGCAGTCTCGTCAGTACAGATGTCCAGATTCTCAAGTGCAGGCATCGCCAATTCCCAGTCTGAGCAGCAAAGACTTTCCTCATCCGTTGGCATTGCTTTGCATTTGAAACAACTACACCACCAGGTTTCCAGTGCTCGACTCCGGTATTCTGCGGCTGGCTGAGGGTTAGGCTCATGAGCTGCAGCGACTGCTTCGTCCAGTAGCCTGAGTTCCGTCCGTATACTTGGGCTCAAACAAATACGGCTCAACAAAGAAATGCTGTTCCTCCTCAGTTACAAAGTCTTCAGACATGTTGGGCTGTCCTTTGCTAAAAGACCGTAGTGCAAATTATCTTTAGCTCTGTGGTTACTGCTGTCTCCCCCTGCGGTGCATGTGTCACGTGATGTAAACACAGGTGAGCAAAGCTCATGCTTTCGCTGGTCTCGCGCAGGCATGCACACGTGAACGTGGAGCACAGAGAAGCAGTCAGAGCTACAGGCTACAGTGAGGCTAAAAACAGAGTTCATATGACGTTTTTCAAAACAACTTTTTATGTCACGGCTTCAGGACACTTGGATCACTACGGATGAGCAGTATGGAGATACTATGTGGATTCAATTTTGTGTTCTTGGACGTTAGTCTGGGGCGCCGTCTGGCATTAGGTGTGCTATCTGCTCCGCCCGCCGATCTCCGCAAGGGATGTGAGGACTCTAAAACTTCACCAGGGCCTCCCTCGGCATATGGGTGAGTAGATAATGGCTGAATTTTCATTTTTGGGTGCACTATCCCTTTAAGCCAAACACAGGACCAGATCAGTAAACTGAATTTTACCACTGTCGTCACACTTGACTCAGCAGCTGCTCTTGAGTGGAACATAATGACACCCAGTCGTAACAGCAAATGAGCATCCGACTGTCACCACCACCACTGAATGTTGCATCCCTTAACATTGGAGCTCTCCGTCCACACTAAATCCATTTAATATGCGCTTTTGTTATGTTGTGTAAACAAACCATGTAAATATAAGTTGTGCACTTGAGGTAATATTTGAGATGTAACCACTTTAAAGATGGTGGAATACTTGCTGTCTTCTTAAATTTGTAGTTTTTTTTAACAGAAAACATGTTTTTATTGTGATATTTTCTGGAATAAAACATGACAGTAACTTTCAGCTCCCTGGTAATCTCCCTCCAGCCAGCTGCCACCTTATTTTGTGTTTTGCAATGTAAAAAGAAGTTATCATATAGATAATTCTTCCTTTTAACTTTATAAATCAGCCAGTCCTTGTCCATTGCAGAGCTTTGATTGTGAGTCACAGGAATAAATAAAAACAGGGTGTACCACGAAAGTTAAGCTTCAAACGATGCACTACATCGCTTGTTGCCGGTTAAAACACTTCCTTTGTCAGCTTTAAATTGTTGGCATATCGGCTCAGTTTAGTTTTCTTGAGACTAAAGCCCCTTTTCCACCAAACACTTTCGGTATGGTACCTTTGGAACCAAAAGTAACCATTAAGACATGGTACCTCCACCCCAGCATTTCCAACACAATCGGTACTCTTTCATGTGGGCGGGGTTGCTGTCACTTACTGCTCTGTCCAGCACATGCTGTATTTCCTGGCTCTTCACTGGTAACACAGATGGAAGTCTGCACAAAGCTGCACGCTGATATTTTCAGAACAAAACAGAACAGGCTGCAGTGAGAGTCTCTCTCGATGGGAGATTTGTGCATTGGGTTTGTGCGTCTAGTCCTTCTCAGGCAAGCTCAAGTGTTGCCGTAGCCCAAAGGAATGGCGCTCCACAACACTTTTTTTTCTCAGAGTGAGGATTATAATATATGCAGTTCACATAATCTGGTCAAAATTAATATACATCAGCACTTTAAGATCCACTCATTACTAGGAGTATATGTCATATAAAAACTAGAGTGATGGTCAAAGTTGTCACAGTGAAATTTAAGGTGGGTTGACTGATTCACGTCGTCAACTCATGCATTGAGTAACATTACAAGTTAACGTTCCACCTTAAAAGTTGCCGGTGGTCGGCCCAGTGAATTAAGTTATTTTTTTTGTCCAACTCCAGCTGCTGCAAGAGGCAGCAAAACATCATTTCATTTTATAGTTATGGTTTAAAAATATATGTAAAACTCCATACGATATGAACAGTGGTTACAAAACCAGCCACAGCTCAGCCCTGAGCAGAGTGACCGTCCGCTATTGACCAATCTGTGGGCTGCAGTGTTCACAGTTCCACCTCTTAGTGCCAGATCTGTGTGCTAGGTACCCCAACAGAAGGATGACTGAAAACAGGGACGGTACAGAACGGTTCCATTGGTACCATCCACAACTTTTCACAGAGGAAACGGAAAAAAATGCGTACTGAACTGAACTGAATCGTACTGTACTGCTGGGTGGAAACGGGGCTTATGTCTTCTCTCCTCACCCGAAATATCGCATGAACTTTCCAGTAAACAAACACAACATGCACCGCTCCTCTCCCCTCCCACCGCTGCTGAAATTTAATCTCCTTCATGTTGTCAGCGTTTGGCTCGGCAGTGAATTGCACACGGCCTATCAGACACTAATGGCTCAGTTAGTCAGTTTCTAAACATATAATCATAATATTATGTTAATCACATTGTCAGTGATCGTACTGTTTATTACCAATGCAATACAAGCTGGATTTAGTAACGTGACCCTATCAGCTCAGGTTGCTGATGTAGGCTACTTTTTAATTTGTCAGAATATGCCAAAATGACAAATGCCTGTTCGGCCTGTTTGCATAAAATCGAACCGGTTAAAGCTCATACAACAGACCGGACCGTCAAAAACCGGATATTGACCCAATTCCAGCTACACACATTCACTCTGAAGGCCCTCTCTTGTGTCCTTTCTTCTTCCTGTGATTATTTTTTCCCTACTACAATATCCTTATCACATAATTCATGCCATGTCTGGGCTTCCTTTCAGCATCATGTGTGGTTCTTGTGCACCTTGTTACTTCTTAATTTCGTCATAGTGTTTTCTCTCATACAAACACACACAGCGCACACACACACACACTCGCATGCCCACTCACTCACCGACTGAAATAGTCATTTGATAACATTACAGTAGCTATAATTAAACCCTTGATGGAGGACATCAAACCGCACAGCCAGCTGTTGTGTGAAACAGACAATTGGAACCTGCGCTCCTCCCCACCACCCCACACACATACACAATCACTGTTGTGGCCAGGCCCTGGGCCCAATGCAATATTTTCCAATTTTCTCTAATTGTGTGAGAGTGGTAATCCAAGGCAGCCTATTGTATATTCCACCCCCTCCGCTGCCTGCCCTATATGGACACTAACTCCACAATTAACTTACCAGACCTGGGTCCCAAATCAAATCAGTGCCAGCATCTATTACTACTGCCTAGCAACACTTTCCAGCATGCCGGTTGCATAAATGTCTTTTAAATTAGATCGGCTGAATGTGAGAGTGTGCCGAAAGTGTGATTGTAGTTATTTTAAGTTTGACTGTGTTCTCTGACTTTTATCTGTCGTTTTGACATCATTTTCCTCACTCTTGCTTGTCTCCCCCTCCTGCTTTGTCCTCTTCTCTATAATTCTCTATTTTCTATTCTTCTGTTTTCCTCCATCTCTGCTCTCCCCTCCCAGATGAGCAGCGTGAAGCGGCTGCGTCCTCGCCTCAGCCACATCCTCTTCCGGCTGCAGTTTGAGGAGCAGGTGAACAACCTGCGTCCAGATATCCTGGCTGTAAACGCCGCCTGCGAAGAGGTCAGGAAGAGCGGCTCCTTTGGACGCTTGCTGGAGCTGGTGCTGCTGCTCGGGAATTACATGAACGCGGGATCTCGAAATGCTCAGTCATATGGCTTCGACCTCAGTTCCCTCTGCAAGGTGAGGGTTGAAATGCTGACCTCGCCATCAGTAGTCTCGCCACCAGACAATCAGAGATCTCCGCCTTCTGACTCCTTTCTAAAGTGTGTTTAACACACCGGCGAAAACGGCCGACAACAAAGCAGCGCCTCTTGCATTTTTGAAAAGGACATGCCTTCTCGGAAATGTGCGCTCCCCCCTTTTTCGTCCACAAGGAAACAAACACACAGAGAGCTTGAAAATGGATGCCGAGAGATTAAACTCCGTTTTATCAAACGTGTGCTCATCCGTGAAGAAAATATTGTTTCCAGCGGATGTCTTAGTTACAACATGATGGAGCTAACTGGAGTAGTTTCATGTCGTATCCGACAACGGGAGGCTTTTAACAGATGACGTCCTGATGTTAGCTTTGCTGCTGTTATTAGTCCCTGTCAGCTGCAGCCACTGATACTTTCTAGACATCGTGATTTCCAAAAACTGAATAACTACCATACATAGCAACACAAGACTGCTTTGCTAGCTCAGTCATGTTGTAACTAAGATATCCGCTGGACAAGATATTTTTTTCACGGACCGTTTAATGAGTTATTACCTATTACAGACACCGCTAACGGCTAACAGGGCTAAGAGCTAAAGGTTAGCCCAGCTAAACGTGCACACAGAAATAGTAATGTTTGTTCAATCATTGTGTTTATAGACTTTCCAAACATTGGATTAGTCTAAACGGTGATACAGTGATGTGAAAAATGTGATACGTAGGCTATATATATATATATATATATATATATATATATATATATATATATATATATATATAGCTAAAAGCTCTGCTGGTTTGCTACCCGGACTATAGAGGGAATCGCCTTGTTGTTTACAAGGCGATTCCCTCTATAGTCCGGCCGGACGGATGAGTCATGGCCTTGTAAAAGATTATGTTTGTTTCTTTTAGTTGGCGAGAATGTGTCGCCGCAAACGTGACAAACATCCACTGAACTTTGACGGCGTTTTCTGCGAGCACTGCTAAGCCATTTTGTACCGCTACACGTGTTTCTAGTCGGACTATGTTTACAAGCACAAGAGTTCAGCGAGCCACCGAAGGACCGCCCTGCAGATTTACTATTGGTTCTGCAACGTAGGGAGTTTTTTTTAAACTCTGAAATTGTATCTGCCCATCTAAACACAAAACCAGGGAGAAAGTCATCAGTCTTTAGTTAAGCAAAGCGTCTAAAGACTGACTTGTGAGTCTACGCCATCAGCTGTTCACATGCGTTATGTAGGTCTCAATCCCTCCTGTGGTAGTGATTCAACATTAGTGATGCGCATCCGAGGTAAAGAGCTCATTTTAAATACTACAATGACCACGGTAAACCTGAGCTTGATATAAAGACCACATACAAACTGAACAGATTTTTTTTTTTTTTTTCATATTCTCATCACTGCAATCCAAGCCTCATGTGAAATGGTCATTTGCAGTATGGATATTGTATTACTATTTTGAATCATAAGTACACGTTGTAGTCCAAAACAATCAATAGTGTTTAGACTTGCTTTTGAGAAAACACACTTTTTTATTGCATTTAGTCATCAGGGGCCTCGTTAGACAACAAATTTCCTGACTGCTTGTTCTGTCTTAAGATTCAAGATAGAAAAATAGCAGATCTCCCTATTACAGAAGCAGTTCCTTCATTTCATTCCATGTAGTTATGTGGCATAAAAGCATGATCACATGGTCTAGAGCAAAAACATAAGATACAATAATAACAAAGTGATGGCGCATGGCATTGCTGAAATACAACAAATATAAGGAAGGACAGTTTGAAAATAACTTTATGCTTATCTGATTGTCATAGCAAAATTGATTGAAACATAGATGGATGGTTTGAATAATACCTTGGCACACCTTTCTCTTTAACTCATTAAGCTTACAGTCTGACATTCAGACAAAATGTGATACTGAGGTTCAGATCCTCTGGTTTCCATCCAGCCTTTTATATCTTCCACTGATTTCAGAAACTCTGGTGTTGTTCACTCTAAAATTACAAATCGCCGTCCTGTACTTCTCATTTTCATGCAACAGACATTTTTACGGTTTAAGCCCTTGTTCAATTTTTACATAAATACCACATGATGTCATACTACTACTCTGTTCGACAGTTAGTTTTAACAAGTTGATGTTGCTACACTTTCATGTGAGCCAGAGATAAGACAGACAACAGTAATCCAATATCTGCTTAACCTGCAAGACCCATGGTGACACAAATATAGCCGTATTATGAAGACTGAACATATAGATGTTCGTGTGTGTGTGTGTGTGTGTGATATCTTATCTCAAACTTCTTATCTTAAAGTCCAGGTAAAGCAAAAGTAAATATGTGTAATGAGTTTTCACACCACAGAAAAATGTGTTATTATCGACCCAGCCAAATTTGAATGACTGGAAAAATTGCATATATAAAATTAGTTTTCAAAATCGTGACAAAATGAGCAGTGATCTCTGCGCTGTGATGCTGGGGTCTGCTGAATGAATGAATGAAATGGCACTGATGCTATGCACTTTGACATTGGTAGTAACGTAGTATTTATATAGTAGGAGAGGTGTTATGTTAAGGATGGCTCCAGTGCGACATTAAACAGGCTTTTAGGCCCACCCTCCCCAAAAAACAGGACACAGAAACAGTCAATGGTCTAACTTCACTATGAAGTACTACACAGTTCCCAGTCTTTTCACATTTTAAACAAATACTTTCAAACACTTATAATGTGCTTAGAAAGACATCACTGATTTTGCATTACCTGGATTTTAACTGAAGAAATCCGTACTATAACTTTGATTCTTCAGTCAGCACTCGTTCTTATGTTTAGAATAAACTGATTGGCTCCTTGAGATGAACACGCCACAGTATCAACAGCTCTCACTTGTTGCTGGCTAGATAGCTTGCTATTATTGACAAAAAGATGGACTACAATTTAAGCTATGATGAGTTGGAGGCACTTATTGTGTTAGTGTGGGAGAAGAAACCCACCTTTTTTTGAGAAGTTTAGTTTTTTTTTTTTCTTCCCCCCCTAAGTGGCTTCAAACCGTTTGAGTAATCTTCCAATTATTTAATTTTGGTGTTCATGTTGTTCCTCATCTTCATTGTCGTTGCCATACAGAGCTAACAGCAATGCTGCTGCCATTTTGCCGTTTGGCAGTTATTTGTTATTAAGGACGGTGTCTGTACCATTTCTAACTTAAGTAATCCTGTCCTAAGATCAGAAAGAATTTCTGTCTTTAATGCAGTCAGGAGACATGTTTCTGTAATACCAGAAATCCTAAATGTCATCCTAAAATGAGATAAGATAAGATTTCAGGCATAGGAGGTGTCTGAATTAAGGCCCCAGAAACATCAGTATTTGATGACCTGAAAACAAATTCACTGTTCAGGATGTCTGTCTGTGTGTGTTGCTTTCTGAGTGTCTTGAGTATACCTGTGTGTATCTAGACCTGTGTGACTATATGTTTCATGGTGTGCCAGCCTCTAAGCATATACAGTTTTTTCTCCTTTTATGACGCCTTGGCTGGGCCCTATCAGCGTTCTGATCTAAAGTGGCTGCTGTTGTTTCAAACTTTGACTGAACATTATCAGCCCCACAAGACAGTTTTTTCCCTTCTATCTTCTGGCATCTATCAAAGCAGCCAAACCCAGGGAGTACTTTATTCTCATTCTGCTGCTCTGAATAGATAACTGAGGCTGTGGCTAGTATCCCTTTCAAAGTTCTCACACCCTGCAGGACTACCCCGCTTCCTGGCGCAGAGACATCACAGATACCCACCTTTGGGTTTTATATGTCATGAAGACAGAGCAGTAGGTTTCCCTGTATGAAAGTGATGGTGAGAACAGAGTGTAATCTCGGAGTAGGAGACTCCTCCAGTGGTTACATTACAGCTGTTGGCATACTCACTGCAGTTTCCACAGTAACAACCACTGCAGCCATTCATCACTGCCACCTCTCCGCCCTGTTAGACTTTGGTGCTTATGCTCATTTAAACACCAGTGCGTGCGCGTACACAAATGTGGATTCATACGCACATGATGGATTAGTTTCATTAGCGTGACACTAATATAGTCAATTAATAAAAGTCTGCGAAGGAATATGTTTTGTGTTTACAGCATTTGTAACGCTTCTGTTCCAGCGTGTCTGTTTGCTTATCTTCATGCTCGCATGTCGTGGGACCAAGGTGTGAACCGATGTCAGCGGCAGGATATACAGAGGAAGACATCACCTTTGTGCCTGCCCCCGAGTTTGACAACTTAATTCCACGGCACACTCCACAGCACAAGAAAATTGCACCCAGCCCAACTGGAAAACACTAAATGTTTACATTGTCAGCTGTGATTACCATCCATCTAAATTCAGAGATGGACCTTTTGTGAGCGAGCACTTGAAGCTTTTGAAAAAAAAAATGGGAAAACAGAAATGAAAAGAGAGATGAGAATGTTTGATTAGAGGAGATAATACAAACATGATTAAACCCAGCAGGGCTGAGTACACTGCTGTCTACCAATAGATCACCTAGAGAGATACGCAGCAACGCACTCCACAGGAGGGATGTTTGGCGGGGATACTGAGAGACATCTTGGAATTAGACTGTAAAAGAGCGATGATGGAAATTTATCAGAGAAATTGAAAAATTGTTGTGTGTATGGGAGAGAGGGAGAGGCACAAAGCGCAGGAGAGGTCATCACATTGTGAATATGTGTCTGCTGCATGAGTACGAGACATGAAATCATCTGTAGCACTGACAACACTCAGCATTTCTAAAGCCACTGAAGGGGCTTATATGATGGGGGCTGAATGAGGGACAATGACACGTAACATCCTGTAGATATGGTTATAAAACACAAAAACTTTTGTTGATCCTCTACTGTTGCAGAAAACATTTGCAACTGAAATTAGATTTGTCTTGCGTTCTCCATGTGAAGAAGGAAATTTATATCCCATTGTTTTTTTTGGTTTCATGATGATGCTACTAAGATTCTGTCACAGTATTGCCTATTTCTTGTCTAAAATGTCTTCAGAATCATATTTTAGTGCACTGTTTGGCAGTAATTTGAGAATTTGTGAGCAAGAAATGGGTGCCGTACTGTTTCCTGTATTGTGAAAACGGAGGATCATACGTTAAAACTAAGCAGTGCTGATTGAATATGAACCAAGATTCTGTTAAGCACAATTCAGACCAAAGATTCATGACGAGATGAAACCATTTTAGAACACTGCAGAGAAAAGTTTTGGCGGTCTGAACTGGCCAGTCTGAGGTCAACTCAAGCCGGCTGATAGTGTCACCTGCAACCCAGCTGGTGAAATGCTGGCAGCTGATTTTAGAACGTAAAGCACGTCACCTGTTTCAACAGCTAATCATCCTGTGGTGAAGTCCACTGGTCAAGTCAAAATGACTGAATGCAGTCCATCTGATGCTCATTTTGTTTCTGTTTTTTGCTGTTTCATCACTACGTCAAATGCAGCTGTAGCCAGTATCTCACTATCACTATCCCATTTATATTTAAAGAAGCTACAATTTATATTCAGCTACAAAATAACCCTGAAAAGCTGGAAATCAGAACGGAAGTACAGAGAGTTGTTGCATAGAGATGATACACTATCTAATCCAGTTGCTTTGGTGTTGCCCGGTAGGTTTTTACAACGTAGCAGCATGCCGTTTTGACAGAGGTTGCCCATTTCAACTTGGCTCATTCCAAAGTTTCGGTCTGACCTGGGCTTCTTTGTGTTGCCTATTTCTTGCCTTCATAATTATGTCAATCATATTTTGACATACTGTTCAACTGTAATACAAGCTCGTTTGTTACCAGCTGGTCGCCATATTTTTTGTACGGCCACTGGCATTACGTCAGTCACTAGTGGGGGCGTTTATTGGTCCAGTGTGGTGCAATGACTTCTGGTAGTTGTAGGTTTTCTCCCTTCTTAGCAAAAATGAATCAAGCCCCTTTTGTCTTTTTGTCTCTGGTCGTAGAGCATCAGTGTCAAGTATTTGTGTATTTTTACTGCAAAAACAGTTGGGGGTTAGTTTTGTGAATTACTTAAAGGGAAGTCTAAGGTCCTACTTAGTGCTAAACATGCAACCAGCCTGTCCCCGATCAGTGCAGTTTTATTGCTCAGTCTATAGAATATATTTGTTAATATTGTATTG
This sequence comes from Epinephelus fuscoguttatus, assembly GCF_011397635.1. NCBI lineage: Eukaryota > Metazoa > Chordata > Actinopteri > Perciformes > Serranidae > Epinephelus > Epinephelus fuscoguttatus. Next base: position 35,218,983 of record NC_064753.1, read on the forward strand.
AACTAAAATGAAATACATCCTTTCATTGTCACAGGCCTTTGTGTGTAACTTTGTGTGTTTGTGTATGTGTGTTTTACTACAGCTTAAGGACACCAAGTCAGCAGACCAAAAGACCACACTACTCCACTTCCTGGCGCAAGTCTGTGAGCAGGAATTTCCAGATGTGCTCAAGTTTGTTGAAGACCTGGAGCACGTGGACCGATCCAGTAGAGGTAATATACATTATTACCTGTATGCACAAACCTCCACACCCACGTACACACTGAACAGTTTCCTTGGTGTTATCAGAAAAAGACAGATTTAATTTGATCTGACAGGGAAACAAAACACACTGCTGTTTACCTGCACCAAGGTACTGCGCATCATTTATTGTGCCGCTTTTTAAAGCATGCAAGGATCACTACTCTTATTAGCAAGAAACAACCACGTTGCTGCTTGATAATTTTAACACCGCGTCTGCCTCCTACTTTCTCTCAGGCGATATCACAGTGTGATTATTGCTGTTATTTTGGTTTCCCGCTGGTGTCAACTTAAGTTCCCTTAGCTCCCCCAGTGCACAGGAAGTTCCATCCACTCCCCGTCAAATCATCGGCTTTGCAAATCCTTCACAAATGCTAAATTAGTAATAAAGTAGTCGGACTTGTCTTTGAAACGACAGAAAGCATACAAACAAAACACTTTTTCCCCTCTCTGTTTTGCAGCTCTCTTTGACAAACTCTGTCTGTCTGGGACTAAAAAAACAGCCTGTTTAGTTTTGAGTTAAATGAGAAAAGCTTGTTATGTTATCTATGTTGTTAAGGTAACTGAGGGCATGCTATTGAAACTGAAAACTGAACAATATTTTAGATCTTTTGAAAAAATGCTATGGCCTCTTGTTGGCGGCCATCAAGCAGAATTGCCTGACATAAACAATAGTGACGGTATGGACATTAACAGTGGTGAATGATGGGAAAGGTGAGCCTAATGAAAACATAATGAGCTGTGTGGGTTGTCTAGGCATATCAACCACTGATATCATGACCCTTATGTTAAGATTTTGTCATTTCAAATCAGTTAACTTTAACTCTAGATCCATCAGTGTCCAGACAAAACAGATTACTTTAACTTGAACTCTTGCAACGTAATCTAAGGGGGTCAAGATCATTGCACTCCAACAGCATGACAAGAAGATTCAGTCAGTGAAAACATTCAGTTGTATTACATTATATTCTTTTTAACACAAATTCTACATAATTGATAATAGATTTTGTTTTCGTCTTTGCTTGTTTTGGCTGTATTCGAGCAGTAATGAGAGATCCAGGCATTAAAGGATGTGGTTTGAGCTTAATGCATAAACATAATGGCCCAGGCAGACAATGTTCTTACCTAGACAGAAATGGAGCATTCGTCTTTTTTATTCCTTTGTTTTACTTTGAGCTTTAGTCGTCTACTTTTGTAACTCTCTGGGGATTATTCTGGGATTAGATGCTTGTTGATTCTGTAAACATGCATTGTATTTCACCAGTTTAGTGTTTGATCTATGCCACACTCTGCTCATCTGCACTGCTGTTTGATACTAGCATTAATCTTTCGCTGTAGCACATTTACAAGAGTTATAGGCTTATTTTTCAAGAGAATACTTCAGGTCATGTCTACTGCTCGGGTTGAAGAACAATAGACTGTTTAAATGCAGTTAAAGTTTCTGGGCTTTAACACAAATTGACTGTTTTCCTTTTAATTTGATGCGCCGGCATGCCCACAAACCTGCATACGCACAAACATTGTGAGAAATTAAATTTAAAAAAAAAATGGGGGCAACTTTTTCCCTCACTGTCTGAAAACATTAAGGCATTATGAAATATTGGGGGCACTTTTCAAAAATAGTAATTAGTGTATAGAGGGGTTTTCTTTTAATGTGAAATGAGCCCAGATTAATAAGCACACAGTAATCACCACCTTGTGCCAACATGAGTACACGAGAAGCATACTATGCAATCATCTGTATAAGTGTGTTGAATAATACCATCTGTATGTGCGAGAGAAAGTTGAGGGCAGGTTTTCAGATTTTTATTTAGCTCATATATGTACAATTGATTAGCTTAAAGATAAATTGAAAACTTCATAATCTTTCAGATGAACTTCAGAAGCTCTAATAAAAATATTTGGGAAAATAAAAGGCAGTGTTTCAGTTTAACCCTGCTGATGTTTTGAGCATAGGTGAAGTAAAATTATAGACGCGATCCTCCAGCGCTGTGTCATCGACTGACAAAATTCTAGATTCCGGACTTTGAATCTTGTTTCACTTGCTGCGTTGAGATCAGTAATGTCAGTCAACGGTTTTGATCACCACACTGATCAGTCCATCGCAGCAACACACGTCAGCTGTAACATTAACATTAAATTAAGACATTTTAAAGTCTCTAGTGTTAGTGTTAATATTAATTAATGTATGGAAATCAATTTTGGTTGCTTGTTTGGTGACGGTGAGCCGAATACCAGTGTGTGGGATTTAGGGGCAGAACTGGAATATGATATTCATAACTAAGTTGTAATGGCTCTATAGTCACATGAAACTCAAAATATTTCTGTTTTTATCACCTTAGAATAAGCCAAATATATCTACATACCGAATGGGTCTTCTCCCACAAAGTCTGCCACTGGCTCCAGATAGAGCCGTTGGTGCTTTTGTGTTGGCCATTGTAGTTCTCTGACACAGTGGGAAGCTTGAGACGTTTCAGTTGGTTGCAATCTGCAACCTCACCGCTAGATGTCACTAAATCCTAAACACTAGACCTTTTACAAAGAGATGATTAGCTTTAAGCTGTCAAAGGCTGTTTAGATGGGTGAGCCCTACATGCTTTACAGACCTCTTTAACACCAAGCCAGTTGATTTCCAACAGGCAGTACGATACGGTTCAGTTCAGTTCGGTACGGTACGCTTTTTTTCTGTTTCTACTGTGAAAAGTTGTGGATGGTACCAGTGGAACTGTTTAGTACCATCCCCATTTTTGGTCACCCCTCTGTTGGGGTACCTAGCACACAGATCTGGTACTAAAAGGTGGAGCTGTGAACACTGCAGTCCGTTTATTGGTCAGTAGAAGGCGGTCACTCTGCTCAGGGCTGAGTTGTGGCTGGTTTTGATTGATTTACTGGAAAATGTCGGCGTGCAGCCTCATTTTGTGGACGATAAACCCAGGTGCAGACTGAGATACGCTGAGTGCTGGACGGAGCAGTGAGTGACAACAACCCCGCCCACGTGAAAGAGTACTGTTTGCAGTGGAAAGGCTAGGTGGACCAAGGATCTAGGTACCATGTCTGAGGGGTTACTTGTGGCTTATTTTCCTTTTTTCAATTTTACAGGTGGCAACTTTCTTTGCCGCTTTATTTGCTGGGGGTGGTGTTGGTGTTGGCCCAGGGTTTGGGTTGCTTGCTCTGGTAACAGTAGGAGCTTTTTTAACAAGGTACATACCGGTCCATCGCAGCAGCCAACTTCACCACAGGTGTAGGATTGCCTGGTGCCGCTGCCGGGTGTCGTCACAGCAGCGTGTGTGCGTAAGTGTGAACAACAGCACTGTTTTGTGCGAGTGTTGGAGACAGAAACGGGAATTAAATAAAATAAAGGCTAGAATATTAGCTTAAATTGGTCTTATCTTTTCGAAATCTTTGGGGCAATCTTTGCCCCTCAATCACAATTTTTAGGGGCATTCTGAGATTTCTTGGGGCATTTTTGCCCTTTGCCATCACTAATTTCCGATGCTGCACACAAGTGCTCTCACACTGCTCTGACTTTGGCCAGTGTATCTTGAGTATGGTAAAGGTCACAGGCAAGCAGCGACAGACCGGGTGGTCCGAGGAGACTGTTGTGTTCTTTGTTCATATTGCCATGGGCAACTCTCAGGAGGAAGCAGAGAACAGCATTCTGTGTACACTATATGTGTGTGTGTTTGCAACTACGTGTGCAGCCATACTGTCACAGCATGCTTGTTGTTGCTCCAAAGAAGATTTCACCCACTACTCCATTCCCAGCAGGAGGGAGTGAAGCAAAGGCTGAGGAGGAGGAGACAGAGTGAGGGTGAAATGTGTGACTTTATTGTTTGCGCGTAAGGATCCCTTCAGGTTCCGTTAGTGCTTTAATAATTTGCGGATAACGATGCTCCTGTTGAGTGTTTCATTTTCCCCAACTGTGCTGCGTGTCCACAAGCCTTAGCCAAGACTCATAAGTACAAGGGTGAGATCAATGGAAAGCACGATCCTTGGATCTCTCTTCAAGCTTTGTCCACCTCCTTATGTCATGGGCTTCAAGCTGAATATATAGTAAATTTGCACCCATACCGATGTAGTGTTCCTCCTCCATCACTGTCTCTCTCTGTGTGCCTGTACCATTATGAGATGCATACACTAAATGTCTCATCTCTCCATATCTAGTATTCAGACACACAAATCCCATTTTGTCTTTGTAAACCATGCTCTTGAGTGGCTTCCTTTTCATCAGGTCTGACAGCCATTCGGGAGGCCTGAAGACACACTAAAAGGCTGCATTACGTTCATAGACACTAACCAAAGAGCTTACTTGAGCATGAAAATAAGGTTGGATAGAGGCAGCAGTAATGATTTCTGCGTCTGTTGCAAAAGCCGCTGTCTTTGACTGCGTGTAACACAGCCTTCGTTTCCCCCATTGCCAATCCCGTCTCTCATGGAAGCAAAACTGCGGCTTAGTTCAGGGTTCCTTTGTGTCTGTCTTCTCATTCCTGCCCCTCTCTCTTCTTTTCAGCAGAACAATCATTATTTCTCCTGACATGGAGAAGCAGTCCTTGTGTGCTGCTTCTCTCTGTCATTTTCTATGTATCTATCTATGTATCTATTTATCTGCCTGTCAATATCTCTCTGTCTCTGTCTGTCTGGCTGTCTATCTCTTCTTGTCTGTCTCTGTGTCTGGATTTTTGTCTATCAATCTCTCTTCCTGTCCCTTTTCTTTCCTATTTCCTTTGTCCCTCATCACAAACACACACACACACACACACAATACACAGCAGTCAGGTTTGGGCAATTAGGGTGGTTTGTTGCGTGGTACTTGGTGCTGAGCATATTAATGTGCTCAATCAGGCTACTTCAACTCATAACTCTTCAAACACTGGCTTTCAGTAGCAGGAACACCGCTTACTTGGAAAAGCTGTGCGTAACACTAAATAGACCTGTCTACATACATTTTATTTTGCAAAGAGGGAAAAGCTGTTTTGGTTCAGTTTCTGCTCAAGGCTCATGGCCCTGAGGAGTCATTAAGGAGTAATGTGAGGATTCAGCTATATCAAGATGTTTCTTTAATATGCAATTCAAGCTTTGTTTTGCCACATGCAGTCTGAGTGATGAGCCTCAGGTTGAAAGTGTATGGAATGAGCAGTCTAAGCTGCAACTTGTCAGTGACCTTCATGCTCTTTAGGGGCTCAGCACGATGAGAGTGTGCACCAGGATTTCTGGCATTACAAGTCTCCTGTTCCCAGTCTCTGGCCCCATCAGTCTAGTCACACTTGTCTGTCAGGCTGTGGCCTCAGGAGGCAGATGTGCATTTTTTTTTCAGTCACTTAATTTCCATACATCCAAGGATGATCTATCGCGGCGCTCTGTGTGTGGCGGGGTTGTTTGTGAGCGAGTATGCACGGTTGTGTGCTCCACTCAGTCTCATTTATAGCACAGCAGGTCGGCGGAGTAATAAAAGGATGTCAATGGGGGATTTGACCTCTACAAATATTCCAATTATTATTCTTCTAAAACATCCTATATCTGTCTGCAACCCCTCTGGACCACAGAGGCATTCAGGCCCCACTGCTCATAAAAATCACTCACGCTTTACAGAAAGAGAAAAGCAAAGAGTGGGGTGGCCAGAGAGAACAAAGACGACTTAGAAACACCTGTGTATGTTTTGTCTCCATCTCCGCTCGTCGCCGCTACACAGAGCAATTATTTCACAAATCCTAAGTTGCGTGGGACAGATGTGTGTTTATATAGAGCATCAGCATCAGCTGTTTTGAAACACCTTTCTCTGTGTTTAACAAAATATTCCAGCTGCTGTACTCATACTCCTGATCAGTCCCAGGCAAATTTTCTCCAGAAGCATATGCCTCAATTATTGTTACCTGCATGTGCTTCCTTGATCATATGCCCCTCCAACTGGGGGAGCCTCATCAACGCAAGCTTGCAGCGTGGAGTGGGATGCTAAGAAAAGAGGAGATCTCTCTCTGTTTTGCTTTATTTCTCGCCCTTTCCCTTGCTTTTTTCTCAGTTAGTGCATCAGTGGGCTTTAATCATTTCTATTAGCAGACTGCCTGTCTGGCCTCCTTCCACTTCTGCACACTGCCCACACCTCATTCAGCAGAATTTGGTTGCTTGGTTATGCGGAGGGCTTCCACAGAAAAGAGGTAAAGATTCAAATGGAATTGGTAGAGCAGGTGAAGTGTCAGTTTTTGCTTTACTTAAATGTCTTTTGGACAATTTTATCAATCAGGCTCATCATATTGGGCGCTGTTGGCTGAAGGGCATAGAGACGGTATGTTTTTGTTTATTTTCAGACACTTAACTAACACGCTACTGGAATTTCCATAGAAACAGAATCTATAAAATTCTCCAACAGTGCAAGAATAGCTCTGAATACTCAGGCTAGTATGTTACATGTAACAATTGTTAAAGAAGGCCACAGTATTTCGAGAAGAGCCCGCATCCCACGTCTTTAAACAGCCGCCTTGTCCTGCAATATTAAGCAGTATGTCAGTGTTAAAAAAAAAAAAAAAAAGTTTTGACCAGGCTTGCTGTCTCATAAAGTCCATGTGCCGCCAGATGCATGACTAACTGCAGTGTAGGCTATATGATGATACTATTATTAATCTTTTTATTTATATCCTTTATTTAACCGGGAAACCTTCTGAGATACATAATCTCTTCCGCAAGAGACACCTGGTCATAATGGCAGTATAGAGTACTTAACACATAGTCACATAAGGACACACTCAATTAATTAACAACATTCACCTATAGCACAATAAAACAGGACCCAAGAGGCAAGAAAGAGGGAGGCTTGACTCTTTAAAAAGATTACAGTCCCTCTGCACCTGTGTCGTGAATGCTGACTGTTCAGATACCTGAATGTGATGCAGTGGCATTAAGTTGTGGTTTAACAATATCCTTTTTAAAAAAGATTAAATAGATGAATGTGATAAATTAGATTAAATTAATGTGTATTTTTTTTTTGTACTTCTGAATTCCAACCAAAACCTTTTTATATTATCATACTTGTAGTTTAACCTTGTGTTTAATTGTAAAAGTATGTATATGTAGGTTAAGATTTGAGTTGGCAAAATATATATTACTATTACCGTGGCCTAATTTTTGTTACATCCAATCAACACACTCATTGTCACCGATAAAACATGTGAGGCTTCTTTTGACACCTAATAAGATAAGATAAGATAAGATAATCCTTTAGTTGTCCCACAGCGGGGGAATTTGCAACATTACAGTGACAAAGAGATCAGCAATCAGGAAGCATCAGTAAAAAAATGTGTATATATAAGTACATGAAATAAGTAAACTGTACAAATACAAAGGGCAGTATAATAAGCAAACAGTATAAAAACACAAAGCAATATAATACAGAACCATCAAAAAGAAGCAGAATATAATAAAGAGACAGACTGGCTGATTTTACATTATGACTGATGGAAGTATAGATACTTCACAGCCAGCACCCATGTTGAGTAAGCAGCACTTGCACCCATCTGCTCGCCCATGGGCCTGTAGGCGCAATGTTGGTGCATTGCTATTTGAGGAAGCAAAAAGCGATTTTGCCATTGACCAACAAAAACCTGGTCTAAAGTCAGAGTGGTGGATTTTCCTGCCATTTAAAGGGGGCATTGTTCTTCTAGTAAGATGTGCCTACATAGGTGGGCTCACATTGCACGTACAACTTCATTAATTACTTCAGAAACTAAAAGTTTAGTTCTTTTCCCTCTGTTAAGTTAGTTTTTTAGTTTGATTGTCACACAGTATTCGCTGCAGTGACATTACTGCGCGCATGGAAACATTTACAATCACTGAAAGCTGCCTCTCTAATCATAAATCGTGAAAGAAAACACTTAGATTCATACAATACATAATTTAAAAAAGCAAAATAGCCTACAGGGACTGGAAGAGGGAGAGTGAAATGTCCATGCAGGTCTCTAAAGAAAATAATTCATTTGGGTGGGTGGTGGTGGTTGGATTCAGATGGCGACGGAGCCGATCCGTACTTCAGTAGTGCACATTGATTTATTGTTATCATTGCATTATCTTAAACGCCCACCTCCAGTCCCCCAAATCCCTCAGTATTCTCGGCACAGAGGGTAGAGGCAGCAGTGTCCTCAGCTGAAGTCAGATCCTCATTAGTAGGTGGCCCTCCTCTCGTTGCTGCTTTGAGGATTTCGTCGAGCGGCAAACTTTTGCTTTCTCCGTCTCCTAACATCATTATACCGCTTTCAGCATTGTGTGGCCCTTCTGTTGATGCCAGAAGACGAGGACACACTCACCGCTACCTCCTCCCACGCCTGCTTCACCTTTGGGGAGGTTTGGTGGACTCCTGCTACTCTCGTAGTTGATATGCTCACGCACTTTCACTTCGCACATGAGCGGATCTGTTTCCTCAGCAGAAAACTGCTCGCTTCTTTAATTTGCTGGTTCCACCATTTAAATGGCAGTGTGCCAGGTGCAGGCACCTCTTGCTTTTGAAAGAAATGAGAGATGACGCTCTGATTGGTTGAATTAGTGTTAAACCCAAAACACAACTGTGATTAATTAAGGGACTAAATACTCCTCCTCGTGCCTTACTTTGCGCCAAGATTATGCATGGTTTAACAATCAAAATTGGAGTTGGACATGCCCTAAGTGCATTTGTGCCATGCACTTTTGACTATGCACTATATATCGCTTAAATACAGCTAATGAGAACATCTTTTATAGTAATTTTCAAGTAAGTTAGGAAAGGCCAGGGTTTATTTTAACAAGGGTGGTTTATATATATATGCTGAAGTCTTCTTCTGGTTAACCCTTTTTAATTAAACAGGTTACTGCTTTCTTTTTATTGTTACTGTTTGAGACTAGCAGGACAAATTCTTACCAAAATAAAAAGTAATGTAGCAGCCAGTAAATGCAGAACAGTTGCTTTGTGAGCACTGCTCTGATTGAGACACCATTAGTCACATTGTACTCTGTGACAAGTTTTTTAAAGGAATAATGTGCTGTGGCATTTTCAGCACCTTCAACTGACTGTTAACTATTAGTGCCAGTGCTGAGAGAAGGGGAAGAAGCATGGAAACAAAAAGTGGAGAAAGAATGAAGATTAACACATAAAACACTTAAAAGTAAAAATTCAATTTTGAGGTGAAAATCAATAGAAAGACCTGGTATAATCATCATTTGTTAGGTAAAGACGCAGTGGGCGTATTGTTGAGTTTGTTACATGATGAAGTCTTCGCTTACTGCAGTGTGCTTGGTTGTCTTTCTCAATCATGAATGACAGTTGAATGGAAAGTGCCACCTGCAGCTAAATGAATTGGTAGTTTTGTACGTACAGTCACATGCTAACTTCTACCTGCAGTGAGCAGCTTTCACTTCTTCATTAAACTAAGAATTTCAGCTTCAAAACTTCAGCAACTAACGACTTTTAGAATATTTGTAGTTAAGATGTCAGATTGAGCGAGTGTGTGTGTATGTATGTGTGTCCGTTCCCATCAGTAAATGGGGTTTATGTTATAAATTCAGTGAGAAGCTTAGCTACATTGAAGTTCTCTCCCTTTTTTCTTTTCCTTTTCGTAAAGCATGTATTAGGATCAAGGGACATTTGAAACTACTTAAAAATAAGAAGCTTATGCCTTTTTGTCAAGTAGGGTCTAATCAGGGTAATTTAAGCCATATGCTATATTCAGTGACTAGCTTAAAGTGTCAGCCATGACCAACTTAACAGAAAGTTAGGCTCAGTGTTCCCCTGCTCTCCCACCTGCGTGATCCTTGGACCTGTTGATAAGACTAAAGACGAAGGATGAAGGGCGGAGAAGAATCTACTCCAGCGGCTTCATCTTCATACTTCAATCTGTTACTCTTTCTTTTCCTGAAAAGCCATGTATACTTAAATTTGTGAACAAAGAGCAGCGTTTGCTTTCACTGCAGTATGTGTGTCGGCAGAGGCATTGTATTCTTATGTTTATTCAATTGTTTATGACACACACGAGCATTTAAGACGCAAACTGAATAATAAAAAGCTATGTATTGAACGTACCTTCACTTGATGTTTATTCTTTCCTCAGTCATTGTTTATTCCCATGGTGTTTCTGGCACAGTGTGAACCCACTATAACCACGCTTTGCAATTGAGCTGGCTTTTCTCTCTCATTTTTCCCTGTTATTTTTTTGTGTGGATGTTTTTCTCTGATTCTTTCTGAGCCTCAAAATAATAATGAATTTGATTGTACCTGTAATTGAGTTGTCCTCTCTCTCTCTCTGCTTCTTTCTTCACATTTCCTCGGCACATGGGTGCGTTTCTGTGTGCTGTTACGAATGTGTGTGTGTGACTCGGTATACGTGGGTGTGTGTCAGTGTCTGCAGAGAATCTGGAAAAGAGCCTCAGGCAGATGGAGAGGCAGCTGTTGCAGCTGGAGAGAGACCTGGAGACTTTCTCCTCCCCCGATGACCCCAACGACATGTTCTTCACTAAAATGGCTATATCCTTTACACACGCATGCATTCACTCACCCCATCGGGGGCATTCTTCAACGAGTTTACTGTGATGAATTAAACAGAACAAAAATTGTGGTAAAAATTTAACTTGAATATGTAGGTTTACATTTAACAGCTGAAATACACAGGGTACTGATGCGAAGTGCCACGTAGATAGGGAGTTTTTTTTTCTTTCTTTTTTTTTACCTGCTACACAGACTCTGTCTTTGTAGCGTATGGTTGTGTGCCAGCTTTCTGTGTGCGTGTTGTGTTTTGCCAAGTGAAAATACAGTTGGTTATGCAGGGTTTGAAAGCATATGCTATATTAACTGGTACTGAATTAATTAACTGCATGGTGTTAACTACAGCATCATTAATGCATTGATTTGATTTATTTATTTTGATGTAAAAATACCCACAAGGTTGCTCTGCTGTGTGGCTTCGCCTTTGATGCAATAAGGTATTTATTTTAATCATTTTTTGTTTCATAAATACGCAGTTTTATGTAATTTCTATCCATTGGACGGCCACACAGCCACAGGTAGAAAAAGATGTGCTGTGCGATGCCTGCCCATGTGAGTGCAGTTTTCATGTTCAGTGTTTGTACGTGTCTGCAGGATCCCCCATTTCCACACTTCCCACTCACCGTTTATGTAAGCAGCTGTGCAATGCATTGTGGTAGTGCCGTGTTGCGTTTGGAGAGACGTTGCGTCTACTTTCCATTTGCATAAATTTGAATCTAGGCTATTTTATTTAAATCAGGGGCGTCAAGCATGACTCGCCACCTCTGGAAATTTCTGAAAAAACTTTTAAACCAACCGTTGTCGATCTAAATGAAGTTATTTGTGTAAATGATAGTTGTTCATCTAAATGATAAATGAAATTCTGCAGCTGCATGGTTTAGTTCTCACCAGCAGACAGCACCATTGACCTAGTGGCATGCCTATCAAACGTCCAGTGCTGGGAAGTGGTGCAGCCCCTCCTGTCCGATAATGCCCCTGTGGACATGCCATACCAAGCAGCTTCAGTTGATTATGATGGCCCTCTGTTGCAGTCATGCAGCGGCTGACATGTATTTTGAGCGTAACATTGTGGTGCTGCATAGGCTGGCAGAAGAGGGCGCTTCCATGGCTTAACCCACCACCGAACTTGTGGTATGGAGCAAAGGAACTATCGATTCTTTAACTGATCAAACACCCAGTTAAACATGTTTAATTGACCTCCTTCATAATGTGTTCTATTAGTTCCCAGACTCCCTCCCTCTTTCGATTGCCACAAGAAGTTTTGTATTAAAAACTTAGCTTTGTAAAATCCCCCTCCAAAATGAAACAAAAATCACCATGGGTTACATAAGTACTATCCACAACATACTGCAAACTGCTCAGTAAAATAAAGAGAAGAGGTTCAATATGCTGTTAAAACAGAAAATAAAGGGAGACAAGGACAGTCCTCCCACCTGTGGTCCTATATATATATATATATATATATATATATATATATATATATATATATATACACATGGCTTTCACTCTACTGTTGGTGATGTGTAGAAATCATGAGTGGCATCCCATTCCGTAGTCAAGTTTTTGCACCAGGAGCCCTCTCAGCTCTCTTTTTTAAGTGCACTTTACACTGAGGGCTACTTCAACATGAAGGGAAGGGTGAGAGAGTGAGAATTGGGACAGAGCATCCTACGTCTTTCTGTCACTCTCTTTCTGTTTCACGTCAGTCATGTTTGTATGTGTCTGGAGACAGAACAATAGAGATTTAATGTGTTTAATTTATTTTAATTTTTAAGTGCTAATCCACAAAAACATAAATACACAGTTTCTCTTAGAAAATCCAGGTGCTTTTGTTGACAGCTGTCCGTTTCAGTTTGGCGGCAGTGTTAATTATTCACTGTCCTCCGGCTTTGAGGTAGTACCCTCACACCCTGCACCTAGCCTCCTTCATGTAGTTTTGATCGATAGCCTTGGGGCTGGGGCACTGATGGCTTGTGCTGCAGTAGTTAGCAGAGAACTTGAGTGCAACGCAGAAAGGTTCACTGAGAATGGATTTGACAGCTCTGTCTTTCACCGCCTTGCTTTCCAATTCCAGGTGCCTTGCACAAAATGTCTTTTTTTAGCAGCACTGATTAAAAAGCGAAAATGAAATCCGAAATCTGACTGTAAGCCTCTAATAAAATGAAAACACCGAGCGTCAAGGCTCTAATTTTCAGCCATAGAGACCAAAAGGCAGCTCAACACACTCGTTTATACACACACACACACACACACACACACACACACACACACACACTCATCAGGGCTTAAATGTGTCACCAGCAAATATTTGATCAAAATGGAGTATCTTAGTGCTGCTCAGATGTCATATTCACACCAGGGCCATCCAAATGCAAACCTCACACTCCACACTCTGTGCACATATTTTTGGGACTTGAATCCGCCATGCACGATTCAACTGAAATTTTTAATCAACTTTTGTTGGCTGAGACAGCAGTGCTAAATGAGAAATGGAAATGAGATGAGCATCACAACATGTAGTATAGATTAGACATGTACCTGAAATATTGAAACAATATGGGAATGTGACTTTTAGTCACCTTTAAATGAACTCTATTAAAATATTCCCCTAAGTATTGTTTTATTACATTATTATATAATATTGTACGGCAGAAATGAGTTTCCTCCGTGGGATGGCTGGGCTCAGCCTTAGAGATAGGGTGAGGAGCTCGGAGTAGAGCCGCTGCTCCTTCGCGTCGAAAGGGGTCAGTTGAGGTGGTCTGATCAGGGTGCCTCCCACTGGAGGTATTTCGGGCACGTCCCACTGGTAGGAGGCCCCGGGGCCAACCCAGAACACACTGGAGGGATTACATATCTCATCTGGCCTGGGGACGCCTTGGGGTCCTCCAGGAGGGGCTGGAAAGTGTAGCTGGGGTTAGGGATGTCTTGGATGCTTTGCTCGGCCTGTTGCCTACACGACCTGGCCTCAGAAAAGCAGATGGATTGTTACACTTTCATTTTGAGTTGTTGTGCACTGAATGGCTAGGATTTAAGCAGATATATGGAATATAATATATGAAATGGAATATAATAAGTATGTTTTCTTTAGTGTATAATCACCTGAAAATAAGAACTGTATTTTCATTGCCTTAGAACGAGCTGTTCATACCTACGTAGGGAGCGGGTCCTTGTTGACAGAGATCTCCATGTTGCACAGCCATGTTTCTACAGTAGCCCAGAACAGACAAACCAAACACCGGCAATAGGTAGGGTCATTCATGAATGTTGACAATGTTTTTGCCAGGCTGTAAAAAGGTTTATTCCTGCTGTAAAGTTGGCCATTTTAACAAGGGTTTGTATCAGTGTTAATTTTGACAGCTATTTTAGATTCAGTCTTAGTTTTGAGACAAAAATGCTTATTGCATTTTAGTCATTGTTATTTTTCATAGTCTAGTTTTAGTCAATGAAAATTCAAAACATTTTAGTCAACTTTTAGTCATTGTTTTTTTTTTTTTTTTTTTTTTTTTTTTTTTTAAATCCAGTTTGGCTAATTTCTGTAGGCCTATCAAAAATAAGAATCACAGTGACAGGTTGTATACAATTTCATTTAGACAATTTTGTTCTACAACTATAAATGATCCAGCTGTTGCTGGCCCAGGTTGAGTGTTTTTACTGGTTAGTGAAACACCCTGGCGCAAACTATTTACTGGAGTTTACCAGCCTGTCGCTTGTGCGGCATTTTAAGGTAATTACAAGCACGGACGTTCTCTGCTTTCAATGTCTGATAGTCCAGTGCTAACATTTCTGTCACATCTTGTCTCATCAATGAAAATGAGACATAGATTTCGTCGTAGTTTGTATTGTCAAAATTTATTTTTATCTTATTGTCTCGTTTTTATCGTAGAAAAAAAATGTTAACGAAATTTTTTTGTCTAAGTTTTTGTCAACGAAATTAATTGACACTGTTTATGGGGATTTACTCTGTTTTGGAGCTAGCCTCAAGTGGCCATTGGAGAAACTGCAGTTTTTGGCACTTCCGCACTGGCATCATTTTGAAGCACTGGAGGTTGCCACTAACTGTAGATAAGCCGATTTGCATTGTCACAGTGGCCACCGTAGAAAGCAGCCCCTCTGCAACACGAGCGTCAAAAAAACCCTTTTTGTACGCATTATTCAGTGCATTTACCTGTTTCAATCACCGGGTTTGTGTTTTTGGAGAGGAGGTGACCTCTGCGGATAATCCAGCTCTGGTAAAAACCTCTTAAACATGTGGATCTTGAATTATCAAAGAAGAAAGGTTAACACACTTTGGCAGGTGTTAGTGGCCTGTCTCTGACATGCCAATTGGCATAGAAGAAACACTGACTTTTAACGTGAAAATGTTTCATTCAGTGTTTTTACCGATTCAAACTACTGGGTTTGCTTGTTTTAAAGAGGAGGAGACCTCTGTGGATAATTATCATGGCATACCTCCTCCTGAACGTCTGGTTCAGAGAAAATAGGTGAGCACACATTAGAAGGTGCTGGGCTGGTGACCCGTCTGCAACGTGCCAATCAGCCGACAATTTGGCTCCCTTTAAAAACCTCTTAAACAATGAACGCTGAAGGAATTCTAATGAGGAAAAGTTTTGGCAATCCTCAGTGTTAGATGCCACCAACTGATTTTTTTTACACACAGTCCCTTTAGAAAACAAAAAACACTGTGATTCTGAACCTTTATTAATTTACACTATAAATGTGTGTTTTTGTTTGTTGGTTTTTATCAATATTGGCGAGGCATGTTTGTATAAGTGAGCTATTTAAAGAAAATTTTGACTGGCCCATTTTTCTATTATCTCATATTATTGAATACCAACCATTACTGAATAATACTCAGTCCCATCTTTGAAGATTCCCAGTCATGTGATATCTAAAAGTACTAGATCAAAGGCGAGGAGATAGCTCTTTTATTCTTGAACAAGTTCCACTGCTCATCCCGAAGAAGCCTCTTTAAAGATGATACAATCACTTCTCTCGCTCTCTCTCTCTCTCTCTCTCTCTCTCTCTCTCTCTCTCTTTTTTTTTTTTTTTTTACTACACCTGCAGCTGATGAAGTTTGCCGGCGACAGTCATTATTCCAACCACCAAAATCTACAGGCACCAGCTAAACATGAGAAGCCTGCAGTGTCACAATGGTGACATTGAAAATTCCATTATCACTTCATGCGCCTCTCGAGTAGACAGTCACAGTGTTATTGGTCTAGTGTTACACTTCTGAATGTGAGCCAAGCTTGTAAAGGTGGCATATGAGAACAGGAGGGAAACCGAAGGAGAATGAGCAAACGACGAGAGGTAGAAGGAAATATGATGGAATATACGGGGGAGGATAGAGTAAAGGATTAGTAAGAAAGCAGGAGTGAACAGAAAGTCTTGAGAAAGAGCTGCAGTGGACTGCTGATTTCTCTGGAAAAGGGAGGAAGTCAGGAGAGTGGGAACAGGAGGAGGAGAAATATTTTGCGCCCCATGATACTTATCAACCGTGGCTCTTGGCTATTTCTTCTTTTCTCCCTCTCTTGCTTTCCATCACCTGCTCAGGCTTTCCTCATGGCTCTTTCCCCCAGCTCCGGGCTTGGAAAGATATTACTGATAAGTCAATCTTGGAGCGGTGCCTATTGAACAGCATTTACCCAGTTCTGAATAGGTAGTCCCATCCCGAGCCAGATTCAACCGAGGCCAGACGTCAAATAGGTCCATCAATTGAGCTATAATGAAGGGGCACAATAGCAGCCAGAGATGCTGCTCACATAATTTTGATACCGCACACACGCAGACACTTTCGCTTCTTATCTGCCACGAGACAAGGTTGTCGGGGTCATTAGCAGGACTGGTGGTGCTGGTTAGGGACACATCATTTTCTTTTTTCATCGATTTGCACAGAAAGTTGCGCAGCCTTTTTAAAAGAAGCACATTGGCTCAAACTGATTCTAACCCAGATCTAATTTTGTCAAGCACTTTACTTTATATTAAACAGTCTCCTTATGTGGAAAGAACAGTTCAAGGATATGCGTTTAGATATAGAATATAAAACACAAGAGCTAATAACATGACATATGAAATTGCTTTTTAACAGCAAATTCATGCTTGCTAGATTTCTACACCATCTTGTGTGTGGTGACTTCGACTTTCTCAACATTATGCCCTGGTAGGCAGGATGTGTATTAGTGCTCTTGCTTTCCCCCTCACTTCGCTCTGACACTGACACCTCTCCAGCTCGTGTTGACACAGCCATTGCCCATTTGTCCTCATCCGCACACATCCTCAGACGTACCAACATAGCAGAGCTGTCCTTTGCTTTGCTAGGTTTAACCAGGAGATCCTTTTAATGCTCTTCAATCTTTCATACAGGCAATCGTAAAACGAGTAATATTTTGCTACAGTAGATCTCTGTGTGGTGAAAGGTATATCCGTGTCTGTGAGGACCAGCTCTTGACACTATTCTTGGGACATTTTGAGGAGCAAGGATGTGTCATTGGGCCACACAGTGGAGAAAGAAAAGCGTATTTTCAGGGTAAATCAGCCTAAAAATTACAAGCAGAATAAGACTGTGCTGGCTGCAAATACTAGATGCAAATACTGTGTGCCATTGCCTGCAATGTTTACATCGACTGTGAAATTAGTGCTTAAAAATCACTGTCTGTTTGAATGGGCTTTAAATGGCTGCAACAGAAAGGGTTGAAGTTAAAACTATTTGAATTTTGAGTGCAGTCAAATCTGCCTGTGTGTGGATTTTGGTCTCTTTTCTTGATTTTTGTTTTATAGTTTCATTCAATATTGTGCATGTCAAATAAACCAACACACTTTGCCAGCAGCCAGACATGAGTCACAGATGCTGTGGGCTGCGGGGGGTCATAGCATTGAACATACTGCAGTGGTAACCTGACTGACAGCATCAGCACCCCTAATGCCAACATCACAGTTTACCACTTACAGCCTGTTTCCCAGCTTCAGATCCTTACGGCAACAAATGTCAATGATTTTTTTTTTTCCCCCCTACGCTTTTTTCTACACACTTTTTTTTCTTTCTGTATTGCTGTCAGATAGGGGAGTAGTGTACCTGCTACAACATTTAATTAACACTTAATATGTGATAGATGTGTTGATGACCTTGACCACAAACCCTCACAGCTTCAGCAAGGTTGCACGGGAGCAGTATGACAAGCTGGTGATAATGCACAGCAATATGGAGACGCTGTATCACAACATGCTGGAGTACTTTGCGGTCGATCCCAAGAAGACCTCGGTGGAGGAGCTGTTTACTGATCTCAGCAACTTCCGCACCATGTTTACTGTGAGTATACTGTACAGTTGATTTACCCGTAGTAGAAGCAGGAAGACTTAGTTGTCTGAGCATGTTATGTGGAAGTGAAAAATTTAACATGGTACTATAAATGTTTATATTTTATTGAAATTGAGTGGTTGATGAGTTGATTTTTTTAGTGGGTCTGGCAGTACCTGGATTTGTTTTGCATTACAGGAAGTGTTTGATTACATTTTATATATAAATGATAATTAATGCATCTTTAATCACATGTAGATACATTAAAGGAACACTTATCCAACAAAATGGCCATTTTAATATCAATTATTCACTGAGTGTTACTTTGAATTTTATAAAGAAAACTTTTTCCCGCGTGCCTCCATGGTGAACAGAGAATCCAAAAAGAGGAGAACATTTTTCATGAATTAAAAGTACAGGGGTCCACATTTACCAACAGCAAAATGATATCAATGATTTAAATCATTTAAATCACTTAGGAGTAGCGTGCCCTGAGCGTGCCAAGCATGCTACTCTTCCATGCGTAAGACTGTTGTTTGTACTGATGTATTAAGAATTAATATAATGAGACTTGATAGATGATATTGCACAAGTTGTGTGAGTTTTTGTATATGGTTGTTTTGAAATAGTGTCGCTGTTAATAAATGCTAATCCTAATTAGTGTAGCTCATTTTTTGGACTCTCCATTCACTGTGGAGTTATGAAAGAAGTCTTTTTCATGACTTCAAGGTAACGTGGTGGGAAATTCATATACAAATTATTTCATAGGTGAAGTATTCCTTTAAGCAACTACACCCATTAAGCCCAGTTCAGACCAATGATTTGCGACAAGACAAATGTGTTTTAGAACGTTGCAGAGAAAAGTTGCAGCAGTGTGAACTTGCCGTCTTAGCTCGGCTGAAGCCAGCTGATGGTGTCACCTGCATCTCAACTGGTTTTAGAACGTAAAGCTTGTCACCAGTTTCTACAGCCAATCAGCTTGTAGTGAAGCCCGCTCGTCAAGTCAAATGGTCCGCAGGCCACATGTTGTATGCGTATATATCATGAATACTGTCCATCTGATGCTTATTTTGCTTGTTTTTTGCCATTTCATCACCACTACGAATGCAGCTGTAGCCAGTATCTCACTATCACTATCCCCATTCATATTTTAAGGAGCTACAAATTATAATCAGCCACAAAATAAGCCTGAAAAGCTGGAAAGAACAGAAGTACAGAGAGTTGTTACATAGAGATGATACACCATCTCATCTAGTTGCATTGGCATGAACCGGCAGGTTTTAAGAATGTTGCAGTGGGGCATTGCAAGT